>NC_092435.1:4039303-4341267 GCF_036169615.1 Heliangelus exortis | reverse complement strand
AGCTCCTCTTTACAATTTGGACAAATAATTTACAGAATCATAAAATTGTTAAGGTTGCAAAAAAACCTAAGATCAAGTTCAACTGTCAAACCAACACCACTATGCCCACTAAACCCTGTCCTGAAGTGCCACACCTGTATGTCTTTAAACACATCCCTGAGCAGCCTGGTCCATGACTTGACCATGGTTTCAGTGTAGAACTTTTTCCCAGTACCTAATCCAAACTTCCCCCAGTGCATCTTTAGTCCATGCCCTCTTGTGCTATCACTGGTTGCCTGGGAGAAGAGGCTGGCCCCCACCTCACTACAAACTGCTGTCAGGTAATTCTAGGGCAATAAGGTCTTCCCTCAGCCTCCTCTCATTTCACCAGGAGGAGCACAGGGCACTGTCCATGAAGCTTTCATGAATTCTTACACAAAACCCCCTAAATCTCTGACTAAAACTAGGTATGTGTAGGTAGCGCCACAGTTTCCAATTTTTTATTTTTTATTTTCATTTTAGGCCATTTCTACTTGATACTATGGCAATATTTAGTCCATTATTTTCTTTTGAAACTCTCCAAGCAACAACTGACAATTCATTTATGGTACGTCAGAAAATAACCTACATGCACATTTTGGCTTGCTTCTCCTGTGCTCCAAGCTTTATAGGCTGGGAGAAATTTAAAACTCAGGGAAGGCAATTCATAACAACCCAGGGGAGGTTTGAATACTGGTGTTTATTTCAGTAGTAAGGCAGGATCTCTGGAAGGTTCTTAGTAAATACATCCTGTAGTGCAGAGCTAGTTAAAAAGGAGGCTGAAAGAAGAGGCTAGGAAGCTGCAAAGCCCTTTGATTATGCTGTAGCCTTTAATATCTCCTTGGTTTTATTTCAGATGCTTGGAGTCACATCTGCTTCCTCAGCCAGTATTTGGCCACAAAGTGGTCATTAATCAAAGTAATGTCACTGTAGCAGAAAATGTAAGGTGCTGAATGCAGAGAGTTTGCATTAATTCCAGGGGATTTTGCACAGCCAAATATTATCCCTGCAATGGAAACAGCTAAGGTATCAGGTTCATTGTTCTACAGTTCACCATACAGTTCACGTGAGCTGTGGTAATGGTGTGTGAGCCTTTAGCCTCTGGTAAATACCTCTGTTTTTTCCAATGCAACTTGAACTCTCTTCCCTGCAGGCCAAAGTCTGCATTTGTACTGCTCCCATTACTCAGCACCTGGTGGGCTGCAAGGTTTGAAGCTGCCGTGAGTCAGTGCACATGTGAAGGGTTCCCAGGAAGAAAGGGTGTAGTCAAGAGTAGCAAAAGGAAGGTGCTATCAGAGGAGGGCTCCATTTGACAGGTTCACCACATCATCCTTGAGTTTTATGTCGGGCTTATGGAAAATCATCAGTGAAAAATCCAATTAAGTGATTGCACATTTAATATTTTTACACAATGCATAAATTTTATCTTGTTTCTGGAAGGCTGCGTCAGAAAGAAGCAATGTGAAGCAGAGCATGTGCTAATTAGCAAGCAAATGGATGGAAATAGATGTGCAGGAAGGCAGGCAGGCAGGTTGTGGGCAGTGCCAGGGTGGGTACTGCAGTACCAGCCAGAGGGGAGGAGGAAGCCCAGCTAAGGCAGCAAGAGATGATCCACGCTTGAGCTGAGAGTATTGGCACATCAACAAAGAAATCTTTTTTTACCTCAATGCTACTATTTCTCACCTAACCGCAGAGAAGCAGGGCTGTGAAATAGAGCCTTTTAGCTGCACCTTTTTGTGTTCTCTGTCAGTCATGTCTTCTCATAATTTTCTTTTTTTTTTTTTTTTTTTTTCGGTCTGGTGTGGTGGAGTTGGTGGGAAACTGCAGCTACTGGGGATTCCTCAATGAAGTACCTGATGATTCACAAATCTGGGATACTGGGAAATCTTAACTCCAGCTCCTGAAATCCAGAGTAGGGAAGGGGTCCCTTGTTGGCCTTCTTTACCCATCCTTACCCACAGTCAGTCAACCTTATCACCAAAATCACCGAGCTCTATGTAGTCAAAAGAGTCTCTAACATACAGACTCACCCAACCAACTCTCCTCCTTTGTTTATCCCTTCTGAAGTCCTTACAGCCGTGCACTGCAGCATTCCAGTCATGAGAGGCATCCCACCAAATTTCTGTGAATTCATAGATTTCCTGCTGTGCAATGGCTTCCAGCTCATTCTGTTTATTCCCATTCTGTGTCCCAAGTGTAGATGCACTTGAGCCAGGCTATTTCACCTTCCTTTCTTAGGCAATTTTGCCACATTGCTTTTGCTCAGCATAACGAAAGTGATGCACGCTGGTACCAGGAAGTTCAAGAAGCTCAACAATATTCACACACCCCAGGATGCCATTCCTTTTGCTGGCAGTGAAACCTATAGGCCACCAGATGCAGGGCAGCCAAGGAGAGAGCTCCTCATGACCCCATCCCTCTGCTCTGGTCCTGAGCATGCAAACCATCCCATGAACCTGTAGGCAGCTCGCTCAGGGGACCAGCTGGACCCAATCCCTGTGACAAGGGTGGTCTGTGAGCCCAGCTTTCTGGTGCTATAGCCATGGTGCAGGAAGCTGCAGCCCATCAAGGTCTGGCTTAAGGTTCCAGGCTTTAGTTCAAACAGGAATTAATTCAGGGAAGCCCTTAAAAATCATTCTTGGGTTTAGAATCTCGTAAAGCAAGCACAGATCACTAACATTTTGTCTTGGTGACACTTTTTATTACCATGAATGACTTCCACAAGGGCAGTGCCCCAGTGCCCTGAAGTCCCTTTTCACCACTTTTGGACTTCTCTTCACAGCCTCATCACGGCCAACCTGCACGGCCAATAGGGCAATAATCAGAGGGCCATACCAGACCAGTTTGACCACAGCATTATCTAAACTAGAACCATCTTTTCCAATACATCTGATTTCTTTCAGCAAGTAATTTGAACCCACAGAGAAGTATCCATCAGTAACTGCAGAGTCCTAACTATGACTCATTATCACTTCTAAAAATATATTTTTGGACACTGAGAACAGTAATGCTGATCCTATAAAACAGATTTATGGCTGGACATGCTGATTAACATCCCAGTGCAAATCCTGACAAATATTTACAAAGCGCAAATATTTACAAACTGGAGCCAACAAGTCACAGCAAGGGCAGAGTTTTGCTTATTCATATTTAACACACTCATCTCAGTCCTGGTATTCCCACACTGTGTATTTAATTTTTTATTAGTCTAACCATCCATCTTTTACTGCTGAATAATATTTGCCTATATTGAGCCCATATAGCTGTTGATATCACTTTGCACTTAAAAGCGTAATTTCTAAAGGACTGAATGAAATACCCCAATTCAATTCACATGCAACCACGCATCACTTGTGCCATCCCTGATGCTAAACAACCCCTTTAATTCATGCATTCCAATGTGTCTGTTCAGATGTCATTCCTGCACCCCCACACATTTATTTGTAATCTTTAGGTTTTCTCTGGCATCATCATCCCATCAATTCCTACATGATTTAATTCCTAGTCCCTCCCAGTCCATCCTACTAGCTTTATTTTATAACAGACTCAAGGTCCTTCTGACCAGCTCCCTATTCTCTAAATATTATTCTTCTGGCTCTTCCCAGGAGCACATCCCACTGCAGAATCACTACACTGAGTTTGAGCATTCATTATATACTATATATACATGTGTGTGTGTATATATATATCTATATACATATGTATATGTATACATATATTCCACTTCCAGAAAGGTGTCTACAGTCCTCCCACATTTACCTCCAGAAGTTCTGAGACACCAACCTCAGACCTCAGACGAGGTCTCCAAGACATCAGTCTCAGAAACCCATAAGAGCACATTTCTTGGTGGACCATTTGAGGAACAAATTACTCATTTTGTCTGAAATTATGGACTCTGCCCTTTACCAAGAAAACAGCCACAATGAGTTGTCACATCATTATAAAAGCCAGTGTGCCTGTAAAGATCTGTAGGCTTAAATAACAGAAAAATTTCATTTTGCAAGCAGAATTTTGAAGAACACTGAAAGCTGATGAAGAATGCTCAACAGTTGAATGACACAATGGCTTGTTTTTCCAAAGAAGAAAGAAGCAGGAGTTCCACCAATGATAGCAAAGAGATGTATTATCAGAGGTACCACTCAATGGTCTGAGTGACAGAAGAGTAATTTCCAGCTTAGCTCCTCTTCTGGACTTAAAAGAGAGATTACAGCACAGTTTGAAAACCCATGGTAATGACTTGTTGCTATGGCTATGAAAATTAAAAGCTACTTTACCTCAAAAGCATACCCAAGCAAGAGAACAATCTACCATGATTATGAGCAATACAGAAATGTATAGTTTTAGATTTTAAAAATAGTTTTCAGCATCTAAATCAGACACCTTCCCCCTGCCCACCTTGCTCTGGTGAATTCAGAGGGTCCAGGCTGCTCCAGCAGAAACAAGAGAAGTAATGGCAACTTCATAAGACGGTGTCTGAATGTGTGTGACCCCAAGTGACTTGATTTCAGCCCACTTTGATTTCATTCTTTCAGCACACATTGATTTTTTTTTTATTCATTTGGGCTTTTAAGACTAACATCCAGATTCAAGGCTTCATGACACCATGTGGAAGTAAATTCTTAGTCACAGTTCCAGGAAAGCTGGATGATTCCCCTCCCTTTTCTTTAAAAGCCTAACTTCTTCTACAAAACACCATGATGAAATCCTGCCTTTTGTTCATATTAGCAATCACCTCAGAAGTGTCTATAGGGATTTTCATGCCACCAACTTGATTTGCCACTCGTCTCATTTTAGTGACCTGGTTATTTAAAAGCAAACATGTGCAGCCAGGCTCCCTCCACTGGTAAGCCAAACGCTTCTATTTTGGAGGCAACTGGCAGCACTTTTGGCCTGGGTTGAGTCTGGGCATACACTATGGACATTTCCACACCAACCCTTGGTGTTCCCTCTGGCCCAGGAGGCTGCTGTGTCACCATCTCCTCAGGCATTGCACCTTCAGATCCCTCCCATCCACGTGCAACCCTTGTTCAGCACAATGCCACACAAGGACACAGCGGGAAGTTGTGTCTCTTGACTATCATTGATTTTGGATATTTTAAACTGGCCCTTTCCAGAGAAACATAACATGTCAGAGAGGCCTGGCCCTGCAATTCAGGTGGGTCCATCTCTCCCTGACATAACCCACAGACAGGGGGTAGGCTCAGACACTGATCCACATCACCCCCAACATCACCCCAGCTGACAAGCAGCAAGCCTGCCAGAAATATGGGAAACACTGCTGAACCAATTATTTCTAAAAGACACATTGCTTCAAGGCTTGCAAAAGCAAAGCTACATACTGAGCTAGTCCATGAGCCATCGGGGGGAAGGGAAATTCTTAGTGAATCTTCACTGACTCAGTAACACAACATTCAGTTCATGTTTCAGTGGGATTTCTGTCACAGGCTGCAGAGAGGTTCATGGGGTCCTTTTGCTTCTGAAATCTGCCTATTCCCAGCATACACAAACCCAGCAAAGCTATGCTCTCTGAAATCAGTTCAGGTTTTGCCAGGACATCACCCGCAATCCCTCTTGCCCTTTTCCAGGCTAATGTAAGGACTGGAATAATGCAGGTTAATGTCTGGATTGAGATCTCTGTATGAAACCTTCTTCTGGTGGAAATGAGTATGATCCACCTTGGCAGTGACCTTCTTTTCTAGCACTCTGCTTATGCTCACACAGTATTACCACAGCATGAAAGTCCACAAAGGGGTTAATAAGCACCTGCAATTGCAGAGCCCATTTTCACATCTATCCCTCCCTGTGAAGTTGGTCTTTAGGAAGAAAGGTAACACTATGCCATCTTCTCCCAAAACATTTTACAGCCAGAATCAGAAATACCATGACATAGCAAGGAACTGAACAGCCTGTAGTCAAGTGCATCACACAATACTTTCCCAAAAGGGTCAAAACTTCGGCCACAAACCACAGCTGACAACTTAATAATTAAGATTACTAAAGGAAAAACCCTACGTAACCTTGAAGACAGCTCTGAAGTATCTGACTTCCTAACACTAAAAATTATAGCTTATGCTATTAAAATAGAAAGCAAGATCAGTGTTACACACCAAGACAATAAATTTACAGAACTCAGCCTACAGGACTGAATTATAACCAAGAATATTTTTCCTGTCCTGAAGACTGACAGCTTCTCTGCCCTAGAGGAAAGCACTTTTGAACAGATTGTTTTTTATGAAAAGAGTGGAATAACATTTGCATGTGGAAGGCTTGGTTATTGTTTGATTTGCTTTTTTTATTAATTTAATTCATGTATGCATTTCAGAGGTAGCTCTAAATGAGGCATGATTTTTCATGAATGTTCACAGCAGCATGCTTCGCACTGAAGTGTGGAGATGTAAGAGACAACAAACCAAAAAACTAGAAACTACAACTAGAGTAGTGTCCCTACTGGTTTATGAACAGGATGCTAACTTAAGACCACACAACACTGTTCACAACTTTTTGCTTTCTACAAGAATTTTTTTCTTCAGGTTGGGAAAAAATAATTTCATCATCTCTACCAAGCTGGTCATCCTCTATTAACCAAAGTCTCAAGACAGAATAAAAGGAATAAAAGGAAATCATTGTCTGGGTCTTACATCTTTGGCCAGTGTCAGCATTAGTGGAACACCCACCTGATGCAAAGTCCCAAGAATACTTGTAATAAAGAAAGGAGAGTCTCATTGAGTATATATGTCCTTTTCAAGGTATCTGCCATGAGGTTTCAGGGTCTGGTCTTCCCCACTGAGATTGTTTGCCCCACATAATGTTTGTCCTCTGAAGGGGAGGAACAGATACAGTAAAATTCAAAAATAACTGGGAACCCAGGGAGAGGTCCACTGGTTTGGGTTATTCCATTGGAGTTTTGGTAGCAAAGGGACTGCAGGGGTGTCTGCTGTGAGAAGATGCTGGAAGCTCCCCTGCTCCCAAATCCAGCTCCACCTCTGGACAAGGCTGAGCAGATTACAGAAGCTGGATGCACCTCTAGGAGTAATCACAACTCACCCTAACCCTTATGCATTCCATAACACTTTCCTAGATTTTCTTTCTAAAATGAAACTATTCCAGATCAACTCTTGCAGTCACAGAAAAAAAGAGGTTTTTTTGGTTCTTTCTTCCAGGGCTCAGCAATGACACATAATAAGAGTTGTCATTTCTGTGGCATAATCACGTCACACAGTCATGCCTATTTGACAATCCTTTTCTGGCTGCATGTGGAATTTCTTTAGATACGTTTGAGGGTTTTTTCTTGGCATTTAGAAAATCATATGATTGTTACTATAACCTGCCACTTTTGATGCAGCACTGTTTGTTCACTCTTTTAAGTCATCGAGGCAAATACCATGATTGGAAAAAAAGAAAGAAAACCCAAATTTTGGAAATATAGTGGAAAAAAAGATACTTTGAGTTACTGGAACTCCTTTCAAATCATCCCATGATTGAACAAGACATCCTCTTTTTAACAAAGCCAAAGGTGCTAAAGCATTTCATGACTTCTGAAGCCATTGGAGACCTCAGGTAGTATCAGCCACAGTGATGCTCCCAGACTCTCCAGCAGCTGTTCAGACATTCTTCCAGGGAATTCAGACATATGATTTTGCATTTAATTGCCCTGATCCAGAAGAGGAAAAATATAAAAACAGAAAGTGTAAACTCAGCATTGAAAACCATAATTCTGAACTGAATACATTTCAGTTTCAGTTATTAGAGCAAAGTCCTCTAAGTCACAAGAGGGTAGTTTCTCAAATATCCAGAAGCAGAAATAAGTCAATAATTCCTAACATATTACTGCTATCTAGAACCTATTAGAAATAACAGGGAAATTCTCCAGGGCTTGCCATTTAACAAGTGACACAGCTCAGCAGTTTGGGCAGATTGCAAACCTAGGACAGAATTCCTCTCATTTCACCCACACACGCACAAAGTGAAGATAAAATGGGAATAAAGACTGGAGACTTTAAGTTGGAAACTGAAAACAATTAGATACAGATTTTACTAACACAAGGAAAAGGTATGAAGTGTAAAGCAGCAAAAAATACAAATTATACAATATATATATATACAACCCTATAGATAGCATGTGGTGAGCCAGCCCTAAGGAAGCACAGCACAGCCAGCAGGAAGCAGGAGGAAAAAGAGGGAGGAGCTGCTGACTTTCTGATCTTTTATAGAGTATGGCAGGAAATTGGAAGGAGTAGATCCCTCCCTTTACATTCCACCCCTCTCAGAGTCCAAAACTCCTTCTTCAATAGTTCCTCCTGTTCAAATGGTGACAACCAGGTACGACTTAAAGCAGTGGGAAACACACACTGCATGAGAGTGTTCAATATATAGTAGGTATTAACTGCTATGCTATATATTTAGAAATTTAAATGATACTGCAGGACCTGGGAAAAATCATGCATGTCCAGAGATAAATTGAAGAAGTCCCAGATTATTTTTATATAAAAAACATACAAAATAAAGCCAAGAAACCTTCCAAGATAACTGACAGGACAGAACACACACTTCTGAAGACTGAATGACAAGACAGTAATATATTCTAAGTGATAAACCCAGGCAAGAACAAATACAAGGATCTCAAAATAATCAGTGATAATTCACAGCTGTTTAAAAAATGCTTTAAAAATGTTCATTGTTCATTTGGTCAAAATGCTGATTAGCAGATTACAAGACTGCATCAAAATATTACCAAGCTGCAAGTTCAGATCCCTCAAACTATTCCAGAAACCACCAGCTTAATGAAAACTAAATGTAAAAGAATTTTAAATTCCCTCCTAAAAAAAAATGGAGATAAAATTTTAAAAGGCCATAACAGTCTGGGTGACTACCCACACCCTTTTGAAAATACAGAAAAAAAAAAATCTAACCAACTTTATCTTCTCACCAAGTACCAAAACACCAGAGTGCAGGGTTTACCTTTCACCATTTTCAAGTACAGTCACCAAAAAGTCCAACCTATCCAGAATTTCTACAGATTATTTTTCAGTTGTATTTAATTATTCTTTTACTCAGATAATCTCAAATGACAGTGCTGACAGTGCTGATGTTTACTTTCTTTCTCCTTATCACTGGCCATCTTAGAATCATTACACTTTCCTCAACATTATTTACACAATTCATTATTTTTTTTCACCAATCTCATCAGATTTCCTCAAAAGCTCATTTAGCTAATAGAATAAAATAGTCTTTACTAAGCTTGGCAGCAAGTAAAATACAGACAGCAGACTCCTACCCTAAGCATACATGATACTGACAGTAAGTTACAGAATGAAAACAGCATTTTGGTAAAAACAGATAAGAAAATGCAACTGCCATGGTATTCATGAACTGGGAGAGTCAAGCTGTCAAATACCAGTAGGGTGTAAGGTGATAACTACCCAGAAAATCAAGCCTACCCAGTTAATTTGCAGCTCAGGTACCAGCACTGCAGCACATTGTGTAAGTGAGACATTAAGAAGGGAAAAAAAGAAGATGCATGACAAGGAACAGACGGGGAACAGTGAAGAGAACAAGCTGTTATTTCACTACAGATTTTGTATTCAGTTTTTCTTCCAAGGAAGTCTAAAAGTAACATTTATCTCTGTAAAGTCACACTGCTGTTCTTTGAAGATATTCCTAAAACTCAGCAGTGGCCCAAAATTTGGCAAAAACGACAAAAAAAATTTACCACCAACAGTAGGAAAATATGGCCCCACTCCCACATTGTGTTCAACAGTCTTCTCTTACACAGATTCATTTGATCTACATCTTCAAAAATCTCATAAAATCCAGGATTAGATGCTTCTGCAACAAACCATGGGTGTCAGTCACTTCCAGAGCTTTTCTGGAATGATGCATACCACCTCCTTGTACAACACTTCAATGTATGTGTCTTTCATCCTACTTGGTGCTGAGGCTCCTTTAGGGAGGCTCCAAGAATCAATCTGCCAGGGATGTAAAATAAAACCCAGTTTGTGTTTACCAGGCACCTGAAAAGTTATTTAACACATGTTCTTAGTTCTTAGGTGATGCAGTTGTTGCAATTTTCATATTGTCAGAATTTAAAAAAAAATATGTTTGTCAAACAGATCAATGTCTTGGGTCTGACAGACTGCAGATCTCATAATCACAGAGATCAGCCACTTTATAGACCAGAGAGGACTACTCTGCAACAGTTCCTCCTAGCAAGCTTTCAGGGCTTCACAAAAAAACAGTGTACAGAAAGACAGTGCCTTGGTCAGTTCCTTTGCTAAATAGACCCCAGTAGTATCTGAATAACTGAAACTGTTCAAAGTTTTTTCAAGAGGAAGAAGTAAATCTCCATCTGGATGTGCAGTGGTTTGTGTCACTGAGTAAGCCTGACAGCTTTGAAGTGCGCTCTATTGCTTTCCCCCTTCTCTCTGTTTCACCTGAGTGCAATATTTTTCAACATCTAGAATAAGGCCAAACCAAAGACCCCATTTCTTCGCTCAGTTTTAGCTAAGATTTTGATTCCTTGGTTGGGGCTTTCAGTAAATGCACCCATTCTGAAACCCAGTGAGTAAGCAGTGAAGCAGTAAAGCCTGCAGAGCCTTTGCCTGCTTAGATATCAAGTACCTGCCCAGTGCTGGTAAATTCATGCAAGCAGCTGCAGGGGCTTCAGTCCTGATGTTCAAAACCAGAAAAACTGTATGTAAAAGCCATATGATTGGATCATTAACCTTTTAGTGTAAGCCAGTGAAGCATATGGAAGACCATTTCCTGAAGCTTCTTACAATCTCTCAGTGCCTCACTCAACCATGAACACTGCATTTAAACTTAACATTGTATACAACACATGTGCATTAAACATTAAGCATAAGACACAGCACACTCTGGAAAGTCTGGGGTCTTCTACATTAATATATGACATGGAAATACTATTTACTGAACCGTTTGAAAACTTGACTTAAAGCATACAGATACGTGGCAGTAAATTCTCATAAAATCTTCCATCCAGAGGCACATTAATTTCTATTATTTCTGATATTATAATATGCCTTGAGATAGACAATTCCCAGACAGAACACCAATATATCATATTTACTGAGCCCAGAAACAAGTAATTCTCAATGACATGGAGAGATCAGCTCTTGCTCTATTTATTGTGGACCAACAGCCAATACTATCTTCAAACTCTCTTGTGTTGTTTTTATTTTCAGTTTTTTTTCATATTCTTTAAATTTCATAGTGCTAGGCAGGATGATCATTAAAGAACTGAAGTGAAAATATGGAAGAGCATCTTTGAGACAAATTTCTCATCCTGTCTGCTCCGTGTCTCTCTTCCAGATGCACTGAGACCTTCAGAAAGACAGTGCATAAAGCATCAGGACTACCTCAACCAATACCAAAGTATTTAAAATGTGTGTCTAAAGAAATGTATCACCTAAGCTCTAACTTTTTTCAGTGTTTTTAATGTTTCTCTGCACTATCTCATTCCAGCTTTACTCCAACTGCTACTGAAGCTGGCACTGACCTGAATCCAAGATTATTTCCATTTTGGACAAGTTGTGTTAAACACAAATCAAGTTGTGTTTAACCACTGAGCTGTTACATTCCACCAGAGGCAGAAATATATAATTGATTTAGAGACTTAATAAATAATATTTTATATCAGTGCTAAATTGCAGGCCCTCACTGGATTTATTGATTTGTTCTTTTTCCTCAGGTCAAGTTAAATCTTCCTTGTGCAGATAAATATAGCTTCAGAGCTAAAAGACAACCTGAAGTACATTCAATTTTAAGTTTCTTTCTGTGTACTGTGTTGTAGGTTATGCTTCTTGAGAAACTGAGAAGTTAAAATCCATCTTCAGAGATAATTAAAAAATTCAGCTGTGAAATGGAACTATCAGTGTGACACCTTTTAACTGACAAGATTGTAGTTACAAAACCTGTGAGCTTATAAAGTTTTCACCAGCATATATCTCCATGGATTCCAGTCCAAACCCACAATTTCTGAGCATGGCTGAATTACAAAGAAGTGAGTTATTTCAGCTTATTGAGGCAGCCAGACCATCCAGCATGACAAAAACCATACTCGTGGGACCAAGGACTTAAAAAGCTATTACTACAGCTATAGCACTCTCCTGTAAACTTATTCTGGGCACTTCTTCTTGCTCTTTATAGGTTCAGCAACACAGTGAAACAAAATGCACAAAAATATGACTTTTTCCACATCCCACTTGGACACTGTATTCTGCTTTTATACACTAAAAAACTCATGACAGTAAATGCTAAAGCAGTGCTGAATCACTTTATTAATTAATCTCTAGAGTACCATGTACATCTCAAAACTTGGAAAATTATATTTCCATCTTTGATTAAAAAAAGCAAAATATAATCCCTCAACTCTATATATATGTTAGAAGGAAGATAATTCTGTTTCTAACAATCTGTGGTTTGCAATATAACTTTTCAGTGATAATGGTTCTGGAGCTTCTATAGAATATGAACCAAGAGTGCTTATTACAATAGAGGTGGCACCTCCTGGGTGAGGACATCTGTCTAGGCACATGGCTGCTTGGTACTCATGCCCTCCTGACAAGCTGCAGCATCCTACCTTTGGGCAGGATGTCATTCAAAGAGACTGGACAAAGTTTAGATGGTTAGAAAATTGTCTTCCCATAAATGATTTTTTCTGGTTGCAGCAACATTTACATTGCCCTCCTTCCCGTTCTTGAAGGAATAGGTCAGGCTTTGATCCTCCCAAGTTAACTGATCTATGAAACAACAAGAGGGCTGTCTCTGCTGTCAGTGCCCATTTTCTTGCAGGGCTGGCACAGTATAACTCACCTGCAAGCTCCTCAATGGTTCCTTAGTTCCCACAACTTTCCCAAGTTTACATGCAGTTCACAGGAGACAGGTTTTCACCAGGCTCATAGGGAGTAGCTCAGGCAGAGGATATGTCATAGCCAGTTTTTCAGCCTGTTTGATAGCTGGTGAACAAGCATGCCCCATAGCAGCCTCTAAATCTATCAGTGAATGGTGTTAATTTCCTTTTCTTTCCCATCTCCATCCAGACATGCTCTCTATTTCTTCTCTTCAAGTTCCAAAATACTTGTGGTGACATCCAAAACATACAGGAGGATGCACACAAGCAGCTGGTCAACAGGAAACAAGAGTCAACAAGAAAATGCTCTTCCAGAGGGCAATGCAGGTAGGAAACCAGTGTGAGTGTCTGAACAGCTCTTTGAATGTTTGTGCCCCTTCTTCAGTAAAACAGCTGGATCAGCTCAGAGGAACAGCTTCCTGACTTATACTCCACAAGTGGCTGGAGGTTGAGGTGCCATCTCCTCCCCCCACCCTCCTCCTATTAGACTCCAAAACAATCTTAATCTTTGTCCAGTCTTACCTCTGAAGAAGAGCCCTCCCTCCTCAGACAGCCTCCCCCATACACAGCTGCACGGGACAGATAATGCTCTGTATGCAGACACAGAACATTAAGGCAATAAGGAAAAACACACTAAGTCAAAGGGAAATCAGGACTTACCCTGTGCACTGATTCTCATTACAAAGAGTCATAAATACAATGATTTTTCAAGCAAGCAGCATCTCTTCTCCAAAAGAATTTGAAACATAATGGTGCCTCTTACAACTCAGAAAAACAATTACCATGAGTAATTTAAAAATTCATAATAAAGAATGACACATTCTGACATGCATAAGGAAAATGTGAGCATTTAATGCCACAACCTGTGATAAGGAATAAAGAGTTTGCTCATTCTGTAATACCAGTTTCAGAATTTAGAGCAGTTGATGAATATACTTTTGGGCAGGGTGCATGACAGCTGCTTACAATCACCTTGAAAGCAGGAAAGCAAACTCACTGAGAGGTCTGCTGCTCCTAGCAAGCATCAGCCACTAGAAATAGGACTCACACAAGTGGGGGCAACAGGCTGCACTGAAGAGTAAAACTTCAGTATTGTTGAAGACAAAAAAAAACCACTTCAGTAATCTAAATGCTATCTGACATATATGAACTTTAATTCTGGGTTGCTAAGTCTGAGATATTAAGAAAAAGGGTTTCTTCTAGCAATTTATTGACTTCGGTGTCCTAATTTCACTCCAAGTTTCCAAAGAGAACTGGGGAAAAAAGCAAACAACGGATCTATGTGTTCATGTGATCTTATTTTTTTCTAAATAAAAATTAGTTCCCACACATCAAGTCAGATTCTGAAGTGCCACAGTCATTTTTGGCTCCTACCAACTGTTACATAGATCTGGTCCAGACACAGAGCAGTATTTTTGTAAGCATTTCCACAAAAATACTCTTTTGCCTGTTCCAGTTAAAAATTGTATCAATATGAAGAATAAGATTTCTCAGAAACATCCACCTATTTAAATGTGACTTTTCATTGAAAAAAAACCCCTGAGATGGCAAATTTCATACAGCTTTGATCAGCCTCAATAATTGAGTAATAAAAAGGAAAATTCAGCCTGCTGCCTTGAGGTACCAAAAGAGTTTCATCTCTCTAGAAGTGACCAAAGACCCACTCTCTCTATCACATCCCTTTGCAGGCTCTCTCCTACATAAGTAGGTCAGTAGGACACACTGTTTGTCCTCCACCCTCTACATATATACAATATTCTGAAATCATAATCAGACATCCAATTTCCCCTCCTGCCTCAGCCCGCATTCTTGAACACTCAAAATTTGAAAGACTGGGGAAGGAAGAAATGAAGCCAAAAGCAAACCTTCTAAAGTCAGTTTTGGCTCTAGTTCACACCAGTCTCAAGGGGCACAGCCACCCAAGAGGGATGTGACAACTCTGACGCTCTGCTCTGCACCCATCAGTGCTCAGCAGCAGACACCAGGAACCTGGCAACCAGATGAAACAGGCCAGAAAAAAGGGAAATTGTGGCTACCAGGGAGAAGCATAAGCTCACTCTCAGGCATGAGAAGATAAGATTAAGTACCAAACTTCACCCTAATTATATGAATCATGCATTTGGCCCTCAGGCAAACTTCTTGTCTTTCTCTGCTATTTAATTTGAAAGCATATTCACTGAGAAATCCTGCTGCACAGCAAGGTCATACTTATCTGAAATATTTCACACATTCCAACACTCAAACACAGTCTACCTACATAAACCATGCAAACTTTGTCAGCAAAACAGTGAAGATTTTTTTACATAACCTACCCTAAACGCATGAGAATGGCTCAAAAGGTATTATCCATCAGTGGGTGAGTGCCAGACTAACTCTGCAGCCATCCATACTGGAGCACAGACCTGCCAGGAGTCTCTGGGAGGTTTGTGTAAGCAGAACCAGCCTGTCACCAAACTTTGCTGGTTTTGAGCAGGTCACATCTGCCACCAGTTCCTTGCCAAATCAACAGGTAAGAACATTTCCTGGAATAACTCACAGTATCAGAATACATGAAGAAGGGTAATACCAGCACAGACGCTTTACATTAACACTCAACTGACCTAAAAGCAGAGGATATTCAGAAGTTAGAAATATAAAGATCTGTGAATTTACAAATAAGAAACACATGGCCAGGCCTTTCCATGATCTTTGATGGAAAGAAGATAAATTAGCAATGAAATTTCAGAGGCCGTGCCTAAATAACTTGGGACTCACTACTCCATTGCTAAAAATGACAGCTAGCAGAGACACAGGAATCAGAACCACCTGCAGTAAGAAAAGTGTGAGGAGCAGCTTGGCAGCTCTTTGTCATCTTTTAATTGGGTGACTGTTACTCTGCTGTTCTGTTCAAGACATGGAAAAGTCTAATATAGGTCTTTATTTGCCATAGGCATACTCTTAACTCTATCATGTGAAATTTTTCTCTAATGCTATCAGTGCAAGGACCTGGCAACATCATTACCTGACTATGACAAAAGTGAAATAAATTTAACCCAAAATGCAGGATGCATATCTCTATGAAAGTTTTCTCTTGGAAGTTCCTACAAACTGATGTCTGGGAGGGAAAGCAAGAGAGGAACACAGAAAAGGAGAGAAAGAGAGAGAGAGAGAGAAAGAGAGGAAAGAGAATGACATCATTTTACTGTAGGAAATTCAGAAGAGATGGGACAATGAGAATACACTGCACTCTGACCATGCTACAGCACAACGGTAAAAATGTGGCAGATACAGGGGATAAAAAAAATACAGCATGTTCCTCTTAACTATTTTGGTGGCAAACAAAGAAGAATAGAAATTAAAAACATACTTCTTCCATAAATGAGACTTCTAATAAATGTCAGGGCCTTAGGTTTGCCAGAGTTAAACATGTTGGCATTCCAGGCACCCCAGAGAGATAGGGACCACATAACCATTCTGCTATCTTCATGCTGTTTCTTACCACAACTGCTTTTCTTAGCATAAAGTACTGTGAAGAGGCCCACTCTGAACTGTTATCAGTGCGATAAAAGCCACATGGTATCAGTGGGGAGGAGGCATGAACTGGGCAGGAGCTGCTTGCAGGAACACGTCTGAACAGGCTGCCCTCAGCACAGCCAATGAGCCAGCCCTGCAATAGAGCCCTCAGGCCAGCAACAGACCCAGAGAAAGCCCTCTTATTCCCTCAAGAGCTCTTCCCTCTAAAATGTCTTAAGTAATGACAAATCTACCACCAAGGGCTGACATTCCCCTAGATTCCTGGGTTTAGTGGTGGCTTTTATGTCCTGACATCTCCACGTGAGCATCCAGCTTGCTGTACAGATAACAGGAGACTGAAGAGGGACTGGTGCCTCCCCGGGTCCTGTCCCTAGGGACAGACATCTTGAGCGGGTTTTCCTACAACACAGCTGGGGAGAGCCATATGAACAAGGCTGCTGGAAGGCCTGGCACCCTCAACAGTCTCTCCCAAAATACCTGCTGGAGCCTGAGCATGCTTCTCCTCTCTTTGTAATCTTAGGTTGCATTTTTGTCTATAGAGATGTCTATATTCCCTTCAGCCCTCTCCACAAAATGATGCATATGCACAAGCCCTTACTGTGCCCCCACCCCCTGTCAAATTTCCATCTCTTTTTTCTATCGAAGTATTTCTGGTTCTCTCTCTACTGCCAGCAGAAGACAACAGCACTACATTTTCAACATGCAATACTTAACTATTTATCCTTTTCTTTTTGTTTCATCTGCTATGTTAGAGAGAAAACATTTCCATTACTGTATGTGGTTCTAATTCAGAGTCAGAAAATATAAGTATCCTGAATGACAAATCCTCATGAAAATATCTCTCTTCTACAAAAAGAAACTACATTACATGGGAAAGAAATACACATGAGTAGTGAGTTGCCAAGTGAGAAACCATAGGAACAGAATCTTCAGGAGCAGAAAAAGTGTTGGGCTGAGAACGGCAGAGAGGATGGAACCAGAACTCTGGCTACTGCTGCTCTGATGTGGCCGTGCCAGTCTTTAGGCACCTGGGTACCTCTGTGCTGTCTTACTCCACTTTTGCTAGTATGTTGCAAGCAGCACTCTGATATACAATATATTAACTCAACATTACCTGCAAGCTAATTAGACCTCCTGAAAGCCAAAATGGTCAGGATTAATAATTAGTTTTTTATCACTGAGGAAAGCACCATGTTTTTTTGCAGCTGCCTCAGTCATAGCTTTCTGACCACAGTTCCACAGCCACCTTTGGCTCAGGACAGGTCGCAGCTGTGGCAGCTGTAAAAGCCATCCCAGAGCTGGTTACAGGGAACCTGCTGCAGAGATCCCAGGCAGAACCCAGAGCCCAGCCAGGTAGGGTACAAATGCTAAGAGAACAGCAGCATAACCATCACTGCCAGGACTGCAGTCACACGGAGCTGCAGGCAGCTGTTGGTGCAGACAGACAGTGCTCCCACAGAAAGACTGATACCCTTCTTCTTTAACACCTCTCAAAACTCCAACACTTCATCATGGGCAGAGAGCACTATCCCTGATCTTCAGCAGCCCTAGCAAGACAGTCTTCCTACAGCTTATAACTTTTGAGTGTTCTCTCATAGAGGCTGGCAGTTTGCCTTGGCAACATGCAGTACAGCATCCTCCAGGGGTGCAGGAGGGAGAGAAAGGTGAAAAGCAGACAAGTACTCAGCTCTCCTTTCTCTGCACCCATCACAGGCACTGGGGGAGGATGGAGAGGTAGCCTGGGAGATATGATGGTTTGGGATATCCACATTACCTTCACTATTAGGATGCTCAACAGTAAGGGAAAACAAGTTTAATCTCCTATATTCAAGATAGATGTTTCCTTAGATCTATAAAAACAATAATAGCAATACTTTACATAGAATAGCCAAACAAATTGAGCAGTAATGTAAATTCTGTGCAGAAGTCTCAAAAAATAACAAATTGTACTACAATTTATCATGTTTTCTGCACACAGGGAGTACAGCCTTTCCAGCAATATACATGGATTTCCATACAGAAAGTAGGAAGCTAACTTCCCAGGCATTCCCTCTCTGTTACTTTTTCTGCTGTGATTGACAAACCAGTGAAGCTTTCATTAAAACATATTTGCTGACCATTCATGCACACAGAAGCTACAGTCACATCACCCTGGCAGCATCCAGACACAGGAGCTGCAGGTGCCTGGCCTTGCTGTTCATTGCTTGTATTACTAGCAATGTTCTCTCTCTTCCTAACAGAGACAACACTGTGAATCACTGAGTCATCTGCAAACTTTGAAGGGTGCCTGACAAAAATTATCTGTGGTAAACTCTGTTTTAATCCTGTAAAGCTTTGGTGTGGACATTAAAGGAGGAGGAGCTAAGTTCTTACCACAGCACTGAGTATATGGGTTTATTACAGGCAGCTCATCTTTCGTTCCCCTTTCTCTGAGCAGGGTGTGGACAGCAACAGCAAGGGAAGTTTAAACAGGAAAATCATTTACACAAGTGCTGTGAGATGTTGGAATAGCTGTACCATAATGAAAATGTGTTGGAATGAATTCATTGCCATCTGTCTCTATTTTACTAACCAGCTCAATCAGACACCACAAATACACTCAAACAAGAGAAAAATATTTAAATTATTTCCTCTACATCCTTTTGCAACATGTAACTCTCAGTGTCACTGTTCTTAGTGGTACTGAATGCCCACCAATAGCAGTGAATTCATTGTGCACAACCTTTGGAATATACCTATGCAACTTCAAATCCACATTATCAGCATAAGCAAAAAATAATGCAAATATTTTAAAGGTAACCAAGGAATCATGACAAAAAATATCAAAACCAGCTTTGCTCTTCAGTGCCAGAGTAATTAAAAGCCCAACAGCTTTTGCAATTCTGATAGGAAAAAGATCAAAAATATCAGGTAGTGCTGCCACAACAGTTCTCATGCAAACTGTAACCCAATAGAATAAAAGGGAAATTATGCAGAAAGTCTGAAATGTAGGAGGAAAAAAATACAGAAAATAATCAAGAGAAAATATCTGAAAATAATTAACAGAATAGAAGTAACCAAGTGGAGGGGTCTGCCATCCACAGGGCTGCAGGATGGTGGCCTGGAAGTTAGGCTTCCATCTTCACCCATGTGCCTTTATGGATATCCCAGCAGCTCCTGATCCATGTGGCAAAAGGGCAGAAAAAGGACCAGTGAAGGCTGCTGCTTTGGGAGGAGACCACACTGCCCAGAGACACTCCAGAGGAGGTGAGGATTACCAGACAAGGGCAGCCTCAGCAGCTGCCCAGAGGCAGCTCTTTTCTTTCCATCCTTCATACTGAAAGGTAGCTTCAACCCTTCCAGTCTCTAGCCCAAGGAGGCAGATCTATAAAGCTCCATCCTTCCAAGCAACCCCTGCACCACACTCAGCTGCCTGTGTGTCCATCACGTGGCCACATCCTGCAACCTGAACCTGCAGATTTACTGCAAATGGGACTTAGTAGCAGATGGCACCTCCACAGCACCTGGGGTAGGAGTTACTGCTCACAGTGAAGGTTTACAGCATAGATCTGCTCCAGACTTTGGCTTATGTCAAAACAAGGTACAGCATTATAAAGGTGATGCTTCCCCTCTGCCCAGCACACCACCACACCCCTCCACAGTTGTTTTCCTGAACATCAACAAGGCAGTAACCAGCAGCAAGCAAACACCAAACTCTTCTCTCAGACTCCCCTTCCTGTACTCAGATCCTGATCTGCTGGGCTTCCAAAGCAGGAGGACCCCTACCAGCAGGCACAGATATATGTTCACACTCACAACCCAGTGGCATGGCCCATTAGGACAGGTTTAAACAGTTCTCCCTCTGTAGAGACTCTCTGGCAGAAATACAGGAGCCAGAGCACAGGCAGAAAGCAAAACTCTGCTGCTTCAGCTGAGCTGAGGGCAGCACATCCCACACCCTGGTGATTCACAAGGAAAGGAGATTGTGAAGACTCACAGTGCTTGGTAGTTCAGATGCCTACTGCACATCTGGTTTTGGGAAAGGGGACCAATGTCCCTAGGGAACATCTGAAAGGTAGTGATTTGCAGTCCTGTTCATTATATATTTCATATATAGTGAAATATATATATTTCATATATATATTTCAAGAGGCAAAGCCTCACATTCTGCCCGCATGAGTTACCTTGTAACAGGTTTCTGTCCCGAGCTCTTGTGCAAGGCTCACACATGGGAAATGCTGCTGCTACCACGAACAAGAAAGAATGCATGGGGACTGTTGACAGCAGTAAGGAAATTTCATGCTGTAGGCAGTAGAGCAGAGTAAAAGTCAACATTTCCCTGAGGTTCATGACTTTTACAGTGAAAATACATGAAGAAAAACTCTGCTAACTCCTGGAATTTTTTTTATTTTTTTTTTTCTTCTGTGTTTACATCTTCCACCACACGCAAACAGCACTAAACTTGGAATTCCTCAGTTGTGTGTAGCAGTAAACCAGGTAGTCCTCTAGTGCTACCTCACGTGAAATCCATGAGTTTCCAGCCCAACATCTTCTTTGCTAGCACAGGCTAAAGTTACAGAGAATTCTTCAGCGCAACCTGAGGTGTTTATTTATGAAAATAAATGTTTCAAAATAGCTTGGATTAGTGGCTGGAGCTCTGCCATCAGGAATCCCAGAATACAACCACCACTGCAAGGCTGAACCTTAGCATGGACTGAGAGCTCCCAAAAGAGTCAAATGAAACACAGGAGCTGGTACCTCAGCACCAGCCTGGGACACTGGGAATGTTGGATAGATAACAGAAAGCTTCCCTAAACAAGACAGAGAGGACAGTCATGATTACTTTTGATGTGTGAAAAAAATTTCAAGCACAAGCCACAGGGGTCCACTCAGAGGAGAAAAAAGATCACAAACATGCTGTTACTGAAAGGAAAGCTCCAAACATCTTGTTGAAAAGGAACTAGGAAAGAATATCAAGAAAAAAAAAAAATCTAAAATATCAAAGTATCTAAACCAGAATGAAACATTGAACTTATTTAACTGAAACTCTCTGTAGCTCACAGCCTGATAAATTGATATCTGGGAGTATTTGTTTTTATCCCTCTAGCAGTTTAGAACTGATGTTCTAGATACTTCATTCACTATTTCAGCTGTAAACCCCATTTGCCATCAGAGGACAAAACACCACACACTGTCAGGGGAAGGATGTTTGAGTCTGGGAAGTTCAGCACAATTTAGGTAGAGGAGATTCTGAAAAATGCAGACTGAGAGCCACTTGGGTCAGTAATTTTTCATGTAAATCCTTCATCAAGGAAAAAAGTCTTTTTTTATAGAAAACTTATTTAATTCAAAATGACAGAGATTAAATGAAACACCTCCCACTTGAAGAAGGCAAAGGTCAAAGAAAGTTTTAACCTCTGGATTAAGAATAAGAATTAATAAATATCTCTACACCATACATGATTTAATCTTAAATAAGTAATTAAAAAGTGCTCTATTAAGACAGACTTACAAAGCAGATTTGCAAACTGAATACCCAGACAATTGCATGCAAGAAAGCCAAGCACGTGGCATGAGTAACAGGATGGCTGAGAGCTGTTCCAGTTTGCCATTTTTCTTTATACAGATAAGGGGTTGATGGAAAATACAAACACAGAGAGGATATTTGATAAGTGAGTGCTTGTTATGAAGAGATAGCTTGAAATACAGATGTTGAAGATTGGAATATGCCCTTACAATCCTCTTACAGAGGGTAATTTGCACAACCCTTGTGTCCTGAACATACCCTCACAGACTCTTCTTGTTTCAGCAATATAGCTAGATTATCTCCTAAAAAACAGTCTTCCAGAAATATTAAAAAAAAACAGGATGCCCACAAAGCTTGTGAGGTGCAAGGTAGTACATGTAGCTTATGACATACATAGACATGAGGCAAACATAAGCAAAAGTTATCTACTATAAAGTATTCAGTAACCAGCCCATTATCACTCTCATCATGATAACAGCCTCCCAGCTGCAATTGTGATATTAATATTGGTATGGTGATAGCTTCCTCTAATAACTCTGGCCTAAAAACATAAGCTGCTTTTACATTTTTAATTATGACTGGGTTTTATCCTGGGTCTATAATCCTTTTCCAGCAATTGGATTAATGCAAATAGCAATTTAAAAGAAAGGGAAAAAAAATAATTCAGTGAAAGCAAAACCACACTAGCAGGGGAAAGCCATAGCCTCTGAGAATGCCTTTGCTACACAGGGACTCACACAGCAAGGTCAGAGTGAAACCATTACCAGCATCTGCAGGACTGACATTTGACAGGGTTATAAACCAAAATCCAACAATTAAAGCACTTCTCATGAAGCAAAATTTTAAAAATATTAGAATAAAGTGATAGGGGGGGGTCATTAAAAATAAAGCCAGAAGATTCAGTTTTGCTTTGCTCTTTTGCTTTTTTTTAAAAAAAAGAAAAAATAAACAGAAACCCCTCCACAACATATAAATGTCAATACAAGATTTTGACAAGGTTTTCCTGTTGTTTGAAAAGAGTAATTTCCCCCTCAAACTCTAAGTGATTGGACAAAGTACAGAATATGTTAAAAATTAAAAAATAACCCACAGGAATATCAGTAATAGAGTATATGAACCTAAAAGGTATCACCTTGCATGTCCTGCTAAGACGTTTCTTTGTGGAGGTCTGGAGAACTGCAATGACCCTGCAAGTTCTTGCCACTGCCTTGTTTTCACTGGCAAATTCTATCTACAACATGATTTTTGGGCCCCATCTCTTATGCAAGAATGGCACGTCCACACCCCAAATAAACAAATTTTTAAATCCTACACCAAAAAAACTCTTACATTTCTTGCAGGTATATTATCTCCTTGTCAGGTGCAAGTCGAGCTCCATTATGTCCACATTGCATGCGCTGTGTATGTGACAAATACACACAGCATGTACAATGAGGACACTATAAAGCCTCAGAGAGGTCACAGCAAGTTGCTTCATAAAGGAAAATCAGCACCTGGTGGCCAAAGCACAGCAGCAGAGTTGGAAACTGTTCTCTCTACTGGAAGAAGAATTGATGTAGACAAAAACGACCCCAAAGACTCAGTTGTAGAGGAAACTAACCAGTTCGTATCTGGTAAGTTAAAAGAAGAGGAGTACATCAAAAGGCTTGTACAGGAAATAATGTAAGTTGAATTGTAATTATCAATATATCAGCCTAGTGGTCCTGCAGTGCTACTGGAATCCAATAGATTTATCGGAACATTAAGCAGGGGTTTTAAAAATGGCTGCAATTTATTTAAATGCTTGCTCTATTACATGGATCTTTAAAAATACATTATTGTTAACTGGTAGGAACACTCTTCAAAATATATTAAATTCTCCCTATTCTGTCAACTACAAAGTATTAAAAAAGTTTTATAAAACAGTACTAAAAGTATACTTTCAGACCCTTGGGCTTCAGGCTTACTATAAAACTTTATTTATTAAAGGCCACAGATGTTTTTACGTTTACTGTAGCTCGGTATTTATAAAATCACAGTAGAAAAGATGGGCTGGAGTCATGTTAGCAATCTGAAAAAAGACCAAAATATAATAGATACATTAATAAATCTTAAAATAAAAGACCAGCAAAAATGGGATTTTAAAAAGGACAATACCACAACACATTTCCTCCTTCCATTTCTCACTTTGTCACTGAGAGCACAAGAAAGATGAGATTTCCCATGTGCCCTGTGGGCTCACAGAACAGTTCCTCTTGGCATTAGGGTGGTGGCAGGGTGGTTTCCAAATTAAATGAACCTCATAAAAGAAATATTTTCTAGTAATGTCTTCCCATTAACAGTCCCTAGGAAGTCTCTTTTTCTGTCCTAACAAAGAGGCATGTGATACAGAAAGCAGTACAGCATTCTTAGCTTCACAGTGTTTTCCAAATCATCTGTTGCCAGCTTCAGTCCTCTCTTTAAAATAGTTGGAGAGCAGGCAGGATATAGTTGGATATTCTTCAATACAGCTTCGAGCACACTCAGCAGCCTGAATAGATGTTCACAATTTCAAGTCCCTGTATGTTTACACAGCACATCTATCATCATACTCTTTGAGCCTGCTTCTTGAGAGTCAAGGATAACCCCTTAACTGAAACAAGGTCAGAACTGCAGGAATAAAGGCAGAACCTGGCATTGTGAACACAATCTTGTTCAACAATTGGTTTAATTCAGTTTTTCTAGTAACTGGGAGTCTTCTGAGTCATTGCACTTATATGTTGCTATGGTAGCATAGGATATAGTATAGCAGTTTCTATGAATCTGGTCAGATTCCAAAATGCAATTCTTTTTTCCAAGCATTAATTCATAGACTAATAAAGTCAGATTAAAATTTTTCCATTCACACCAAACAGAGTTAAAAGTGCAATTTTCCTATTCTTGAGCTAACAGAACTGCTTGGCCATTGTAAATATAACATTCACTGCACTTTTAAGTAACTTTAAATGTACTGCGTGTTCAGCAAAATATCTGCCTTCATTGATGTCCTGCACTAGGTCAGTAAACCATCCATTTTGGTGCTAAGGCAATTCCTCCCAGTGGCTACTGAATCACAGAATCACTTGATTGGAAAGTCTAACCATTAACCTAACATTGACAAGTCCTTAACTAAACCATACTCCTAAGTGTTTTGTCTGTACCTCCAGGGATAGTGACTCAATTGACAAAGGTAAAATGCAAAAAAAAAAAAAAAATAAAAAAAAGGTATTCTCTTTTATCAGCCCTCTTGGCAGAAAAATATTGAAATTCATATCAAGTGTAGATATATGTAATTACCCAAATATATTTTTCTATATAAAGCTGATAACAGGTCCTATTTAATATGCATTTCATTCAGTGAACAAATACAGCCACTGAATGCTAGAAGTACATTCAAAATTTTTAAAATTTCATATCATGAAGCCACTGACAATTTTTGAAATACCGAATTATGAATCCTTTAACACCTCAGGCTCATGGCACATAAGATGATGATGAACTATATAGGCTAGGAGCTAATTTTAAAGGTTACTTGAAAACCCTTCAATATGTTTCTATAAACTACCACAAAGATAGAAATTAGAACAAATCAAGGACTTCAACATATCTGTCATGTTGCCATTTACAGTATTCACTTTCCTGTTATATAATGCCTATGCACATTCAGTTTCTAATTTTATAAAAAAGTCAGGTCTTATTATATCTAAGGAGCATATGCATCTACAGGGCAGATTAACTATTCCATTACCCTCAAACCTGTTCATCCAACACACAATTGGATTGCTAGCAGCATTTGGCACTCACAATTTCTTTGTCTGAAGAGGCATAGATATAACAAAAACTGTTTTTACAAATGCATTAGGAAAATGCAAAAATAACCTCCATCCTTTATTGGACCTGGGGAGAATCATTACAATCAAGTATGAGAGAAAGGCTGAGATACTTAATGCCACCTTTAACTCCATCTTTGTTAGTCAGACCAGCTACCCCAAGGGTATTCAGCCCCCTGAGCTGTATAAAGATGGAGAGCAGCATTTAACAACCTGTGGTGCCACCTGGACACTCAGGAATCTATGGAGCTGGGTAGCATCCACCTGAAGAGTTCTGAGGGAGCTGGCAGAGCAGCTCACCAAACATCTCTCCATCATTTATCAAGAGTCTTAGTTAACAGGAGAGGTCCTAGATGACTGGAGGCTTGCCAACATCACAGTCATCTAAAAGAAGGGCTAGAAGGTGGATCCAGGGAAGTGGAGGCCTGTCAGCCTGACCTTGGTGCCTGGAAAACTCATGGAGAGGTGTACCTTGAGTGCACTCACATGGCAAGCACCGTACAGCCAGAGGATCAAGCCCTGCCAGCATGGGTGCAGGAAAGGCAGATCCTGGCTGACCAACCTTCTGTCATTCCATGAGCAGGTGACCTGTTGTGGAAAGTTAGAGAGGTTTGGAGAATGTTGGAGAATATTCCTGAATATTCTCAAAGAGATAGGAGGTACGACCCCTTTGCTATGCCCAACCCCATGTTTGGGAGGCCAATTAGATCGGCCCATACTCCGGTGCTACCTGCACCAGGGATTCGCTGTGCTACAGGTAAACACACTGGGTGTCCAATAAAAAGTTATGTTGGTGGCTGGGGTGTGGTCACGGAAGCACTATATAAGCAAAAGTTGCTGCGCAATAAACCAGAAGTTCGTTTATCAATCATATTGGTTGCACGCATTTTCTTTGCCGCTCCCGCGGTGACCCACCCAGTGGACAAGGGAAAAGCTGTGGACATTGTCTACCTGAACTTCAGTAAAGCCTTCGACACTGTCTCCCACAGCATTCTCCTAGAGAAGCTGGCAGGTAATGGTATAGACGGGTGTACTCTTTGTTGGGTTAAAAACTGGCTACATGGCAGGGCCCAGGGAGCTGTAGTCAGTGGATTTAAATCCAGCTGGCAGTCAGTAGTGGTGTTCCCCATGCCTAGGTTTTGAGGCCAGTTTTGTTTAATATCTTTATCAATGGTCTAGATGAGAGGGTTGAGTGCTTCCTCAGTAAGCTTGCAGGTGACACCAAGTTGGGTCAGAGTGCTGATATGCTGATAAGAGGGTATAAAGGCTCTGCAGAGGGACCTGGACAGGCTGGATCAGTGGGCCAAGGTCAATAAAATGAGGTTTAACCAGGCCAAGTGCCAGGTCCTGCACTTTGGTCACAACCCCATGCAACACTACAGACCTGGGGAGGAGTAGTTGGAAAGCTGCCAGACAGAAACATACCTGGGGGTGCTGGTTCACACCCAGCTGAATATGATGAGCCAGCAATGTGCCCAGGTGGCCAAGAAGGCAAACAGCACCCTGGCTTGTACCAGGAAAGATGTGGCCAGCAGAAGGAAAGTGATGGTGCTCCTGTACTCAGCAGTGGTGAGGCCACACCTCGAATACTTTGTTCAGTTCTGGGCCCCTCACTACAAGAAAGACATTCAGAGAATGGCAACCAAGGTGGTGATGGGTCTGGAGAAGTCCTATGAGGAGAGGCTGGAGGAACTGAGCATGTTTAGTTTGGAGGAGGCTGAGAGGAGACCTTATCGCTCTCTACAGCTACCCGAAAGGAGGTTGGAGGGAGGTCGGTGGTGGCCTCTTCTCTCAGGTCAACAATCATAGGACTAGAGGGAATGGACTGAAGTTGCACCAGGGGAGATTTAGAGTAGATATTGGGAAGAATTTATTTGCTGAGAGAGCAGTTAGGCATTGGAATGGGCTGCCCAGGGAGGTGATGGAATCACCATCCCTGGAAGTATTTAAAAACTGTGTAAATGTGTTTGAACAGCAGGAGCTAAAGCAGGAGGACTTTCAGACTCTGAGAAGGGCAGAACACAAATGGAGGGGTCTGTTCCCTCCCTTTTCCTGCCCATACTCTCTAAAGGTCATGCAGACCCCAGCCCCTCCTCTCTTTCAGACCTTCAGAGTGGTCCACATGGTTAATGTGGCTCACATTTCCTGAAAAGAATTATTTTAAGAGTAGATTTATTAATGAGAACTGGAAAACTAACAGAAACCTCACTTTTCTTTCAGGGCATGAATCTAAAGTCTAATACTTAACATTTCCAAGCACCACTTGAGCCAGCTCCAACTTTACTAATTAATGAGTAGCAACACTTCTTCCCCTTTAAAGCATTCTGGCAACAGAAATCCCCAAACCCAGCTTTGAAGACTCCTGCTCAGCCTGTCACTCACTCTGATGGACACATTTAATCTCCAAAGCTTAGGGGAGTATTTTTTCCTCTTTGAACCAGTGCAAGGCTTACTTGGAAGGCTGCATAATGACATCTGCTCTGGGATGGAATGTGAGCAAGCTATTTTCCTTCAAGAGAAGTTAAACCATGCCCTGAGGCTTCACTTACACCCCACAGCATTCCATCCATCACCTAGGAATGGGGAGCCATTTGCACTCTCTTCTTTCCAACTTCTGCAGCTCTTTTACCTGCCCACACACCAGGCACTGCTCTCCAAGTGATGCAACTACTCAGGGAAGCCCAACATTTACTTCTATGTAAACATGTCATTTCACAGAGCAAATATTGTCATGTTAAATAAAGAAATTGATTATTCTTAATAAATTTAATTTTCTCCCTGCAAATAAATATTAAATAAGGATTGAGAATGTTAAAACAATTATCATTTCTGCAATGGAATTTGAGCAGATTATTATGGGTAAACAGGATGTCAGATAACCTTTGTGCTAACAAGCCTTGTTAAAAATTTCACTGAAGACAGGTCCCTAATAGTTTTCATCTTCTTTCTGGAATTTCATTAGGCCTAAAAATGAAGCAACTTTTGTATAAATAATTCCATCATACTACAAAGCATCAACTTCAGTTTGCTTCTAAAAACAGACAAGTATTTAAAATACTGTACTCATCTACCAGGCCTATCCAGCCTCCAACATTTCTATTGCCATTATAAAGTCACAGAAAATCATTAAACAAATATAAGCAGCTGCTCCTTCCAATTGCAATATTCTCTTCATGCCCCAATTTTATTTTCTTCAGGCACATTTCTTCCTCTAAACTAAAATCAAGAACTCCTCACAGAAAGTGACTACAAACAGGGAGCAGACAGGCCCAAAATAAAAAGTTTCTCCCAACTTCACAAACACTCATACTGCCAGGACCAGAGCCTGCTCTGCCCCTATATGAAATCTGGCTTGTGACTCTATCAGAAGTTACTAATCTCAAAAAATATGACAGATTCAACATAGCTCATGGATTTTCATAAGCCAAAACAAAAGAACTTGGAATTTACAGTATTCTTCATTTTCAGTATAGGAGACATGGTTTCTACTCTTCAAGCACTACCTAGGTCCTCTCTTGTACATGTCAAGGGCAGCCAGACACAATTTATAGGGCATGTGCTATATACTCTCTAGAAGCAATAAAATACCAAGAATGTGTGTTCTTCAGTTAAGACTGAACCAAATGCTTCCTGAAGAAGATTGCTTTGCCTATCTTCTGTAAACTACATTTTATAAAATCTCCTTTTCAAACCACCTCTTCTCAGATAACATCATACTTCATAAGCCATATCTTTCAGTGCTTTTTACTACTGTTAACTTGTAAAAAAAACAGATAAGAGGAAAGCCAAGGAATTCCACTGCTGATGTACGACAATTAATCAGCAATATCTCATTAATAATTAGAAATAAGTCACCATTGTAGGGCAAACCATTTTGAATATGCAAAGATTGCAAGTTTCAACCATTTGCGTAAAACTGTCAAAAGATTTTCTTGCCATAAAGCTTTAATTCCCATTTCAGGAAACTCAGAAGCTGACCTACACGTTTCATTAGGTCAGGAAATACACCATGGAAATTATTCTGGCTTAATGTCTGAATATTTTCATATTAATACTTTTCATCCACAATATCTAACATCCTCCATTAGGTAACAATAAACTTTTTAATAAGATTTTTCAATGCACTGGGTGAACAGGTACATCTATCTAGTAGTGCTACTGAAATGATAATTAATGATACTTTAGGATAAGATGAGCTGTTGCCTCTATCTATAGTACATACTTGAGCTATGTTATGGTGTTACAGTACTTGGAAAAGATCCTTTTGTCATGATTTGACTGTTCACAAGACAGGACACAGAATGGTGCTACTGAAGGTCATGGTGAAGATGGGGGAGACAGGGAGGAAAAGTCTGAGCACATTCTAGTTGGAACACGCTCTGTTCTGGTGCAGTTTGTACAGTAGGATCTGACTCACATTCTCCTCACATCAGGTTAAACCAGCCTTGAGTCAGACTGGCTGGCAACAGCCAGTTGAGTGGCAACAGCCAGGAAGGATTTCATGCAGGGTGGCACCACCACTACAGCACAAGCAGTGTTGAGTCTTAGTGACACACACGAGAGGGAATATGAACCCCAAGGCCAGAAATTAAGAAGAACATGGGATTACAGGGCTTGCCTCAGCAGGACTTTCATCCCAAGAGCAGCCCACCCAATGAGCACAGGAGCTCCTGCCTGAACTCAGGGAGCCTCCATATGCCACAAGGAGAGATTGTGTCTCAGTGAATCACAGGGTGTTCCTGCTCCTGATGAACTCTCCACACAGAGGAAGGCTTGAGACCAAAATCAGTCTCCCACAGAGCCAGCAGCTTTGGCAGCCTTTTGCCTTGATTGCAGAGACCCATGAGGATCCATCAAGCACAGACTTCCACCAACATTCCCTGTGCAGGCTGTCCCTACCCTGAGCTGCCAGTATGGCACAGGGATGCACAACTGCCCTATGTGACCATTTACAGCTACCAGGTGACACACCTCTGGGTCACAGAGAGGCAGTTATCACTGTCAGTGTCACCAGATCACAGTTCACAGGGGCTCCTCTGAGAGCTGTGTGGGCATCATCCATTTTAGGAACTGTCTGCAGCAATTTCATCACAGTCGCTTATTCAGGAAAAAGAAACTCGAGGCCATCCACAAAAACAGTCTCTGGCTCAGCCAGGAAATAAGTGCTGGATGGTGAATTAATCATAGACTCATAGAATGGTTTCAGTTGGAAGGGTCCTTAAAGATCATCTAGTTCCAAACCTGCTGCATGGGCAGGGACACCTCTCACTAGAACAGGCTGCTCAAAGCCCCATCCAACCTGGCCTTGAACACTTCCAGGGATGGGGCATCCACAACCACAACCTGTGCCAAGTGTCTCACCATTCTCACACTGAAGAATTTTCCCTAATGTCTAACCTAGATCCATGTCTACCTTCTTCCAGCTTAGAACCATTACACCTCATCCTATGACTTTAGGTTATCCATGAGCTGAGCTATCACACCTCAGATCACAAAACATGCATTTTACTATTCTGATCATTCTACAACAACCATATAAGCATTGTAGAAAAACACAAAACCCTACAGTCAGATATCCAAGGTGCTCCTGCTGGTAGCCGAGGGCCCAATTTTTTCACCAAAGATGTGGGGGGGCAGCACTCATACTCAAGTAATGCTGCAGAAGCATAGACCAAAAAGAGTCCTTCATCTCAACTCTCATCTGCCATGCAATTATGACACCTGTAACAATCATTCTGTGTGTCTCTTCAAGATGCTGTAAGCTACTAATTGCATTTTTCATGGGTGTTGGTAAAACCATGATTTTTAAGCCAACACCACCACACTGAGTCTCAGAGTGATACTTTTATAATTCCAATGAAAAGATGAAAATCTTTGTATTGTAATCAGTACAGATCAAAACAGAACTTTTCAAAACCAGCCAATCCCAGAACATATAATTTTGCTCTCTCATGGTATTCATGTAACTTTTCACTTTACTATTGTTCTATAGCTTTCTTAAAAAATTCAGCTTCCAATTCAAACATTCTCCAAATACATTTTATCATAAAAGTTAACTGAAAAACCCCCTGCACATTTAGCAATAACTTCATTCCTGTAGTCATATGGTTTCCCTAGAGGTTGCACACAAACATTTTTGAACAAAACAAAATCCACTTAAGCACAGCAAGCATGAAAGAGCCACCAACCACAATTGTATAGCATACAGTACCCAGTAAATTCGAAGGACTTAGAAGAAGATGGGATCTCCCTCCTAAACACACAAGAAAGCCAACTCACACTGCCCACAAGAATCCTGAGCTCACTCCAGAAATCTGAGAAGGGCACACGGAGGGCAGGAAGGTGATCTAAGACATCCAGCACAGCTTCCCAAAGGGAGCAGCTTTAAAATCACTGTTCGGAATGTTAACCAACAAGGTAGAACAAAGGGTTATAACTTAAGTGATCTAATTTTGCAGGTTTTTCTTTCTTTTTTTTTACTCAGAAGGGAATTATCAAGCAACCTGCAGACTGTCACATCTCCACGACTGGAAACATGAACTGGTTCTAGTCAGCCTGATCTTGTGAAAAAAATAGGTTCTCATCACAAACAGAAAGAGCTTCTCAAAGGTGCAGCTTAGTGACCACAAATAAAAAACAGAACTACATGGAGACTTTGTTTAGAGTTACCATGTTCAAAAGCTGTACAAAACAAAGGGTTTTTTGCAACTGCAGTGGAAAAACTTTCTTACAGAAAAAGCTATGAGAAAACACTAGAGACCATTAATGCACCCCCGATTACCTCTGTTTAATGGTCAGAGCAACCCAAAAACTCAGAGAACAGAATTGTTCTCTGTTACTCCTCTCCACCCTCCCAGGGGAAGATAGAAGGGGCATAAAGGAGATTTAAAGGTTGGAAATTAAAACTAGAGCAGGTTTACTGGAACAGGGGCAGGACAGGAACACTTGGGATGAGGAAAAAATATACAAATATATACAAAACCCAATCTTGATGATTGCCAGTGTAGGTGTCCAAAAGTCCATTGAGGCAAAATCGACTTGGGAAAAGGGTCCAGAGCTCTTCCCAGCACCTGATGACTTCAGATCCTGCTGAGCAAGTGGCAAGCTGAGGACAAAGGGCAACAGCCTCTCTGCATGAAGGATGAGCACAGGAAGCAGAAAGGAAGAGAGGATGAAGGAGCATCTGTGTTCTGCCCCTCCCTCGGGGTCTTAAAAGACCCTCTGTACTGAAGACCTCATATTGATACCATGAAATTTTCCTGCTCCTCCCCCTCCCATGACACAGATATAGAGAGCCTGCTTTATTTACCTTGCAAAGTATCCTGAACAGAAGTAGAGTATAATGCTCCAAATACATAAAAGTTAATCCTGTACTTTACAGGGAGATAGCTGATAAATCAGATTAGTGAACCAAACACAGAACAGGAGATGAATACACAGAGGAAGACAGAGATGAAGCTGGGCAAACAGCATTTCTGAATCTGTTCCCAGTGCTCATCTGCTGGGATGCATACAGGGCACCCAGCACAGTGGAAGTGGGAGTCCAAAGAAGCAGCAGCCTCTCTAGCACATGCCTCACACAGACAAGTTTTTATATTATCTTATATTCATTCCTCCTCTGGAGCCTACCTACCTTTTGCCAGTCTGAGAGGCAAGAGAGGCAGGGACAGGGTGGAAGAGTCACTGCCCCCTGGGCTTCCTGCAGCCTCAGGTAGATGTACTTCAGGCACTAAAATGTCAAAGTGAGGCTAATTCATTTGGAAATCAGCAGCACATGACCATGTTAAACAGCAGCCCTGTATATACCTGCAGTATTGCAGAATCACAGAATGTTATGGGTTAGAAGGGACCTCAGGAGATCAGCTGGTCCAACTCCCCTGTCAGAGCAGGTTCACCTAGAGCAGATTGCATAGGATCATGTCCAGGTGGGTTTTGAATGTCTCCAGAAATAGAGACTGCACCAGTTCTTTAAGCAGACTGTTCCCACACAGTGCCATCCTCAAAGCAGATAAATTTTTCCTCGTGTTCAGATGGAACTTCCTGTGTCCAAGTTTTTGCCCATTACCTCTTGTCCTGCCACTGTGCACCACTGAAAAAAGATTGGCCCCATCATCCTGACACCCACCCTTCAAGTATTTCAAAGCATTAAGATCTCCCCTCAGTTTTCTCCAGATTTAAAAGACCCTTTCCTCATACAAGAGGTGTTCTAGCACCCTAACATCATCTTTGTAGCTCTTTGCTGTACCCTCCCTGTCAGTTCCCTGTCCTTCAGGAACAGGGGGGCACAGAACTGGACAAAGTGCTCCAGATGGGGACTGATCAGGGCAGAGTGGAGGAGGAGAAGAACCTCCCTCAGCCTGTTTGCCCCACTCTCCTTAGAAATACTTAAAGGGTGCCCCAGGATGCCATTGGCTTTCTAGATCACAAGGCACATTGCTGGCTCATTGACATCCTGTTGTCCACCTGGACTCCTGGGTCTTTTTCCACAGGGCTGCTTTCTAGGAGGTCAGACCCTAAATCTGTACTGATTTATGGCACTATTCCTCCCTAGGAGCCTAGTCTTGCCCTTGTTGAACCTCATGCTGTTTTTCTCTCTGCCCAATGCTCCAGCCTGGTCAGGTCATGCTGGATGGCAGCAAAGCCTTCTGGTGTGTCAGCCACCCCCCCCAGTTTTGTGTCACAGGCAACCTTGCTGAGGTTGTATAAAAAAATACAACTCTTTACCATGCCAATCAAAGCATTATTTGTAGTGACTGTAATAAAGCAGCAAACCTAATATGGACCAAGGTGGTAACGCACCTCTCCACTTCCCAGAGAGGTTTCTAACATAGGGTCTGATACTGTGGGCATGATCTACACCACCTGATAGACTGCCCTTTTCACTCAGAAAACAGGCCAGAAGAATTAAACATAAATAAATACACCCACCCCGTTTCCAACAATTGTGCTATTAAAATATTACAGGGAAGAAAAAAAAACAAAATAGAGAAAAAAGTACAAACCTACTTCTCATGGCTGCTCTGATGGCAAGTGCACAGCTCTGCCCCAAGAAAGAATGGTAAATTATAAATGTTATAATTTTCAGCCTGCCAAAGGAAAGCAAGATACAGCCTAATCTGAAAGCTGGGCATCTCTGAAATCTTTATAGTCTGATGAGGGGATATAGAATGGCAAAACCAGCTTTATAGCCATAGAGGGAAAAGTTCATATCCACTAAAAGAATAAGATTCAATTTCATTTATATTTATTAAGTTTGTTTCTAAGCAACAGGCCATAAACAGAAGTCTGAAAGTATCTGGCATGTTTCAGAACTGCAGAAATACCCCCACTTTGGTTTTAAAGAGATCATTCTATAAAGTAGAAGACTGTCCAAGGAGTTGTATTGTCATCATTTTTACACTTCCATCTTTATACTTTATGTCACAGAAGTACAAAAGCTCTAATCAGCTATGCTGTAATAATGCCAATAAAGATGTGAAAGTCAACATGTGCCTGGATATTATTTATTACTATTAAGAATATTAAATTAACACGATATGGTAAATAGCAGGAAATAATCAGATTGAAAGCATAGGCACATAAAGCCAGACAATTCATCTCCATCACCAAAAGAGATTATTCATTCCATGAAACAGCTTTCCACAGAAGACTCTTTCCCTATCACTCAGACAAATCTCTGTACTACCTCTGCATAGACTTCCATGCAATATTCAGTGGCAGATTATTTTGTGCTGCTTTGAAGATACTCAGCAGCAGTGTATTATTCTGTTGCTGTCTGGTTTTGAAACATTGTCCAGTGTTATCAAGAAGGCTTCCACTCAAGAATTCCTGAGACCACTGCAGTTTCAAAATACCAGTGGACATTGTAACTGCATTGTACCAAAAACTATTAAAACAAGAATAACAGGAAAGGATGAATATTGTTACACCAGAAAACTCTACAGTGCAGCAAGTACCCTTTGCCCCCTTTGCCCATGGCATTACTGATGTGTCCCACTTTCTTTACAAGTGGCTTTGTGAGAGCACGTGGGCTTAAAAAGGATGGATGTGGATCCTCACTTGTCACCATCCATCACTGGGTATGTCCAAAAGAACCCATGCAGCCTGACATTCAGCAGTCAGTTGCTGATCTTCAAAAAATTTTTGTTCAGCAACTTATGCCTTTTCATTTTAGGAGCAGAAATAAAAATAATGAAGGAAAGTCATGTGGAAAGGCTTCATTATAATTAGTACATAAAAGCGATGCTGCATATTGATAATAGCATCCTTCACATCTGACATCTTATCTCTTTTGCAGTGGTATCACAGAACTTAAAAGCTGATGCATAATGATGAAAGCAATGATAAAAATTGAAGTTTAAATCTGCAAAGATTCTTTCAAACATTTATGAAACAGGGGCTTTAAAGTCTATCTATTCAGGCTCATTGTTCTATTATAGAATATTGCCCACAACGTTTTTGTTCTGCTTTCCTTTTGAATAGCAGAAAATAGTTGGATATTTTTAAGAAGAGGTGCAGAGTGCTATTTTAATACCACCCTCTAATGCATGCTTTTTCTGCTACTTGCAGAATAAAGAGTGATCCTAACCTTCCCACAATAAAGGTAGATCTTTGATTTTCCCAGTTACTGAAAGTAGTTGCATTTGATTTGTTGTTCATTTTTTTAAAGGAATACTAAAAAAAAGGAATACTAAAAAAATAAAGAAAAAAAAACCCACACAAATGATTCAGGGTGGAATTTCTCTTGCATTTTTCATTGGCTAAAGTAATTTTTTTTGCAGTCAGTTAGTAACATTTTGAACATTTCAAATCTGGAGCTGAATATATTACTGCTTTGGGAAATTTTCCTTAAACCCATTACTGCTTAAGAATAATGTCTCCTGTTGACTCTCTGAAGAAGTATCACTGTCAGAAAGAATCATTTTTTTCAGTCTTTTCACTAGAAAAGACCAACATTGATGTAAAATCTGTCTATACAGATTTTGAGTGATTACACCAGTACCTCATTACAACTACAGAGCAGGGGTATAGAGTACAACAGAAGTCAATGTAAAATGTAAAAGGTTTGGGACATAGAGTGAGAGATTCATGTCCCTAATACAGTGCACACGATGGGGATGTCTGAGCACTTTGGATACAAGTTTGAATACCTAACAGTTCATCACCTGGATCTGGGATCACCAGGGCTTTGGAAAGGAAGCCAATGTGTGTCTTTCTTGGCCCCTCATGTGGAACTCTCCTGGCATACCAAGCACTGGGTTACTCAGAGACTTCACTCCTTCCTTCCTACTCTCTGCCTTTGTTTTTCTTTTTCCCCCAAAACAATCTTGTCCATTTTTTTTTTTTTTTAATAATATTGCCAGGAGCAACTGTGTGAGATTTAAATGCAACAAAAGCAGAAGCAGCAGTCAGCATGTGATGCAGCAGTGGCAACAGCTACTGCCACAGATTAGCATTAGACTGAGGGGAGCCAGAAGGTTCCTGGAGCGCAAAAAACCCAAGAAAGATGAAGAAAAACCCCATGGTGCTATCAGTTTTTGTAACTCAACTAGTTAAGTTAAGCAAATGGAAAAAAACCAGTGTTAAAAGCTTTACTATTCTGTTGCTTTCTTTTTTCAGTGTGTAGACATTTAAAATATTTTGGATGGTAGCGCAGCCTTCTGGTGTGTCAGCCCCCCCCCCCCCCCCCCCCCCCCCCCCTCCAAAACTTTATTTTGTTCCATATTTTCTGGTTTATATATTAAAAACCTTTAAGTTACCCTAGAATTTATTCATTTTTCCAAGTATATCAATAGGAGTACTAAAAGCAAATGCACCAGACCTGTTCTGGCTTAAACTTGTGTGTCAGTGTATCTAAAAATAAAATATAACTTTGAATCACATTAGAGAAGAATTTTATAAGGCACTGAGCACCCCTCTTTCCCCTCCTCTTTGGCATCCAAAAGAAGGAAGAAAGTGGCAGGATCAGAATATCCTAGCTTTTACCTTCATATCCTGGAAATCTAATCTGGAAAAAAAAAAAAAATCAATGGTTATCCCTTTCTAGTGCTTTCCCACTTACAGTCAGTTTGATTACATCCTGGGACAAGAGGTGAAAAAAATCAATTTTGATGCAAGTGTTAGTGGTTTGTGTATTACTTCAGCATGTACAGCAGTATCTGCACGGGCAGGACAATTTATGATAGTGTCAAAACACTGACACTGCAGTCCTCTTTCCACCTCTGTAATACAGAGAAAGAACAGATCACCTTTCATTGCCTATGAAAGCATAATCAGCATGGACAAATGAAAAATACCCTCATATTTAAAGACAGAGGTCTGTCAAGTGACCTCCTGCTTTGCTGAGAACTGAGAAATCCCAGTGAGGCCCTCCAAGCAAACCCATCCACAGGGGACACGCAAGGGACTTGGAGCACTGGGAGCAGAACAGGAACAGGTAAAGAATCTCTTTAAAGGAGGCAAAGCTGCATCCCTCATTTGCTAACAAATGATTCTGGAAAATTCCACAGACTAAAGATTTGCTTCTCTACGTTGCTGCTCAATGAGTAAGAATGAAAAGAAAACCTCAACTGCTATTACTGCAGTTTGTGAGAAGCTGCCTCATTGTGTTGTATTATTCTAGGTCCTATTTGATATTTGTTCTTCCAGTTGTCTCATATTGCAGAACATGAAAAATTTCAGTGTCCTACAGCAAGATTAGGAGATTGGAAGTAATGGAGTTTCTTCCCAAAGCTACTTACACTGACTACCAATTAGTTTAGTGTAGTAATTTTTTTTTTTTTTTTTTTTTTTTTTTTTTTTTTTTTTTTTTTGTGAAAACAAGTAAAACCCATCAGCCCAGAAGAAACTAAGATACATTTAAAAGTTACATTTATTTTGCCAGGTGAGGTACCTGGCAGTGCAGATGTGCACCTCTGACAGCCACTTTTGAAAACCCAGAGAGTGGATAATGGCCAAACTCAGCTCACCAAGTTTGCTGTGTTTGAACATTTCCTGGAGCTCTTGTGCTGCTTCAGGGTTCACTAAGAGGAGCTGATCCACATCTCAGACACTGAAGAGTCGCATGGGAAGGTGAATACACCAATTCACATTTCTCAGAAAAACTACATTAACTATTTATGTGGCCTAAATCCTGAAAGAAAAAAATTAATTAGCTTTTGTTAATCCTTTTTACTCTGCTAGAGATTGTGGTCAACCAAAACTGATGCTTCAAAACAGTCAACACAGTACTTGGCATGGTACATTCTGCTGTAAGAGGTAATTAACCTTTTACAGAAGGCATCTGTTGGCATAAATAATTGCAGAGCAATTTAAAAATAAAATATTTCAACAGCACATAAAGCCACTACCAGCAAGACACACAGAATTAGACTTTGCAGGTAGTTGACTGGAAATTCCACTCTCTCCAGCTTTCTCCAGTGAGCTCAAAGCAGCATCAAGGCTAAATGCTCTGCCAGGTTTTTCATCTGGGCCTGTGCCAGCCCCAGCAGAGGACAGAAGGGGGTTGATTCCAGCAAGAAGGGGAAAGACAGCAGACTCGTTACTGTGGGAGGAGAAGGAAGTGAGGGCACTACTTAAATGCAACCCAGAAATGTCACTGCTCTAATGCATCTGGGAAGGGGAGGGCAGCAACACTCAGGAAATAAAAATTCAAGGGCGAGACTTTCAAATGCACTTTAAAATTTGAAAAAGAATAATTTTTTAAAAATGTAAAGAAAGAAGAAGAACAAAAATAGCTCAGTAGGAATACAAAGTTCTTTGTAATGAAAGAAAAAACTTTTGCTTTTAATGCTTACCCTAATTACCTATATGTTTTATAGCACTAGACCTCAGATCTGGAAACTGCCAGCGATGGGTTGGTGGCTTTTTGAAAATCCAATTGGCAAATATCAAGTCATTGCATTTTTCAGCTGGCAAGTTTTTACAGCAACATTTTCCTGTTGGAAGCATGCAAGTTCTTGCTAAACCTCTGCTAATGCAAGTGCCCACTTAGAAGGAGCATACCAAACATCAGACAAGTCCATTCCTGTGAACTTATGCCTTGAGCTACATAAATCAACAACTGAATCTAGAAGGACATGCACCTGAGTAGCAGGTGTCTGCCATCTGCTCCAGGTCAAAACATAACTCTGCCACATAGGAAAAAGTAAGGGTGAATGAGAAACTGGCAGAAATTCAAAGTGTTAAAAAGAAAAATTATTTCTAATGCTCACTTCTTGGTACAGAACAGTCTGTTTCACATAAAAAATGTTTCATACAAACACTACACAATAACTCAAAAAATGCTGAAGTACCCCAAGAGGAGGGCTAATTTATACAAGGAACTAAATCACCAGGACTTCCTCAGCCATTCACATTAAGGTGGAAAAAAAAAGAAAGGGAAAAAAAAAAGAGGGAAAAAAAAAAAAAAAAAAAAAAAAAAAATAGAAATCTAGCAAGCAGGTGAGGGGATGAAGACAACCAGTAATTTTTGCTATGATTCACTTGGTGAGCAACCACCACAGCTTGAGGAAAAGCTGGTTAGGGTACAAATAGCTGCATGATTAAAGAGTTCCCTAATCTGCAAATGCAGAAGTCTGGAGTGAGGAAAGCACATCCATGTAATCCAAACGTTTGCTTATCCTCATGGCAGGCCAGGCTCTTCAGGCAGATTCTGTTGGAGCTGCTGTCTCTGGTGCCAGCAGGACAGGCACATTCTGCCACCAATAATTCTTGCCTAGGGGTTGCTACAAATACACCAACTCACTTTTGGGTATTTTACTTCTCACCTGCTGTGGTGTCACATTAATACTTATGTAAAGCCCTTATATAATAAGGGACTGAAGTTTTAAATTACATGAAGACATTAACTGACTATTCCAAACAAGCCTATCCAATAAAAGACTTCTAATTTTAGCACTATTTCAACACAGTAAGCACTAAACTTTCCAAATTCACTTAGCTGCATAGATTTTGATTGTTTGAGGCATACAGTCCCAAAAAGTAACAGCCACACACAGAGGAAAAAAAAGGTGGCTTTGCAGCAGAAAACCATTTACATAGAATCATAAAATCATAGGATGTTAGGGATTGGAAGGGTCCTCTGGAGATCATCTAGCTCAACCTCTCTCCCAAAGCAGGATAACCTAGGACTGGCCACATGAGAACACATCCAGGAGGGTTTTGAAAGACTCCAGAGAAGGAGACTCCACAGCCCCCTGGGCAGCCTGTGCTCCATCACCCACATGGTAAAGAACTTTCTCCTCATGTCAAGGTAGAATTTCTTACATTCTAGCTTACCCCCATTATTTCTCATCCTATTACTGGGCACCACTGGGAAGATATTGGCCACATCCTCTTGTCACCCACCCCTCAGATACCTATAGACACTTATAAGATCCCTTCTTAGCCTTATGGACCTTTACATGGGATTGAAGTGAAGAAGAGCTGGACTCACCCAGAATGGAAATAATCCTGGACTGTTCATAGAAACTCCTGGAACAGCAACAGAATCTTCAGTTCTCATTACTACTAACTGGCTGTGTATCCAAAACCTCTACCTTCTCCAACCCTAATTATGAAACCCTATGACCTATTCAACAAAGAGATGCATGTGCACAAGAAAATGAGACACACCTGAACCTGACTGCAGAAAATGTCCCTGGGAGCTTCCCCATGTAGCCTCTGCCCCTCTCTTACACAATGGTATCATTTCCAGCACAGCTACAGCTGGTTTGAGCAAACATAAACTAATCCCATCCAAATCACCTGCCCCAGCACATGCCCAGGTGTTTTCACTTGCCAAGACATTTACAACTGACCACAGTTTGTAACAAGCTGAAAACTTACCTGATACAGATCAGGTTATTGGGACATGAGAAAATCCATACACAAGCTGCATTGCTTGCATTGCATTGCATTGCATTGCACTGCTGCATTTGCAATTTCAGGCATCAGTTTAAGCATCCCACAGAAGAAAAGATTTAGTGAGATGACAGCAGGATTCTTCCTGCAGAGTAAGTCTCCTATGCCTGCATAGCTAGGGAGGCAGACAAGTAGGGAAATGTTGAAAAAAAATCTTTTGTTTCTTGCCTTCTTCTCAGGGTCAACATTTCTTAGTACCAAGGAGAGAGTCTTGCACCCTAAGAATAATCTATTAGGTCACAAAAGTGAATCACATCTCCAGACTCATTCATTATCAGAAGTACAGCTTGTGTTAGAGTTTGCTTCACCTCCCACTGTCAGCCCCACATCACCACTGTCTTCAAAGCCAGGTCCTGCTTTGGCTTGGATCAGAGGAAAAGCCACCCATGGATTATTACTGCTGATTTTAAGACTAAAACTCCCTTAGGCTGAACTGACACGCATTCAAGAATGGCACCATTATCTACATCAATAAGCCCAAAGGAGAAGTAGCTGCAGACACTTTTGAGCATAAGGAACTGTGCCCCTGGCAGTCTCTTCAGGAGAGCTCACTTCAAGCTTGTGCAAATGCCACTGGAAGACAACAAATGACCTGCCCCATCATAGCCTTATTACTGTGTTACCACATCTTTCAGCTTCAGAGCATCAGAACCAGTGAATCAAACTTTAAAAGGTGTCATTACAAAGGAGAACATGGTGCTGATGCCACCATCTGCCAGAGGAACAACATGAACAAAGATGAGAAAGTGTCCTAGCAAGAGTCCAGCTCCAAGGCACAAAGCCACAGCATGCAGCTTTCTTGGTCAAAGGGCCACCAGCAAACAGAAGGTAACTGCTGGGCACAGACTCATTTGTACTATTGCAGGCAGCTGGCATGAGCACAAAGACCTCACCCCCTAGATCTCACCTAGCAGCTTGCAGAAGATTATTCCAGCAAGTTTGAAGCATAATGGAAGGAAAAACTTTTCCAATCAACAGTTCCCATCCCTGAGTGAGGGTGAGCTGAGATCCAGGCTCACAGAGGCACAAAACTGTTCAGACAAATATATGCAGAAGAACCTACAGTACAGAAGCCAGCAGCCCTTACCATGACTCGTACTCAGGACATGGAAGAGGGGACCAGAGATCCTGTCCTGCCTTGGTCTGCAATCTATAGGAGGATGGTGGGAGAAGAAAAGCAAAAAGGAGTGGTGGAAAGGTTGCAATTAGCAGCACAGAGCAAAACTTTGGTCCCTGATATCCTATTAAATGTCCATAAGCACAGCTTGTCCCAGAGGTATGGCAATGACATGCATGAAGATCCAGTACTGGGAGACAACACCAGCAGCTCTTCCTGTGGCAGAGACCACCAGGCACTGGTGCTCAAAGCAGGGCAACACTTCAATCCCATCCATCCTTTCTGGAGTGCTAAAACTGCCACATCCAGTCCCACCAAGGATGGCTCGTGGCAATGTTTTGAACTCTACAGACAAGTCATAAATTTTCTTTATATCCTCCAAAGGATGTGGTAGGGTTGAGCCATCTTTTAAGCAGCAATTCAAAGCAGATGGAATGAATCCATCCCAACCTGGGGAGGCATCTCCAACAGCTGAGCAGGGATGAGAGAGGAAGGGATGTAATTACTGAAATTCAGGGGAAGCTACCTGGGGCTTCAGAGAAAGCTAACTACTGGGGCAGTCATGCAAGAGGGGACAGCAAGCCATCCTGAGCCAGTACAGGAGAAAAAAAGAAACTTCATAAGAAGGCAGTATTCACTGAAAACTAGTGCATGATGGTTAACCACTGCCAGTCATCTAAAACACCAGGTTTTCAACAAGGAATTAGCTCCCTTAAATCCATTCAGTGAAACTTGTTTTATAGTTGTGTGTTTTTTAAGGATAATGGTGTTTATTTCCCTAGCAAGGTCTAAATTAAACTCAAGTACATTTAAATATGCAGCAGCATTTATCATGGTGACTTTCCAGCCAAGTGTCAACACAGTTTATCACAACAAGATATTGCTGTATGCCTATCAGGAGGTGACTTCAACTCCATCCTTGAGGAAGAATATTCTCTGATGACTAAAAACAGCTGTGCCTTTGGAAAGCTCTGTGTGCAGCCTACTTCAGGCAGCCAGAAGAGGCTTGAGAGGCTCTTGCCCATGGCTTGGGCATGCGAAAAGTGATCTTTGCCTGACAGTACAATGACACAGGGTGGAGCAAGCAGAGAGGTTAGATTTAGATGCTGTTTCCAGGGCAATAAGCTTCAGTGTCACAGAGCTGGTCATCCTCAAATCAGTTCCCTGCTCCTGCTGGCCACATCATTCCTGGTACAAGCCAGGATGCTGTTTGCCTTCTTGGCCACCTGGGCACATTGCTGGCTCATCATAATCAGCCTGGTGTGAACCAACCCTTCAGGAACACCACTGATCACATAACTTCACAGTTATATAAACTACAGTCTGTGAATAGTTTAAAACTATAGAATTATAAACTATAAACTAAAACTACACAACCACTGAGTAACTCACTCAGGACCATTGTGTATATAATCCTGAAGCTGTTGAAACTACACTATTTAAAGTTGCTTTGCTACTACATTACAAAAAGCATGTATACAATTTATGACTGAGGATGATTTATATTTTCAATTGATCACTCAGGCACACAATTACTTCATTGGCAGTTTTCCAGAACCTACAAACTTTTAAGCTCTAACTGTGAAATCAATACAACAAGCACTGATATCCTCAGAAGTATGGCCATGTGTATGTAGAGGAGAGAGTCAGGTTAAGAAGTAAGGTCAGAAAAGTGTCTGAAATTATGGCAAGGATTCTGCTGGGACTTCCTGAAAGTGAGAAAGATTAAAAACACTGCTTAAGGTCAAGAGGAAGGTAGAGATCCAGTATAAAAGGGATGAAAGGACCAGTATACTTGTCTGTAAGGAGATTCAATATAAGCTACAATGATCCAACGGTCTGACGAAGAGGACCCTTCTTTGCTTGTTAATGAATTGAAAGGGTTTTCTCTTGTGCATGTAACAGTTTCTGCTTTTTGAGCAGAAGCAGAGAGCTCTGTTCCAATTGATCTACCTTGCTGCATATTCTAATAAGGAGACACAACATCTTTTGCCAGCAGCTGTAGAGGGTCACCATCTGAAGATGACCTACAGACTCTGACTGCTTTAATACAAATAGGACAACTGTATTTTGCAGTTTTTGAGCACCTTACTGAAGCCATCATCAAGAAGACTAGAAATAAGCACATATTTGGCTTTGCTCGCAGATTTCTATCAACAAACTCCAGTGCTCATCAAGATTACTTCATTCAAAACAGCCCCTCATGCACTGGGGAAAATTTGAGAAGGCTTCAAAGTCACTTCTTTGGCTTTGCTAGAAACTCTGAATTGTTTTTCCCTGCTTTGTGTAAGAAGTAGTACTAATTCTTACTACAGATCCAAAGAAACATCACAAGATTGTGCTGGTTTTTGCTGGGGTGGAATTATTTTTTTTTCACAGTAGCTAATATGGGCTATGCTTTTGATTTGTGCTGAAAACAGTGTTGTTAACACAGGGATGTTTTTGTTACTGCTGAGCAGTGCTGACACTAAGTCATGGCTTTTGCTGCTTCTCACACCACCCCACCAGAGAGCAGGCTGGAAGTGCACAAGAAGTTGGGAGGGGGCACAACTGGGACAGCTGACCCCAGCTGAGAAAAGGGATATTCCACACCATGAGATGTCATGCTCAGCAAATAAACCTGGGGGAAGAAGAAGGAAGGGGAATGTTTGGAGTGATGGCATTTGTCTTCCCAAGTAACCATTATGAGTGACAGGGCCCTGCTTTCCTGGAGATGACTGAACACCTCCCTGCCAATGGGGAGTAGTGAGGAAATTCCTTGGTTTGCTTTGCTTGCCTGTGCAGCTTTTGCTTTACTTCTTGAACTCTCTTTACCTCAGCCCTTGAGTTTCATCACTTTTCTGATTCTCTCCCCAGCCCCACTGGAGGGAAGTGAGTGAGTGGCTGTGTGTTCTTTAATTTCCAGCTGGGGTTAAAGCACAACAAAGCTGAATCACCTAATGAATTACTCAAATATTTGACTCTCTGCAGATGGCCTCAGTTCCTACACGCTGCTCTATTGCTTTCTTTTTGTAACTTATGCAGTACTGTAAGACAAAGCCTAAGTCCTGGTATTCCAAAACAACATGATAGAAACACTGGTAATTAGATAAACATTGCTTTTCACTCTGGATATGGCTTCTCCAGCAGGCTGTGCTTTACACTAAACTGGGACACTGTTGAAACATTCACTATATAAAGTAAAGCCAACCATACCGAGCTCTGTTATGAAGTTTTGTGGTCATAGCCCATCTCTTTCAAACTTTAATCATTTGTTTGAAAAGCCCTGAAAAATACATCTGGAATCCAAAAAAGAAACCTTAATCTTCTTTTTTAAGTAACGGTTATGAAAACAGTGGCTGTACCTATTGCCTGCCCCAGGTTTAAACCAGCAGGTTTAACAATAATTGTTCTACCCCATCATCTTGGGTTAGTGCAGTGGTGTTTTGGAAGCAGGGGAGGCACAGGGGTGGCTCCTGTGAGAAGCTGCTGAAAACTTCCCAAGTTCCAACCCCTGCCCCACCTCTGGCCAAGGCACGCGTGGGAATCTGGATTCACCTCTGTGAGTAACATATTCAAAAAAGGGAAATGAAACTACAAAAACAAAATGAAAAAAAGAGACCTGCAAAGTAGAGGAGAGGTGGAGGCGGGAGAGCAATGTCAGAGAAAAGACACCAAGGTCAGTGAAGAAGGAAAGGGAAAAGTGCCCATGAAGAGATTTCCCCACAGCCCGTGGTGAGATGGCAGCTGTGCCCCTGCAGCCCATGGAGGAGCACGGGGGAGCAGTCCCTGAAGGAGCAAGATGGAGCAGTCATTGAAAGACCACAGTGGGGTAAATGTGGATTTTCCAGAAGCTGTAAACTGACCCTTCCCTACCTGTCACAAAAGCTCTTAGTAACAACAGTATGCTTGTTTTGATTTTTCTACGGGCTTCATTCAGACAGGTTGGGCAGTCTGTGGGTTTTTTCCAGCTTTTCTTCTGACAAGTGTTTTCGTACAAGTTAGCTCAAAACTGACAGTGTTTCCCAAAAGTGCAGTGAACACAGCCATGCCTCTACCTTTCTGATGGATTTCTCTCCACCCCAAGTTTCACAGATTTCTTAAGCCCACACCTCGGTGACAAACCAAAGAGACAGGATATCCCTGCAAGTAATGATGTATGAGGAATTTTTTATGCATTTTTCCACTCTTACTTACCCCTGCCACCTCCACATCTGATCCCCTTGGTAGATTCTCAGGAAACATTTCACCCTGTGTGGTTTAATCCTGTTTAGGCTTTGCCCTGCAGCCCAGTAACTCCCACTGTATCCAGAATTGTACTGCACAAACAGACCATTAATCTCTCCCTATTACATGGAAAAACAGCCATAATTGGTATAGCCATCAATTACAAGTAGACAAAGTGCTAATGTTTGCCTGTAAGTGTATCTCACAATCAGAAATGTGAACAGGCATTATTTCAGAGCACTGTAATGATTTTCTCCCATTTCACCATATCAGTACCAGTGCTCTGGTAAAAGGCCATCAGCATATATATTATAAAAGGCAGGAAGAACAATATTGCAGATAAAGAGAGGAGAAGACAATACTGGCTGTGTGAAATTAGCAACATTTCAGCAAGGAGTGAAAGGTTGAAAGATACAGAGCCAAATAAATAAATTGCAAGGGTATAATAACCATCACAAATGCACTGAAATAAAGCAAAGAGATACTTCACTGCAAAAAGCCTCAAAGGCTTGATCAAAGGTAGGGAAATAGAATCATAGAATCATAGAATTGGCTGGGTTGGAAGGGACCTCAGAGATCATCAAGTCCAACCCTTGATCCACTCCCGCTGCAGTTCCCAGCCCATGGCACTGAGTGCCACATCCAGTCTCTTTTTAAATATCTCCAGGGATGGAGAATGGATCACTTCCCAGGGCAGCCCATTCCAATGCTTGATCACCCTCTGGGTAAAGAAATTCTTTCTAATGTCCAACCTAAACCTCCCTTGGCACAACTTGAGACCTCTTGTGCCCTCTTGTCTTGCTGAGAGTTGCCTGGGAAAAGAGCCCAACCCCCCCCTGGCTCCAACCTCCTTTCAGGGAGTTGGAGAGAGTGATGAGGTCTCCCCTGAGCCTCCTCTTCTCCAGACTGAACACCCCCAGCTCCCTCAGCCTCTCCTCATAGGATCTGTGCTCGAGTCCTTTCACCAGCCCAGTTGCCTCCTTTGGACCTGCTCCAGGACCTCGATATCCTTCCTAAACTGAGGGGCCCAGAACTGGACACAGAGGGGAGAGGTGTAAGCCCTAAAACAGTTAAAATCAAACGTCACATTGTTCATAGAGTATTTCTGTTTCATAGGCTTATTCTAATCTGGATGAAAACACACCTGATGCTGCTGCTACACTCCTGTCCTCAATGTCCCACTACGAAGCCTGATGAGGCTCATGGCCCTCATACTCCTACGAGAAGCTATCAGTCCACAGCCTGCAGGGAGCAGGGAATGAAGACAGACAAACTGAGCTTCTGCACAGAGCAGATGTTATGTCACTAATTCCTACACACATCTCTTCAACACAGATAATCCTGCAGGTGCAAGCCTAAATAGAAGGTGTCTGTGTGCCGGGTATCAAGATGCAACATTTCAGACTCCAAAAAGCCAGACATAAAAGCAGTTGTGGAGAAGGAATTATGAACAGAAGCATGTCCACCTTCTTTTTGCTATTCCTAATCTAAATTTTGTACCACAAAAATCCCAGATGAATCAGTAGCCCAAAAAGGAGTTATTCCACCTGTTGAAACTATCCAAGTATATGACCAAATCCTGAGCAAGTGATTGCTACACTCTGGGTTTTTCTTCCCCTTTCAGTCAACTCACATCTCAGAACACCTGTACAACTGCCTTGGACTGTGGGAAAACCTCATCTCTTACTTGTTGCAATGCTGCAAGTAGGTGTAGGGATAGACTTGAACAGAGCTTTCTGAACACAGGAACCAGCCTGCTCACTTTCTGATTCTCAAAAATTCTTTTCTTCTCTGGCCTCACTCACAGATTAAACTAAGCCTCCACATATAGACAAATCCTAAATACTGACAGTTTGTAAAGGGCTTGAACTGAGGACTGCTATGAAGTGTTATTTCACAGCATAATTTGCTTCCTAGAACAACCCATGCTTCAGCACCAGAGTAGAAACTATCAGTTACTCTGAATAAGCTTCAAAACCACAACTGGGAAGGCAAGGATGGCATAGGGTGCTGGGAATAGGCACTGTTTGCAAGTGCCTATTCTAAGGGCATCTGATAAGCATCTAAGGAAAAATACTTACACACATATCTGAAAATAAAAAGCCAACAGCATTCCCAAAGCATTCACTGTTATGCACCATGTGTACGAAGTTTCATTCTGAGTTTTAGGAGTAAGATGAATCCAACCAAGCCTCCCATGGAAAAAAAGTAGCCTTATTATTTTTACCAGCTTCTCTATTCAGTTTGCTGCCTGTGTGAACACAAGATGGAGCAGAGCGTGGACAGGAGTGAAAACCTGAGAAGATTGAGACTGTTTTGGCATCAATGACCTATTGCCTGTAGCTGACTTGTAGACACTACCTGTTCTTATTTCACAACATTCACACCCATGTTTCATGGTTTTCCCATACTGAGCCTTTTTTTTCACAAAGTGCTAACACCTAATTCCAGAAGCAGACCATTTGTAAAATAGATTTTTCCAAGCTGGTTATTTAATATGTCACTTTTGTTCTTTTATTGATACTAAATATTTTCTGCCTTCACATTTCATGGAATGCACACATCATTCAAGTCTACATCACTGACTGACTCTCCTATTCCTGGCAGGTCAGGCACAGCTGAATATCCCTCAGTGTCTAGAGGGAGCTGGCATTTTGCAGCAGAGATCTTAATCTTTTGGAATCATGTGCTTCAGAAATTTTGCACCAATTTGACAAGTTTCAGCAAAGTATTTGTGATATGCATTTGTGTAGTTAAAAATAGGATTCAGGAGAAAAGTCCAAAACAAGCCCAAATTGATTCAGTTCCCTGTTTATTCCCAGTGCTAAGTGAGTCAGCTAATGACAAGCTTATGGAACAGCCAGCTTCACTGGCCTTTTCTTGAAAAAATTCCAGACATCAGAGAATTGACTGTGCTCACACCAACACAGTGGTCCAGGACAGTTCACTTGGGCAGGGAAAGTTTTCCATCCTGCTGCTCAACCCAGTTTCATTTACAGCTAATTTCCACCCTATTCATCTATTTTTTTTATATTTTTGGTATTCTACTTAAATCTCACACTATTAGCATCTACAGACTTCTCTTGGAGGACACTGCAAAACTCAGCTGTCCAGTGCAACACTGACTACTTATTACCCAGCAGTGTAACTGCAGTGGCCTCGTGGATCCAATGCCAGGCACCCACACACCATCCTCTGCTCACACCATCTGGAAGCAGGTGCAAAATAAAGGCAGAAAGTAGAGAAAAAGCTCTAACATTACTACCTCCAGGAAGAGCCTCTCTGTCTGATGCTATCTATACAAAGCACCTGTGCACACAGTGCTGAGCACTCGCTTCCCAAACCAGAACAGCAGCAGCAAGATCTCCACATGTTCAGTTGGTCATTTTCTACAGTGGAACACCAGGGAATTTTGACTTCATTCAGTTCCTGGAACAGCTTTCCCTCATCTCACTGCCCTGATTTCTGCCCAGGCTGCCTGCCAGTCTCCTGGTCACAGTATAGAGTCCAGTCCTGTGTTCTTCCATCACTCATCCTTTACCTGGGCAACTCTTCTGTTCACATGGCTTGGACAGCTGTAATTGCACAACCTCCCTCCTATTCCTTGTGTACCACGAGGCATCCCTACCCATTGTGATGGTACAAGGCACTAACAACAAATTAAAAAGCAACAGGTCTCCTACAGAGGGTCTGCTCAAGCTTTGCCATTTCTCAGCCTCATTCCTGGGACCAGAGCACTAAAATTTCTGCAGTACAGATTTACCACTGCCTTCCATCCTTAGGCATGGTGTGGACTTGATGCAGCTCTTCTTTCACTCTATTTTAAAACTGAAACCAGTAAAATTGATTTCATTAGATTTGCAAGTTACATAATAGCTACTATGTTGTCTTTTATTATCTTCATTTGCCATTTCTGTATTGTTCCCTCATCAAAAGAACATAGTTACTGCAGTGCATGTTAATGTAGAACATATTTGTCTTTATTAGAGAAAATGAAAGCTTATTTTAGCTGAGACCACAGTGAAGACCAGTGGACTCTGGCTCACCTTTTGAAAGGACCAAAGCACTTCTGTCAGCTACCTGAGTTCATGCAAAAAGTTCAAAGGTGGTTGCAGGTGGTTATGAATGGAAAGCTCTTCCTCTCTCTAGGGCTCACTGAATATTTTAAATATACAGCTTGAAACAGCAAGTGGGATGCTTTTTTGTACTTTAAAAATATTATCATGTTCACTATTCTTTTTTTCTGTTTGTGCAAGAAAATGCCAAACAACAGCTCTTAATCAGTATCTGTTCTGTTACTAGACACACCTAATTGCATGTTCTGTGGTGCTGTTGAAGCATGAACATGCCCCTCTCTCTGAAGACAAAAATGCACTTCAGAAAAGGAATGCAAGCAGAATGAACTCTTCCCACCTATTTTTGGCTCTGTTTCCTGAAAATTGATTGCCCAACTTACATCCAAATGAGATGAGAGGAAAAGTTGAAAGCAGTCCAGCATTAGGGACTTGGTGTCCAAACTGTGAACTGAGGCAGACCTGAATTGCTCACAAAATAAAACATCAGGATAGCAATGCCATACAGCCAGTTGAAGCCTACTCCAATGCACATATCAGAGCAGCCTCTTTGGGCGTGCAAGTATTCCTGAACTTGGGAGAGCTTAGGCTAGGTAAAACTTTAACACCAGGTTATGCATTCAACCCTAAGGAAAGGAAGACAGATTTCAACCCTTAGGTGTAATTTTTGTTTTGTGGCTCTCATAGTTTAACACAGACTCAAATTCTGAGTTCAGTTCTCACAACTCTCACAACAAGAAGGACACTGAGGTGCTGGAACATGCCCAGAGGAGCTACCAAGATGGTGAGGGGTCTAGGGAACATCCTACAAGGAGCACTTGAGGGAACTGGGCTTGTTTAGTTTGGAGAAGAGGAGGCTGAGGGGAGACCTCATTGCCCTCTACAACTACCTGAAAGGAGGTTGTAGGGAGATGGGTGTTGGACTCTTCTCTCAAGTGCATAATGACAGGACCAGAGGAAACAGTCTCACGCTGCAGCAGGAGGGGTTTAGATTATGTATTAAGAAAAATTTATTTACTGAAAAAGTGGTCAGGCACTGGAGCAGCCTGCCCAGGGAGGTGGTTGAGTCAGCATCCCTGGAGGTATTTGAAACTGTGTAGATGTGCCACTTCAGGACATGTTCTAGTGGCTGAGACTGCAGGGGGTTTGGTTTTTTGCTTGTGTATGGTTGGACTTGGTGATCTCAGAGGTCTTTTCCAACCACGATGATTCTGTGACTCACCAAGCAGTGGCACTTACAGTGTCATGGGAAACCTCTGGTACTTAATAGTTCTGTCTCTGGAGGATTCCCATTTGCACTGTTCAGGTAGCCCACAGATAATCTTCATTTCCTTGAGCTGCAGGCACACCAAGGGCCAAACCTCTGTTTAGCAGTCTCTTCTGTGCCAAACCTCAGCAGCAAGAACATGGACCTTTTACTCAGCTACGGATTTAGAGTATCCCCACAGGTAATCTTTGCCACAGTGAGTCCTGCCCACTCACGTCTTGAAATGGATAATTTTGGAAATCCAGCCCAGAGGGGTCAGTTTCCCTGTGAGGGAAGGACTATACCCAGTCCTGAGATAACCACCAAAACCTTTGGGTATCTCAATGATTTAGCATTTTTCTTCTTCTAAAATACTGCTCTCAAAATACTTTGCATGTCTGGAAGCCAGAAGCACAATTTTAATCCTTCTATCATTAATTTATGCAATTATGTCTTCCCCTTGTTCTCAATAAATGTTTTGCTGTAGTATCTCACTGTCAATCATACAGCATTAGTACAGCAGCCCAGAACGAGGGTCTCTCTGCAGCATTATCTCCATGTCTAAGTGCAGAGACTGGAACAAAGGCAGACCCTGCTTTGGTACTAAAACCAGACCCAACAGCAGGTGGGAAGAGAGAGGAAAGAGACAGTAAAAATAAAGACATGAATAATTCGACACGAATAATTTTTCTCCAATCAGAAACAGAAATCACAGCTCAACACCTGTACTTAATGCTCTTTTTCAGCAGAACAAGTCATCAGAACAGTTTGTAGATGAATACCATTTGTTGTTTAGTTTAGGCAGCCACAGATTACTGGGCTATAGAGATTACAATGCAAAGAAAGCAAAGCACATATTTGTGGACCAAGTAATCATGAAATGGTTGCTAAATGCTTCGAGGGCTTTGCAGAGATGAATAGGAATACAGGCGAGATGGAAAAAATGGGTAAAATTAATCAAAAAAGAATGGAGGGCTGAATGTTAGGCAAGAGACGGTTTTCTTTCTTCCCATCCCTGGAGACAGTTTTCATGGAAATGGTGAAACAATCTCCCTACGTAGAACAGGAAAAAAGCCAAAAAAACCAAACCAAACAAACAAAAAAACCCCACAAAAAGCCAAAAAACAACAACAAAAAAAAAAACCAACCAAAACCAAAAATGCATCTTATGCATCAGGAGAAACACTAACAGGTCTCTCCTCATCTCCAGTTTTGATGCTACACAAATTATTTAGCACCTTAACATTTATAAGAAGGACAAGCACAATCCAAACAGATTACTCAAAACCTGTGAGGGCATCAATTGAACCTGGCCAGGTTCAAAGCTGTGGCTCTCCCCTGTGTGTCCTCTGCTCAACAGCAAACCTTCATCCTCCTTTTCAGACATCAATTTTTGCTGTTTAGCAAGAGGGAAAGCTAGCTAGCTAAGATACCTTTCTTTAGCAATTACAACATGAACTTTGAACATATTCATATGTGAATATGTTCCATATATGAACATATTCTTTGAACTGAATAGTTTTCCAGAAGCATTCCTTTTACTTTCAGTGGAAAACCTCCACCACATCACCTTGATTTCTTCATTCACAAGCATATTGCTGTTACTCATATGCTGGGAAATATTTTGCTAGATGGCAAGTCTGTCAAACAACAGTAATATTTCTGGTTTGCAGTGGCAACACCCCATGAAGCACAATCCCAGATAAAAACTGTTTATATGGTTTTCTGTCCTGTTCACTTCATACCAGGCTGGTTAGTGCTGTTGATTTGGCCTTGTTTTCCTTAGAATGTTTCGAATCCTTTAAGCTTTTTTTCACAGTCATAGTTGACATTGTTCTGTGTTCAAGTCTGTATGTATTTTCCATCTGGTTTTGCAGAGACTTCAAACCACAGGTTGCTTCTGGAATTCAAACTCCTCCTCCTTCCTCTCTCCTCTAGCTTACATCATCTTTAAAAATTTTATCTGTCTTTGCCATACTATAACTTCCTCATGGCAATTTTTCTTCAGATAGACTGTGGATCTTTTTATCTATTGCTTCTTCAAAGCCATCTGTCAGGTTTAGACTTATTGATCTTACATTTGGTCCAAGATGACCTGAAGGTTTCATACCAAACTCCACAAGCTGTCTTTCTCTCCTTTTCAAATCCTGGCATTGATGAAGAGCCAGAAGTCATTCAAAGTTTTAATTGCAGACAGAAACACAACTTAAATGAAATTGCTGGGTGCAGTGAGGTCTGGGGGCTCATTAGGGCCTGGGCTTAGGGTTAGGGCTAAAGTTAGGGTTAGGGTTAAGCTGGGGTTTCACCACCCCAGCCACAGAGCAGGGCAGAGCATCAGACAGCTCCATGGTGACAGGGACCAACTGAGTCCAGACCAGGACATCAGCCCAAAGGTGGTTGGGAGATACAGAGCAGGGGAAGGGACTGGGATTTATTTCTCTCCTTCCCACTCCTCACTGTAAGCTGCCCCATGCATGTTACTCAGGAGTTGTCCCAGGGGCCTCTGCCTCCTTGCTGTCCTACCACAGAAGTTGTGCCACATCTTTTCCATCCATTTCATCATTCAGCATTTTTTCTCAGTACTTGAATACCATTCTACAGTGCCCTAAGGTCTTCACTCCATGAAAGGAAAAAGTTTCATCCTGTTGACAAATACAGGCCTGGTACACATATTATCTCCAAGCTATTCATATGCTGCCTATCTTAAAGATGTGGTTTTACTTTCCTTAACATTAAAGGGTGAGTAGTTCTTGTTTGAGCTCATCCAGAATTATTTAAGATGCAGGCATTGCTTGTATAGAAACTTCCTTTTCCTGAAGCCATCTGCAGAATGGCAAATTAGCCTCTGATAAACTATCTATTTTTCATTCATGGCTGCTGTAGACAAGAAACTGTTGGGCTATGGGAAGATCCATCACTGCTTTTTATCTCTAGTGTCAGTTCAAGAGAAAAATTAGCCAATAGCATCCAGCAAGGAAATAATGAAGAAATATATGAAGGATAAAAAAACTAGACCTGAATGCATAAGTCCTTCAGACACAAAAACATTTTACAGACCGTACCATAATAAAATAACTTACAGAGCAGACCTTAAAATGGTGGGATGGGGGAGGGGGAAGAGCAAGTACTAAGTGACAAATTGTTCTGACACACACCCACAAAAATGTAGGGTTTAATCAGTGCAGTCCTGACTCCTCCTGCTAGCCAGCACTCCCAGGATTATTTGTCCCAGCAAAGTGCTGCCCAGGTCTCTAGAAAGGTGATGTTCAGCAGCAATGGCAAACGATCTGACTGCTGGCATTTAACTTTAACTGGCTCCTTTGAACTCCATAAACTACTGATTCCAAAATCAGCATAGCAGATTTCAGCTTTTCTGTGTCAGGGCAGTATGAAACTGGTCTGCCAGGAATCAAAAGGTAAAAATCCCCTGATTGTTATCCAACGAATCCTTTCTCTCTTTATAAGCATTTACATGCACACTTTGTACATGATACCATTCACTTGTTTTCATTATTTCTTTTCTCAAGTATCTATCTGTAATGCACTTATTTTAATGAGGGTTTCAACCATATGGTAAGTATGGATGCAGAGTCATATTGCTGGTTATTCTATGCATTTAGTTCATGCTATGTATATTTCAACATTATATTTAGTCACCTCCTTGTCTGCACATCCTCCTCCATACAATATCACTGGTGCCTTGTGGAAACTGTTCATCCCTTCATAGATCTGCAGATATTCCACAGATATCACTAATACCTAGTATTTTAACTTATTTGCAACACCCTGTAATGGTACAGGTACAAATCTGGATCTCAGAGTTTTTAGTCCTTTGCAACAGTGCTTTATCCTACATTGCAGAAGGCAGACAGTGGTAGGTGACAGTGCTCACAGGAGACAGTCACTCAGTTATTTAGAAATAGCTCTGTGCCACTTCAGACACACACAGCTTGGCTGTTATTATGAACTCACTTAAGACTTACAGCTCAGCCCTGGTTCTATTGCATTTGAAGTTACAGCAACAGTAACTCCATATTTGTCAATGGAATCAGGTTAGGATGTGATGAGAATCTGCCTTTGACCAGATACACATAAACACAACTGCAATAATTTTCTTTAAAATATACCAAATATAGATTATTTATACTTTAAAACTGGCTACAGCTATCACCAGCCCAGATCTGAGCTTCATTTCAGCACTGCAGTGCCCATATTTGACAGAGAAAGGACTTTTCAAATATTTTTTTTTTAAAAAAAGGCACATAAGAATTTCATAGACGTTTGGGAACAGTGTATTTCCTGAACATTTCAGTGTTTTGCTGCTTTAGGGTCACAATAATTTGAGTTTGTCCAACCTCAGGAAAAAATATTTATATAGGATGAATGAGCCTCTTAAAAATTTATATCTATTTACCCAAAATAAGCTGCAGGTTGTGTGAGCCTGAATGGTTCCTCAATCAGAAAATAGTTCCTTTGAGTTTCTCAGAGAGATAAACAGAATCAGAACTGACAGTTTACTGCCCTTAAAGAGACAGGCAGTGAAGTGCTAGCAATGGGCAGCACTAGGCTAGATTAATACAGCATCATTGTGAACCTCGCTCTACAGCCTGATTAATGGGTTTGGTGGGGCTCTAAAGTGTAATTATGGACTTTGGAAATGCTGTGAGTCTGCACTATCCTGCTAACAAAAGCCCAGTTACTCCCTGTCTTAGCAGCTTGAAGAACAGCTGCAGAAGCAGGGGCCATCCAGGCAGAGGGATTTCTACTGCACTTTCAGAAAAAATACTTTACGATGCCTGGGGTGCTCCATATGCACGCTCTGAACCTGTGCAAAACATTCCAAAATGTTCCCAACTTCAGCAGCCTGAGAAAGCAGCCTGAGGAAGCATGGAAAAATGTCTGCAGCTGCACATTTGGAGACTGCAGTGGAGAGGCAGAGGAGGATGCAGACACTCAGCACTAGCCATGGGATGAGGTAGAGCATGTGCATGGATATATCTAGGAGACTTTTTTTCTGAGCAGCCTACAGTTCATAGTTCCCATCTATCTGACTGGGAAGATCCAGAGGAACACAAACATTCCCTGCCTAATAAAAGGAAATACAAGGAATTAGCATAGGATGGGGATAAACTGCAGATAGGTGCAGTGGTAGGAGAGGACATAAACAGTAAAAGCAATGGGTCAAACAGTCTGATTCAGGGTCTAAGAAGAGTGATGATTTCATCTGTCCTGATTAAAAAAAAAACAAAAAAACCCAAAACATTGTTACAGTTGTACCTTCCTCTGGTAGGGTTTTTTAAAGATACCTTTTAATGTGAAGAATTTTTGACTCTGATTCTTCCTTGCAAACACTGAAACAGCTCCACAATATTGTGAAACATTGAGGCTCCCAGTACAAGGAGGAACGGCCAGACAGTAAGGCTGGGGAAATGAAGTCCCTAGATACACTTATAAGTACAAGAAGGTTGTCCCAGTGTCATCATTTAGCCAGAGGCATTTTTTTTCCTTTTCAGACAGTTAGGGAGACCAGATTCAAATATAAATCATGCAGCTTCAGAGAACTACCAAATGAAAAAAAATTACTTGGCAAATGCTGAGCTCCTTTTGCTATTTGAAAACTGGCAGATACTCCAGGTTTCTACCAACTCATAATTACTTATTTAAAAATAAATAATTTTTTTAAAAAGGTGTTGGCTTAATATTTTACGTTTGTTTTTTTTTTTAGTCCAGCAATCTGATAGATTCTATACTTTCAAAGAGCCTGGTGACATGTCCGACACAGGTAGAATAAATTAGATGGTTGGTTTGGTTTTTTTTTCTTTTCTGCTTTTCTCCCTCAAAAACTTACTTCGTGTTTGTATTCCCAAGGTGCAGGCTGTTCTGGAGCATGGAGATTTGTGGTATAAGATCAACCATAAGCTGAGATGTGCTAGCCCTGCATCTCCTCAAACAGCTGAAGGTACCAACAATGAATGATTCACAGCTGTCCTCACCATTTTCTATTCTGTTTTTACAAGAATGAAATCCTGACTCAGAAAAAAAAACCAACCCACAACTGCATTTCTACCTCTTCACTCAATATTTTTAAATTTTTGTTTCATTTCCATTAGAAATTAGGTGGTTTAATAATGCAAATATATTTGCATATTATGAGCAACTGCTGGGATACTCACAGGGGTTTTTATTAATTCCCACATAAGAAACATACTGAAAAAAAGTTTTTAAAATGAAAAGCAGTGATGTTCCTCTGAGGAGGAACATCATTAGGGGAAAAATATTCAATTTTTAAAAGTATGAAAGGATGTAGGAATTTTGTCATTACTTGGAAAAATGCAGTATCTCTTTGCAAACTTTGGACAGTAAACCGTACTCCCTCAGGAGTGAGAGCAGAACAGAGAATCCAGGACAAATGGTGGTTAAACCAAACCACATAAAATGAAATCAAACCAAACCCAATGCAGCCTTTCTAGGTTTGAACCCCAATGTTATCACTCTCTCATCTCTGCTTTTACTGACCATGGTGCCACAGGAAGCCCAAAGAAGAAATAACCTGCATTCAAATTGATGTTGGTGCACAAGCCTCAGTCAGCAAAGAATTCAGTCTGTGCCTTGCCTTGTATCTAAGACAGATAAAACAAACATTCCAGAGGTGCTTCTCCAGGTGCCCTTGCAGGGCCAAGCTGGGAGGGGAGCAGTTTGGGAGGGCAATTCCCAGCTGCTGCCCCTTCCTGCTGCTCCAGGCAGGCAGCTGGGGAGGCTGCTCTGGAGCAGGTGGTTCCATGGGATGCTTGAGAGGCTCAACAGAGCCTCTGATTTACTCAGAGTTGACTCCTGTTCCCTGCATATCAGCCTGTTTAAATGAAAACAGACAAGCAGGAAAAGAAAAGGTTTAGATCACAAGCAGGAGCAAAGGAAAAAAAGACTCAACATACTCTACCATTTTTGAGACCAGTGAAAAGCAATTCAATAGTCCTGGACACTCAGGAATAGCCTTTTAATTAAAACTAAGTCTCCCAGTCCTCAAAAGACAAAAGAAAATCCTGTATTCTTTTAGTTGCAACACAGAATCACTGAGGGTTGTTTTAAGAGTGAATAATAGTCTCTTCTTCATTAAGAATAGACAAAGTTACTCTTATACATCAATGGGAGAACGGATGCTCAGCTGCTCTGGAGGTGATGGATCTCACAGCTCTGCATGTTGTGACTCCACACAGGCAAAGCTTCCTGACAGATTTGAGAACCTTTTTTTAAGTTGTGGGCACTTATTTCACTACACAATAAAATCCACAAACAGACAAATACTTGAGCACTAGAATGAAGGCTTCGTGCTTTTTTTTTCCTTCTAAATTATTCTCTAAAGATTGCTACTTATTGAAGGACTCCCTTTAACACAAGAGACTCTAAAATACAGAACCAAAAGCTCATACAAGGACATTCCAAGTGGTATAGGAAATGCTGTTATATTGGCATAAGTCATAATCATGAAAGCCCCTATCCAGCATCTTTCTCAGTAAGTACCTGTACTACTACAGCATCTCAGATTCACCATCTACGAGGGCTCCAGTTCTAAGCACACAACAAACACAAGCCAAAACTACTGCCTTTGTTCCCATTTTACTGTTCACTCATTATAAGTTTTTCTTAAAAGCTTTATGCACTTGGCATAGCACCTCAACCCAGGCATTTCTGATTTCTTGTGCTCAGAGTGAGGTGCCATCAGTTATTCAGCCTCCAATATTCACTGTACATTGGGTAAGTGGTGCAGGAGATTATCTGGGTAAGTCATTCTCCATTAGCACTTAAAAAGGATTACTATGCAGTTGTAATTCTGTTTGTGAGCAATACAAACACTGTCACTATAGTCTTCTGTCACAGATCTATTTGTAATATTTTCTGGATTTATTTCTATGGCAGATATATTTCAGGAAGGATTCTATTGTTAATACAAGAACTTAAAAAAATTATCTGATGGCAATTTTAAATACAGGAAATTAAATATTTAAAGAGCACTGAGAGTAGGGTTTCAAATCCAAATGTTCTGCAGTTTGAATCTTTTTCCTCTAATGAGAACTGGCAAAGTCTGGGAAACTCAAATGAAACCTATCTTCAGATTGCTGGCTTCTTCCTACAGTTTCCTATCCACAGAAAAAAATAATTACTTTATTAGGGGCTTTTAAATTACTCAGTCCCTAAAAAGTAATGCACTATGCAGATGAGAAGTAAAAGCAAATATATGTTGTTAGACAAAACTCATCAAGCCCAGTTAAATTTCATTATTTGATCTGCTCTTCCTATAAACAAGTAGCTCCCCCACTTGCTTGCTTCTACCTGCGTTATTTTCACACTAAAAGTATTTACACTTTTTTTTTCCGGTAGCTGAAAATATTTAATTGCAATTATGAAAGCAAACAGGGGCCTATCTGGCAAATAACTTTATTAAAAGCTTTAGATACTGCCATATAGTATGGAGTGGCAATATTTCTAGAGTCGAGTATGTAATAGTCTAGGACAGAACTTCTGAAAAGTTGAAGGACATGGTGAATCAGACATATATTTGCTGTACTTGTTTCTTGTCATCAGCATTTCTGCCCATCCCCACCTGTGAGTGAACCTGCTGTGTAATTTGGGCTCAGGCTTTCCCATAAGGAGGCATTCACATCATTCCCACAGCCTGCTTAACTAAAAATGTGACAGAAACTTTTTGAGCAGCAGAGTTCACTCCTCCAGGAACCAGACTGTTCAGAAGCTGCTTTGCACACAGGATAAACCTCACCTCATGAAGCTTCAAAGCCTCATCCTACAAAGTCTCCTGAACTGCTGTGCCTCCCTGGAACAGGCCATTAACCTTTTCTCTTGGCTACATATTCCCAAGGCACGAGGGACACTTAATATTTCGGTGTTATTGCCATAGGTGTTTGTTCAGTAGTTCTGGTGACATGATTTATACACATGCACACAAAGAACACTCCTTTCAGAAGGTTCATTTTTTCTCAGTGGAGCACTCCCACAGAGCAGGGAGCTCTTCAGATCTCACCAGAATGCAGAGATCAGCTGCTTCTTGCAAAGCTGCCCCATTGTTCATGTAGGAAATTGACTGTCTGGTTATTTTCTCCTTCAGACACAATTCTACTGATAGAATCCTAAAGCAAAAACCAAGCCAAATCAAAATAAAAACAAATAGTAATAAAAAAAAAAAAGCAAACAAACAAAAAACACAACAAAAAAGAAACAACAAATACCCCACACAACACAAGCAGCACACTAGTGTAGGACTGATGGTTGGACTTGATGATCTTGAAGGTCCTTTCCAACCATGATGATTTTATGATTCTACATATGCAGTGTCAGGGCCTTTGCTGCTTCCCCCAGGCCATCAGTTCAATCAAGTCCAGTTCAGTCAAGACTCCACCAGCTCAGCTCCAGCTGCTCAAGATGAACCCATGAGCTCCACCACCTTCCAGCCTTCCTCAGAGCCTAATTTTTCAGTTGCAGCTGGAATGATACCAGGACTCCAGAAGACTGATTTTCCTGGTGAGTATCACACAGTACACTAAAACATTTTGTAATTCAGGGAGAGGTAATGTGCATCAGTTACTATGAGAGACAATGAGAGCTTGACCTAATACACACATTAATACAGTACTTATTCACTACTAAAAAAAAAAAAAAAAGATAGTTTAGATTCATTGTTCGTGCAGCGTGTACCATTTTCAAATACAATTCATTCCACGGTTTCAAGTGCAAAAGTTAAAGCAATTTAAAAATCAAATCTGAAAAGCTTACTTTTGATGCTATAGCAACAAGCATTTCTTCTCATAGTAAATATTTTGGAAGAAAATTACAACTGCCTTTATGGTGGGCTGAGTATTTTTCACTTTTTCTATCTAAAAAGTTAAGTATCTTTTGTATAATTTAGGGAACACAAGCTTGCGTCTTGTGTTTTCTTAATAGAGGCAACTAAATAAATAAAAACAAACAAAAATACCCCACAAAACATATGACAACAAAAAAACTTTAAGAAGACATCCAAAACACTGATTTACAAGTCTCAGTATTTAAAACTGGAAGAACACTGACCAACATCACACAACAAACAAGAGACCATCAAAGGGAGGGAGCACGGCTTGTTGGCTGGACCAGCACAATCTGAATTTCTGTTGTTGCTAGAAGGTATAACTTAGCTCAAAGTAAATTAATGCAACATAAAGATGTTCATAATGCAACACAGTTCTAGACTTACAGCATGTTGGATTCCTATTGCAATAACTGTCCTGCCCCTGAGAATATTTATTCAAGCACAGGGAACTGTCAGCACTGCACCAGGCCCTTTTTACCTGCACTTGGTTCTCAGAGCCCAAGTGTCTGCAGCAATTGCATTAAAAGGAACCACACTTCATGTTCCAACAGATTGCATCCATAATTCACACCCTTGGCAAAGCAAGTGAGTTTTGGAACCAACATGAAAAATTCTCAGCTGAGGTCAATAACCAATAAAGCTTAAATCTCAGCCTTTTTCTCCTGGGGATGATATTTACCTGGTTTTTAAAATATTCTCATTAATATGTGAGTTTGATTATATAAGCATTACATTTTATAAACTTTATGAAGTTTATCTGCTGTTTCCCTGAGCTTACTCTCATGTCTGTTTGGGTAAATAAAGGTGAAATCTAGGCAAGATCACAAGACAGGTTCTGATGAACAATTGTTATTCTTATCAAATTCAAATTGTAGAGATTGCTTGACACAAGGAACTCATTGCAATTAATTACTATGATCTTTATCGTTTTAAAATTAATTTTGACAATATTCATTTTTAGTTAGCACCGTTAATTTGTTCTATTCTCCTAATTGTTGTTAAGGGACATTGAAATTACATATGTCATAAAAAATGCTCATTTTAAAGTATTATTAAAACTTTACACGATGGCAGTAAAATTATCCATACTATGCAATGTGCTTATCATCAAGAAAAATTGCTAAATTGCTGAATACACAATAGGCTCAGTGAGGTAGAAAATAAATTTGTATTACATAGGAATAAATCTATTTTACATGTTATCTTATTTCAGTACTACCCCTGAGAGAGTGGGAAACAAGGGTTTGAGAAAAGAGAAACAAGGGTTACAGTAAACTAAAGTTAGATATTTTTGCAGACATACGGGAGTTAATGATGTACTGAAAATTTCTATTTGGCATTAATATTTTCTCTAGAAGTTTTGTAAAAAATGATCTCGTAATGAGGCAGCCATGATGTATCTAGAAGGGTATCTGGACTATTTTCACATATCTTCCTTACAATAAGCCAGACTGGGAATTCTCCTTGTTGCAGATGATGAATCAGACCTGGATTATTTCCCTACTTCTGGGAATACCAGCTGTGTATGTTTCATTTGTACATGCACAGACTGAAAATGAACACATTTGCACCACTCCAGCAGCAGTCCCTTTGCTTCAGTGGAAACCTCAGGATCAGACACAGTGCAATCATTTTCTTAAATTAAAGTTGTGCAATTGCCTGCTGACAAAGTATTCATAGGTGAACAATTCACTGAATGCAAGCAGTACCAGGGGAATGCTTTGCACAGCTTTCAAGGCATGACCATATTCAACAACTACTCTGAAACTTATTCCTGATACCTATGGGAGATTCTGTTTAACAAATAAACAAGGATCGTGTATCAGAAAATGTGCATTATTCATATAAATAAACGTCATACTTAGGAGGAATGGAATTTTGTGTGTGTGTGTGGCAAGGTTTTGGTAGCAGGGGGACTACAGGGGTGGCTTTTGTGAGAAAGCTGCCAGAAGCCTCCCCGGTGTCTGACAGAGCCAATGCCAGCTGGGTCCAAGGCCAAGCCCAGCAGTGATGGTGGTAACACCTCTTTCATAACATATTTAAGAAAGGGGAAAAAAACTGCTGTGGAGCAGCAACTGTAGCAGAGAGAGCAGTAAGAATATGTGAGAGAAACAACTCTGTGGACACCAAGGGTTGTTGAAGAAAGAGGGGCTTAAGGTGCTCCAGGCACTGGTGCAGAGATTCTCCTCCATCCTGTGGTGAAGACCATGATGGAGCAGATACCCCCCTGCAGCACGGTGTTAAACCCTGGCATTTCCTCACAAACAGGTGACAGAAAAGTGGACAGACTGAAGGAGAACACCATATTCCTCAGAATAATTCCTAAGTGATTTTATGAAAACTGTATTCAGCCCAAATAAAGATGTTTTAAGCTCTCAAAGAATATCTGATTTGTATATTTCAGCTATTCTGTTTTCCAGCTGAACACAAGAAGTAAAACCAAGGAAAAAAAATCTGTTTAATTAAAGGTAAAATAATTACTGCTGAACATCCTGAAAAAGATAATTTGTCTGGTAAACAAAATGCACAGTAACAAAAATAAATGCTACTAAGTTATGGGTCATATGAATGTGTATCTCATTAGCACTCAGATAGTTATTAACTTAATAGTTATTTCATCACCTTGAATATATCACCAACTCCTCAGCAAACGTAATTTGCTATGCATATTCACAGAGCTCAGCATCACTTTAACTGTTAGAATATCCCCAAAATCTACTCTGGATTCCTTGCAAGTAAAGCCAAACGCTTCCATAAATGTCCAGAAAGAAAGAGATAAGCAACTAAAAATCAGTGAGAGAATGTTATAAATTTTATTCCCTGAGTTCCTTTTACAGAATATGATATGTAGAGGTGGCAAGACTTTGTTCAGTGTACTATAGAAAGAAACACATTTTAGACAGAGCAAAGGATAAAGCATTTCAAGACTGCAATACCTCTCACAAGCATATGGCTTATTATTTTATTTTTCACCTAAAAAACTGACATTCCTAAGATCAGGATTCAGTGAAGTGCTGGATGCAGTTATTTACATTCATTGTGTTTTTCAATTGGATTTTTTCAGTGATGGAAGAGTAAGAAAGCCTTAGGAAAGAAAGGAAGAACAAAACACAATTTACAAATAAGTAGCAGTCAAAAAAAAAAAACAAAACAAAAAAAAAAAACCAACCAAAAAACAAAACAAAACAAAATTTTTTTTTTTTTTTTTTTTTTTTTACCCTTTATGGTACTGCTAATTTTTATCAAGGAATCTCACCAAGGAATTTAATAAGAACGTAGTGATCCAAATAATAACAAAGCAAAATGCACACAGATTGTCACTGTACTTTCTGGTTGGGATGCCACCCTATGTGGAGCAGAGATCATTCAAAGCACCAGGACCCTACACTGTTACCTATTTTCTTCATTTCAATCAGATGAATGAAATGGGAACGATGACTGCAAGAACACCCATGAAGAGTCAGCAGTGTGGCCCTGTGCTATGATTAAAAAAAAACCATCCTGTCTCCAATGTGATGAAGACAGCACTCTCCTTGTAGTAGTGGGAAGACTGAGGCTGGTATTCAAACCCACCCTGGTAGTTCCTTTTACTGTGCATGGGGAATAATTATTTTCCAGAGACTGGCAGTCCACTTACACAGCATCTGAAGAAAAAGGAAGGGTGGGAAGGGGGTATTAATGAAGTTTGGGTCCATAACTATTGCCAGTACTTTCTTTCATGTATCCAGTGTATTGCAACGTATTTCTATTTTCCACGCACAGATGTTAGATATGGAGCAGAAGTACAAGGGAGAGGACTAGCTGAACATAAAAATCATGGCAGAAAAGCACGTGGAGAATGGCACACAGCAGTTATTTGCCCAGTTGTTCCATGGGGATTTAGGTAGGCAAAACACCCAACATGAGATGCTGAGAATGAAGCCTTTGTGCTACATCAATGAACTGGAATCAGCAGCCTCTCGTTCCTCAGTCTCTGGTTTACAATTTTTGGAGTCTGTTGTCCCCAAAATCTGCTGGTTGTGGGACAAAGCCAGCAGTCAAGGGACAAAGCTTGAGGCAGGGCTGTATTCCATTCCCAACTTCTGAGTGCTTGGAGCTATCTTGCAACCAGACTCCCACTCTCATCTTTCTCATCCATCTATGCAAATTTGTTGACTATCCCTAACTGGAAATGTAGATTTGATGGGTATCTGGTTTTCCACCTGTACTGGAGCTTTCCCTTCCCAGTTCATCCATGTGCTTGTGTTCATTTGCTCATTACCTTTTTTTTTTTAATCCCAAACTCATTACTGTTGTCATTCATCTCAGTCTGAGTCTGGTTCAGCACTTGGGTATTGACAAATACATGGATCCAAGTGCACACCTCCAGCATTCCTGGTAGGATTCCCCTCATCCCAAATCTGATAACCAGTCACTGAAACCAGCTCTCAAAAGAAGTGTCCAATTCTCTCAATTCTAACATTTTCAAGTATAGCGATTCCTGCAAGATTAACTTGAGGGGAAAAGTCACCCGTTTTTAGCATTGTTAGCTTAAAATTAACACCTTCCCAGAAAAATTAGTTAATTCCAAGGAAAGCCTTGGATACAAAAGTCGGTAGTGAATTCAAAACACAATTTTTGTCACATTTTCCACGCAGAAATAGCTACTTTGTCAATTCCAGGAGAATTTGACATTGATGAGTGAGATTTTGATAGGAGACATTTCATGCTATTTTTGTCTTTAAAAAGACTTTTTTTTTGTTAAGTTAGAAATAGACTTAAAATCTCAGATATTATTTCTGTTATTCTTCATCTTTGGCAAGTTGTTGCAAGCATCTCAGCCACAGTTCATGCAGCAGACAGGGAGGCAGCACCCAGCTCACACTCTATGATAACACCACATTCTAGTCTAGTCACCTGCAAAACTTTTCTAAGAAAAAGGCTTTCAAAACAGAGGAATTGAGGTTTCTTATATATTTAATGATTAACATTCATAATCAAGAATCCTTTTCTGTTTCAATTACAAAATACACCCCTTGAAGTAGAAGTACACTCAGCCCTAAGTGACAATTCCAATTTCTCAATTATTTATTTTCAGAAACAAAGTAAACCATGTCAGTCACTAACAGTAGGAAGATGTTCTTATTTTTTAACTCTGTGCTACTGTGCCTTTGACAAAGCAGCAGTTGAAGAACAGCAGCCACACAGTCTGCAGGCTAGGAAATGCCTCAGATACTTGGGTAAAAACAAAATATGATGGACAAATGCAAGCTCTGGACTCAGTAAAAACAGAGCATTCAATGGAAGAATATTGCATTACACTAACCATGTTAGCACTAAACTAAATAAACGTTTGCATGGTGTCTACAGTACGGAGAACCTTAGGGATGAAGCAACATAGAGCCCTACATTGTCATCCCAAATCAAAAGGATTTCTCTTTGAAGTGGAGCTGAAATTTGCTAGAAATATCATATTATCAATTCTGGACACACAAACCTTATCTTCCCAGAAGCCTAAGACAATTTTGTAAAGGAGAAAGAAAGTAGAAATTTGTGAAGAAAAAAGCACTGCAGTTCTGCATTTTAGATGCTTCAGATCTTAAATTATAAAAATCTTGGAAAAATCAGATTTTAACATGATTGGATTAATAACTATTGGTCTTTGCAAAAGCTACCATTAACCACTGAACTCCCAGGAAAAAAAAATGATCACAGCCCTTAAAGTGCAGCTGCAACAAATATTTCAGAAAAAACCACCATGCGTGATAAGTGCTGTGAAAGAAATCAAGGAAAACATAAGAAACAAACATTTGTCAAGGAAAGAGCAGGTTTTATCCAAACATGAGAGAAAGTATAAGAGTGGGAACTGGAAAGGGAAATAACTAAACACCCCTAATAAACCTGTTCACTGGTTCATTACTCATGCAGCACAGCCACCAGGAAGGTACCAGATGCTCGTGGGCATTAATCTGTTGCTCAGGCTGCAGACACATTCCAGATAACCCAGTGGCTACATTTCATCTTTATATTACATTATATATATAATAATAATTAAAAATTACAATAATAATTATATCCATATAATAATAATCTGTTAAGATTAAATTCTGCTTGCCATTTTTTTTAAATGCACAGGCTTCTTTACTCCCTCTTCCTTTTTGGATTGCATCCACCTCATTCTCTGGAAGTATCTCTGGGGAATTTTCTCTGCAGAGACTGGTGCAGTTGATTGCATGTTGTGGTTTTGTTATCTGGTGAGCTTCTTTGCTTCTTCAATCTTTTTGTTCTTTTTTTTCAGCAGGAATGGGCACATTAATCCATTTTCTTGAAATCTGTATTATTCTTACTCCTATCTTACCCATGTGCTGTACTTTAACAGATATATTTCTGTCATAAAAAGCACTGGTCTGCAATACTAATAGCATCTACCATACAGAGACATTCCCAAGCTTTCTTAATGCAAATGAAACATTTTGAAGAAGACCAAGCAGGGTAAAGTGCTGTTACTCTTTTTCCAGAAGTGCAATCCTGTCTGGCTTTAAAAAGTCATCCACTTGGATTCTGTGACACTGCCACACTGACCCCTATCCTTTACTTCTACTGAAACTTAACATTTTTAGTGAATTTAAAAATCTTCAATGCAAGAATGAAGTCTACAACTTTCCAACACAAGTCTGCTTTGAGAACATTGTATTTCAAGACCAAAATCACTTTCTGCTTTCCAAAGCATGTAATTTACAAAAAGTTAAGGAAGATGCAAGACATAAATTTGTGTCATGTGGTCAGGGTTGGGAATATGTCTTGTGTGGAGCCAGAATGAGACCCTTTCATAGGTGATGCTTTCAGCTGAGCATGGTATTGACAGAACTGAAAAATGGAGAGTGCTGCTCTAATAACATCAAAGCATAGAATATTTATTCAGTCTCACCATAATGAATACAGTAAAGAAAGAAAAAGAAAAAAAAAAAGTAGCTGTAATCCCAAAACTGTGATCTTAGCATATAAAATCCTATTTGCAATATACATAATGACCTGTAAATCTCATTAGTTGCTTAAAGGGAAGTGAAAACTGGGAAAACGAAAATATTTCTAATAGTTTTATACCTAAATTAAATCTGTGAACAACATTTAAGATCACTACAGGTTAAAGTGGTGAAAAAAAAAAATTCTTCACCCATCCTTCCTTTCTTCACTTACTTCATATGTGCATTTCAAAACAGTTTTTTAAAGACAGTTTCATTGCTTGCCCAGAATATTTAGCCAGAAATTTTGCTTTTGGCAGGAGACATTCATAAGCATCAGCAAGATTATTTTACATTTAATTAAAAACATTACATTCTAAAGCTGCTCAAGCAAAAAGATATGCTAAGAAATACCTATTTTATCATTTTTAACTGATGAACATGAAAAAAAATTAAACCAGCAAAGAAAAAAAATCCTTTTAGAATCACTGTGTCCAAGAGCAATCCTAGCCAATGTGGTCTGCATCCTTACAGGAATTAGCACCTAACAGTGTGATTTTTGAAGGAAATTTTTTAAAAGTTCACTCACATCAGTAACTGCCAAGTGCTTAGCCTTCAACACCAGGAGTAGAGAGTTTAAAAATTTCATGTTGTCTTGCACATATATAACCCTAAAATCTTTAAGTCTTCTGCAGCTGCCCTGGAAGTCATTAATGTGCTGGCCTTCAAAACTGGTACATTCCTAAGGACTTCTACTGATAAATACCCACTCTGCTCTTAGACAAGATTTTTTTGGGTTACACATCTTCCAACATGTATTAGCCTAATTTTTGCTTCCATGCAGTGATTTATATAGTTCCACTTCTGCCTATTAGTTTAAAATGCCTCCTGTGACCACAGATCTCCCATTATAGTATTTATACAGTTCTGGTAAGTACCCTCTTAACCTTATTTTAACTAGGTTGAGCCTCTTATTTAAAATGAAGGTTTTACAGACATCCAGCTGACTCTGAACCCTCTAAAAACTGCTATAATCCTTTTTTTTAAAAAAAATAGTTGTCAATATCAGAATGGAACTGAATGCCTAGGTAGTCATGTCATCAGCAGGGTGTACAGGAGTAAGAATCCTTCTCCTCACAATACATCCAAGGGCCTCATTCAGCAGCAAAAAGCCAAAGCTCACACATGGCTGGGCTTCAGCACAATGCCTGAATCCTTTTCAGCATCATGGCACTCTAAGACCAAATCCTCCCACCCTGCAGATGTAACCAATATTATTTGTTCTGAAATGCATGACCACTGATTTGTCTGCATTAAAATGCACAGAAGACTACAGCAATTACAATGGGCTTTGAATCAGATTTCAAAAGAAAATGTGCTGTGAAAAATGAGGCTTTCCAAGGACCAGATGACAGGCATGTTCAGAACTTACTCCAGTAGCATTCTGCAGCAGGAAATACTTATGGAAGACAAAATTATAGCCAAATGCACCAACACCCAGTGGGAGCATTCACAACCCAGCTGATGAAAAAAGCAATCAGGAACAGTGGGCTGACATCTATTTGTTTACAAGTAATACCTGCACCTGTTAGTAAGGCCCTATTTTAGGCTTCCAGTACTTGCAGTGATTATGCAAAAAGTACATTCCTACCTCATATATTTTAATCAACGCAATAAATTAATGAAAAACAAAAAGCCAATGCAAAAACCTGAGGGATGCTGTGGGGAGGATGTAGAAGAACAAAGCTGATCTACACTGCTGAATGGAAAGGTCCCATCCCATCACTGAAAGACAATTCATGGCTACAGTTTTACACAGGAAAAATTGAAAATAGTTTTACTTAGTGTTACTTGCTATGTACAAACAGTTGTAAGCTGTAGGGTTGTGGAAATTTTGCAGTAGTTTCAGAAAAGGTTACTGGGTTTGCATCATACAAGCAGATGATCAGCAGATCCATCACCAGATCACTCTGCAGAAGTGACCTCCACACCACAGAAACTCCAATTTTTGTGGCTTCCTGGATGCAGGCATTGGAGGCCTGAATCTGCTGTCTGAACCTGATCCAAGACCAAATAAAAAATAAGAACTCCCCTTCTTGACTTCAGGGGGCCCTCAGGAAGTCTTCAGACTATGGCTGAGTAAAAAGATGCTTCTGAGCACCAAAAATCTCACATTCATAAACCAGAGAAGCTGACGATTTATGTGAAACAACCTCCCAGCACTGACCACTTTCCAAACTTATGATTTTCTCTTAGGGTTTTTCAAAGTAAAGTGACAGTCATTAAACAAGAAGTGATAATAAAAGTAATATCCATTCTGCATCTTTGCTGTCCTCCCTCTTCCACCTACTGTGTTTCACTGGCTAAAGAAATTATCTCTCCTAAGTCAAGTCTCCTCCCTTTGTCTGAAACATTTCCCTGTTTTCCCTCAATGGCAGCTGCTGGGTTGGGACTGAAAGTTACTGCCATGAGCAGTTTACATTATGCTGGGTGAAAGCAGGATAGAAAATATGGGTGCTAGTCAACAATTTTTATTCATCACAGCACTGCAGACACAAAATTGCCTGGATATCTCCCAGGCCAAGTTCAAATGTCAGTGAAAGAAGTTAAATCCTCACTCCAAGGAATACTTTGTGGCTGATCCACTTTTCCTGGAAGCAATAACATTTTCTGTTTAAATTTTTTACCACTGTTGTAAATCTGTTCTTTTCAGAATTACCTTTACAGAGAGGTTTTTATATGTAACCCAAGCACATCCTTCCAATAATGGTAAAATATTCCTCCTCTCCTATAGATATAATTGTTATGGACATGACAGCTTTAAGGAGCTAAAGGAAACTCCCTCCAGGGATGCAACAGCTCTTCCAAACCCTTGCACACTTCCATCAAGTTTTGGTAACCACATGACCTCTTCTGCCACCCCAATGCCTGAGCAACTGTCCAGGGATGAGAATGCTCTTTAATGACAGCATTGTTTATACACCTGACAGTCTTACAACTTGAGTAAGGATGAGGAGTTTCCATGGAAACAAAACCCAACACTAAGAAATAAAGCAGAGAACAGATCTGAAAAGAAGGTCTCTGGCTGTAGCCCACTGATAGTCTGGAGGGGCTCCAGCACTTGTCACAGCAATGAGAGGGAAAAAAGGGATAAAACAATTCCTTATGAAACTGTATTATCCAATCACATTTCAGAGCTACTTCATTGGTGATGAGCAGTTTGTGCAACAGCAACACTCCATACACAACCCCTGCACAAGCAGCAGCTTCAGACATGTAGCAGGCAACGAAAGTAACACTAAAAAACCTCAGCCATAATCACTGGTGACTCAGAGTCCTCTCGTGTCAGAGTCAAACATATTGGAAACAAGCTACAGACTCAAATGCTGAGATTTCCAACTTTCTCATGCACAACACTGTCCTGCATGGTACAAGAGCTCTTAGCTCAGATGTCCTGCTAACAGCTTAATGACAAAGTGGGTTTGCTCAGGCATGTCCCAGACAAGCAAGCATGGTAACCCTGGGTATGGAACTATCAGCCTTTTCTTACCAGTGACCACTCTGGAGCATAAGCACAAGATGGCTAGAAATCACTATTAGCCACTTTCATAGTTTTTTTCTTTTGACACAAAGCCATAATTCTCATCTCAGCCCAAAGACTTCAGCCAGACAGAGGAAAGGGATCACTGAAATGAGATGTTGGAACCTTAGTGTCAGCATTACAGCTAAAAGCAAGTGAAGAACCATCATCTTTATTTTCAAACACACTCAGCACCTGAAAACTATTTTCAGGGTGGAAAAATGGGATTTCCCACCTATTTTTTGCTAGAAACCCTATGCCTAAGGCATAAGGAACACAGCTGTAGTGCCAGTGAAACTGTGTCTGCCCCAGCTCTGAGAAATATCAGGATGGGACAGAGCTGAACAGAGTCCTAATGCTTCCCAGCTCACTGAACACAGACATCATGCTGGCAGGGTGCAACACTGATGCATTGCCAGTTGTTAAACTGGCTGCTAAAAAGCCATTTTGAAACCAGTGACTCCAGAAAGCTGCATGGCCATGGAGTCATTCATACTTTCCTGCATCGTGAGCAAAGATGGGGCACAACGTAGCTGTTACCCAGGTAGAAAACCCAAAACACAGGGAGGCAGCATGAGATTTTTCTTCAAAGCCTGATAAAGAACACTAAGTTCAAAGAGGGAGAGAGAAGAAGGTCTTGATTTTGGACTCATTCCACCCGCAGTAAAACTCTCACTTGAATGGTTACATGTATTGTTTTCTTGCATTCATCTGACAAGTTACTGCTGTTGATGCAGCAAATTCTTATTAAAAAAATAACATTGTCAACACTTTTCAGGAATACCTGAAACACTACACTTCCAATTTCTGAACTCTTTGTAACTTCTTATTCTATTTGTAGACACAGATTGAGCATGGCAAGTCCAAGGGATGAACATTCTTGCAGGAGAAGACTGGACTGCTATCCAGGAAATTCACAGTCATTTCTCAGCTCTGCCAAGATACTCATCCTAGACATATCATGCCTCAGTGCTTTCCATGCCTCAGTTCTCCAACAGTAAATTAAGATCAAAGACAGCAAATGTTGCCAGCAAACTCCCTGAGGCATGTCAGGAGGACAGGCCCTTTGGTATAGCCTTTCTTTTACTCACCCTTCTCATCTGCTTTGATTCTAAAACCTTCTATCTGGGTATGGTATTTAGCACAACAAGTGATGTCAGAGTGCTATAAAATAAGAATAAACTCAACAAAGCCAAAGGCATCCTTCGAAAGAAAAAAAATCACATCCCATTAGGTTCCTTTATAAATCCCAGTTAAGGTATCCTACAACAACCACTGGATTTTCAGTTCTGTCTTGAACTGGGACAGTACACTCCAGTTTAACAATCACTTCCACTTCAGCTGCTGCTACCTGAACCCTCACATACCCCAGCCCAGGTTTCCTCCACACCTTTCCACCTGGACCCTCATTTTCTGTCACCATCTGTGGTCCAGCCAGTGCTGGCAGCCACATGCTGGGGAACATTGACACCATTTACATCAGGCAAGTGACACTGAAGAGAGTTCACCACATCTTTTGCTAACGAGCAGGCAGTTGCCTGTTTTTGGAACACCACCAACAGGAGTTTCAAATCCAAGAACCTTACACCTCTCTAATTATGGACAAGGGCCCACAATGAATGTGCCCCTGAGCATCTTATTGTAGTTTACAATATCATATCCTCAGATTAGAGTTGAACAACAAGTACCACATCCTTGTTTGCGAGATGCATGAATTATTGATGATGTTCAGGACCCTATTAAACTGCCTAGTAGGCCAGCAGGAACATTCAGTAGTTTAAATGCAATGAAATGCATAATAAAGCTTTCTATTTTGAAATCTGGCCATTAGAGAAAAGAATCCTGGCAAATATATAATTTTGTGTAATTTCATTTGGATGCTCACAGTAATAGCCATAGTATTTATGACACTATGAGTCATACCCATACACTCCTCAGATAGAAAAGACACCATTATCCATACTATTTAAAATCAGAGTTCTTATGCAGGAAAATATTTTATTAAGGCCAGGTCAGCTTATTTGCCTTAAACTATAGATCTAGTCCATAAATATATCTATACTGTTTCTGTACATACATCTGTGTCAGCCATGAAATGCCAATAACTAAATGTTACAAAAGAAGAATTGTTAAAAACATGAAAAACACTTTCTGGTAATTCTTATTTAGATCCTGCCTATAAAATTGAGAATTCAATTAAATTGCCTTATTATGGGCACAGCCCCTTGTCACACAATAATTAAATAATGAAATAAAGCCTCTCAGGAAAAAAAAAGAAAAGAAAAAAAAAAAAAAAAGACTGTTGCATGTTCAGAATATGATATTCTGTCTCATCCTGTCAGAATTTTATTGAATTGAGTGCAATCAGAAGACAGAAAACAAAATTATCATCATTATTTTAAATGTAGGGTAGAGTGGGATAGAGCTGTTTTAAGGGACGTTTTCAGTAAATTTGAGACAAAAGATATTTTTTCCATTCAGATCTGGCAAGTATTCAGCTGCAAACTTGAAAAGTTCCTGCACTGAGCATTTTACACTGCTCTGCAGGTCACAACAGTTTGATACCAACATGCTGAACTTTGCATTCATCAGTGAAGTATGAACTTTCCTAATATAGTATAATAACAGTGATATCAAAATAGTGAAAATACCTATAAATATTAAAGAGCTTTATTTCAAAATTAAAAAAAACCAGGCAGTTAAACTCTTTGTAGCCTCAGGAAGAGTGGCAATGCTAAACAGTCTACTGTAGAAACAATAAAGTTTCAATAGACTTTAAAATGTCAGTTTAAAAAAAAAAAAAAAAAAAAAAAATACAAAATGTGTGATTCCAGTTATGAAATTAATAAGAATCCTCCTCAACCTGCACACAAATCCACACCCAGGTGTCTTCTCATGGCCTGGGACAACAGAGCTGCCTCTCCACCTTGCCTCAAACACAATACCAAATGCCTTTAGTGAAGACTCTGCATGGCAGGACAACAAAAAAATCACTGCAAGCCACCTCCTTCTGTTAAGGTAAACACTATAAAAAACTGTGATCTCTGAAGCTTGTTTTCTGGGAGGTGAGGAGAGATAGAAAAGGAACACATGAGCCCAAAGAGTCCAAAGAGCAACAGAAGGAGCTTAATGCTGCAGCAGGCAGGCAGGAAATTTGTCCTCCTGGGTCTCTCTCCTCCCACAGAAGCATAATTAGAACAGTATCTACAGCCACTCTTTCCCAACACACAGGAGGTGTCACTGAAGTGATGCAGGAAGATAGAGTATTTGTCCTAGCACAGCTGAAAGAAAACCATAACTTATCCTTTGCAATTCTTCAGAAAATTAATTGAAAGCCCAAGATGAGATGAACCAAGTTTCTCCAGCCTACTTTGACACACAAAATTAACACAAATTATACAAAGAAAACTTGGAGAAATAAAAAGAGAACTAAAATAAAATCTACAGCCAGTAGCAGCCAGGAACAAAGTTCAAATCTCTAGTTAAATAGCATCTATTCCTTTCAGGATTTACCACATACCAAACCAATTCATCTCATCTTGGAAAGAAATACTCTTTCTCAGGCTGAAAAGGAGATCTCATCCAGCACTGCCATGGACTGATATTGTCAATATAACAACCTTTTATCATGACTGTGCTCTAATCTACATTCCAAACCTTAAAACGTTAATAAATGAACACCTATTTTGTATGTATAAAGGTCTACTTAAAGTTAGTAGGTCTTATTCATTCTATTATTTGCACTATGAATAGAAAGCATCTGCACTGCAAGATGGCAGCAATAACTGCAATGTAACTAAACTGTGCTTGCACAAGGTGATTACTTCAGAAAAGGATTTTGCATGATAATGTCCACAAAAACAGTGATTAACCTTAAGAGAGATAAAGAGCTGAGGCAGTAAACACCCACCCCCACCCCATCAACCCCAGGTAGAAATTCTTATCATTTGTCATATTCGTGATTTGGTTTAAAATAAAGTTAGGAGATTTTATTGATTGATTGATGTAGCATTTATTTTTATTCAGCTTTTAGAGAGAGTTACATTCTTTTCTATGTACCAACAATAATAATCATTAAAGTAATATCCACTTAACATGCTCTTGCTCATAAGCAAACTTGAGCATGCATGATCTGACTTGGCAGCACGATGAGCAGTCAGCTCCCTGGGCTTTCTGGTGTGGTTAGATGTCTGTGGTTCTAGACCATCCATTACACAAGCACAGGTATCACTATTGCTGAGACACCCGTAAAACACTGGTGCTGGGTTGATGTTGCACCTTTTGGTAGAAGGGGAGGAGCCCCAGGGGTAGCGCTTGTGAGAAGGTGCCGAAAGCTCCCCCGACTCCAAAAATGTGGCCCCACCTCCGGCTAATATTGAGCCCATCAGTGACCTCTGCGATAAAAATATTCAAAAAGGAGAAATAAGCGGCTGAAAGATCTCATGGTAGAGGAGAGGAGGAGGTGAGAGCGGTACCGGAGCAGAGGTACCAAGGTCAGCAGAGGAAGGATGGGGAGGAGGTGCCTGCCTGCGGTGAGACGGCAAAATGTCCCCCTGAACCCATGGAGCAGCTGGTGAAGGGAAGCGGTAGAGCAAAAGGGGATCTACAGGCGAGGAGGACCCCATGCTAGGGGAGATGGATGAGTGTTCCCGAAGCAGCCCGTGGCTCTGCGGGCAGCCCGGGCTGGAGCTGCCTGTTCCTGAGGGATTGCACCTCGTGGGAGGGACGGATGCCGGGGAGCTTTGTGAAGGACTCTCCCCACATTGGAGCAGGGGAAGAATGTGAGGAATCCTGCCCCTGAGGAGGGAGGAGCAGCAGAATCAACATGTGGAGAACTGACCCTAAACCCCCAATCCCTGTCCCCCTGCTGGGATGGAGGGGAGGAGGAAATAGAGAAATTGGGAAAAAAATTAGTTTGGGGCCAGGAAGAAGGGAGGGGTGGGCTGAGGTATTTAAGCTCTGTTTCTTTGTTTTCTCTTTGCCCTGTTTCGATTGCTAATGATTTTAATTGTGTTTTTTTCCCCAAGATGAGTCTGGTTTGCCAGTGACCATAACTGGTCAGTGAAACCCCACTTGTCCTTGTCTTAATCCAAGAGGCTTCAGCTGGATTTTTTTCCTCACCATCCCAAAGGGGAGGGAGGAGGAAGCGTGTGGCTGTGTGGTTCTTTGGTACCGGCTGCGTATAAACCATGGCAGCGTTCTCTGAGGATCAGAATGAACCAACCCCAACCTGAAATCCAATGTAAACATTCTTAAATAACCATGGCATCTTCATTTTGAAGAAAACCAACTTTTAGCCATCCAGAACTTGAATATTAGGAAGACTTCTGAGAGAAATATTCTACATTCCCAACAGAGCACATATTTAAATTAACATTACACCTAAGAGCTTTAGCACATACTTTCAGGCAGTTCTTATTACTTTGTGACTGTTTAGTGTCACCCCTAAATAATACTGTTACTAGCTACATTAATAGGATGTGATATACATATAGATGATTTTTACAGAATTAAAACATATCTGTAGGCATATTTGTACCTTGAATCTTTAGATACAGTTCCCTTTGGCATCAAAGGAAATATATGCCTTTCTGTCCTGAATTTATAACCAGCTAATTTACATACATACACACTTCTGAGCTCTGGCATGCACAACTTTGCACAAAGTTGGAAAGCTCCATCTGGGAAAAGCACACAGCATCCTTTGCCTTGTTCTCCTGAACATCCCCTAAAGCCACTGCTAGGATAAGTTGGCATAGCTCATTATGGGAACTCCTCTACTTCTGAGAGAAGAGGGGGAAAATAGACAAGAAGAATAATGTTCAGTCTTATTCAACAATCACATGGCATGCATGGAGCATTTAGAGCTGTAGGTTCTTATGGGATCACCTATATGAACAGAAGAACCCTTACACTTTACTGGTGAGATCAGTCAGGAAAGACACACAGGTACTGCAGTCCACTCATGTCAGTAAAGTTCCTTGTCTTTCAAATGCTGCCCTAAAGACTTCTTCAAAAATTTTGCAGACAGTAATGAACAAAGCAACAATCACAAATGAAAATACATCACATGAAGAAAATATGAGTGAAATAAAATAATTCTATCAGTAAGGCTGACCATCAGCTGAGAATAAATCACACTATGGTGAGTTTGATGCTATAGCAGTGATTGTGCCAAAGGCAGTGCACAACTGAAGTACTAGTAATTATGGATCTAATGCCTGCAATATAACTCCTCTGATTTATCTGCTCAGTGTCCTGGATAATATATTCTACTTGCTAATAGAGAGAAATTATAAATGCAGCCTCAAACCTAGCTTTTAAAAATTAAAATAGATTTTTCTACTTGCTTCACACAGTTCAGACTTTGTTTCAGATTTGAAGGAATACTGGAGGAGTTTTCAGAAAACAAATAATCTGGAAATAAAGAATGAAACCTAAAGTGACATGAAGATGTAGACAGAAAAATTCCCCAAGCCCCCCACATACATCCTCCTACAACCTTGGCTGGTCTAATACACCTCAATGTCATACCATAGCAAAGTCCATATCCTGGCAACCCTCACGACCTCTCATGCTCCATATGAAGCTCTCTGCATCTCCAAATCACAGATCAAGAAGAGCAGCTGAGCAGAATAAGGCTAACCTGTCCTGTGTCACCACTGTGTGCATGCTGGTAGTGCTGCTGTGCTGCTCTGCCGTGGGACAAACATTTTCAGAGGCCATGGACAGTGGGTTGGGTCTCTCCCTCACCTGCGTGGCCACGATTTTCACAAAAAATTTTGGAACACCATGATTCCAGCTATGTCAGCTTGTGTTACAGCTACCCAGAGCTTGAATGCTAGAGAAATGTCAGGCAGTGTGATCATATAAGGGTTTAAAACCAAACACAATTACTTCTTCTTTCATCCTGCCATATTGCAATCTTCTTTTCAAGAAGCCTCCAAGACAGCTCCTACTCACAGAGCCCTGCAAATGAACCCCAGGACTGGCTCAGAAACGTGGTGCTGCTTTGGCTTTCTCTGCTTTGCTATTCCAGGCAAGGAGAGGGCAGTGCTTTCAAAGAGCAGCAGCTGCACAAGAAAACTTGCCATCTTGTAAAATTATTCTTTCCTCACCCACATGGTTTTAAGCACTATATTCCCCATTGGGCTATGCTTAAACACATTCACAACACAGTCAGGCACACTGATCACTGCTAGCAGGATATATTAAGGTTATTCTCACCCTGTTCCTTATATTATTCTCTAAGCATCTGTTATTTGCCACTGTTGGAGACCAGATACCAGGCTGTCAGTAACTGTTACGTCAAGGAAACCAAAAACTGGGGAAAAAATTAAGGTGGCAGAAAAAAGAAAAAAAAGTAATCAAGGTGGAGTAGAGTCCCAGAGATAAGGACAAAGGCTGCTAAATGAGTAAGAAATACCAGGGTGATCACTGAGGGGATCAGAAATGGAAAGCAACACCAGTGACTGAAGGAGGAAAGGTTTTACTTCACATTCCTGCTGGAACAGAAATATCCCAACAGTGGGGCAATGGGAAAAGATAATCAAGCTAAGGAAAAATGCCATCAGTGTCAGCTAAGCTGAACAGGAGAGATTTTTGCTGAGCACAAAGGGATATATTACTCAAGTAATTGTAAATGGTCAAGATGGTTATCCAGCCACGACATGAGCCCCAGATTAACATCAAAGAGCAATTTCTAGAGGACTGACCTCCTGAGGAATGAAAAGAGAGTAATTAAATTAAACACTAGCAGGAAACACAAAAAAGACAAAGAGAATGGGGAAACAGAAAAGTGCTTAAAACCAAAATTTTTAATTTGCTCTAATTTTGACAGGGGTGATTTTATGAATACCTCAGCAGCAACAGAAAACTGCACTTTCTCCTGGAAAACATCTTCCAGTGGCCAGTAGGAAGTGGAAAGCAGTAGAGATGGCTGTGACTGCAGGGAGGCAGTCACTTAATATACTTAATAATATACTTATATACACTTAACAAAGCAGAGTGGGGACAATAGCACTGCAGTCTTGTTTTTTGTAAACAGTTCAGTGACACACCACATACCGACTGCAAGAATATTGTTACACGATATTATCACAGAACACTTCAGAAGCCATTCATAGTCAACAAGCTAAAACTATAATAAGGAACCATCAGTGAATGGAAGTGCTTTAAACTGGGCCTACAGAGACAAGTTCCTCAGTCTGGTGCAGCTTAGAACTGGCTTAAGTGATAAACACTGCCATTAAAATTAGCCTTTCAGATAAAGGTGTCCACAATAACTGCTAGCAAACCACTATATATATTAAACTGTGCATTGTTAATATGCTTCTGCAGGGCTTTTTATTTTTAATTTTTTAAGCAGTAGCTGTTACAAAATCATACCTGTCTGCCCAGAACTTCCTTATACATTGCATATGCTCAAAAAGAACAAGCTAGGCACTCATGGTCAGATACCATGAGTTTTAGCACAAAACCACGCTCCTGATTGCCACATTTTGGCTGAAATGAGCCTGCTGGGTAATACCAGCTATAAAATATTTTATGGAACTGGTCTCTCTGCAACAGTAACTCCCAGCATACAATTAACACAGTGGGAAAGAGAGCAGAAGCAGGAGAGCCACAAAGCCCACTGATACAGACATGTATCATCCACATCAGTCTCTAACCTGACAGAAGTTTTTCAGTTTCATTGCAAAGCCTGGAATGTACAAGTCTGGAAGATTTTATCGCTATTTAACAGAAGAAAAAAAATCTTGACCAGCTGCTGTTGCTTGGTGTGGTTCATCTTGTCTAGTGCTGCAGCTCCCTAGCCCCAGGTCAGTTATGCAGGTTCTATCTGGATAACAAGAGATCACTGGGTGTTTCTAGCCTGCAGCACATCACACCTTACTGTAGACTCCTAAAATAGGTAGGGATAGTGGCTCCCTCATAGTACCAGTACCTTTTTCCTCTACTGTGAAGAAAATCCAAAAAATTAACTCCAATGTAAATGTTTGCAGTGTCAGATTAAACCCTTTCTGTATTTTGGTGCCAGGTAATTGCATCCATAATGACCACTGAGATATCTAATATTACCATCTAAAAAATAAAGGTGGGACAAAGCAGGGAAGCCAACTCACTGCTTGAGTTGGAACCAAAGATAATTATTTGCTACCTAATATCTGTAGCAAAAAAAACCCAGAAGACCAAAAACCGGTCAAGAATGAATAAGTGAATCAGGTTATCAGAACGTCACAGTGTCTGTCCCACTGCCCAGGACTGAAGTGATGATCATGTATCTTGGTTGGAGATCAAACCAGCTGAAACAGCTTCTGCACAACCTTCTGTTGACAGACTGTGGCCCAAAGATAGAAACATTTTGTGTATCAGTGGAGTTCCCTGTATTGTGTCCACTAGGACTTACTCACAATTGAAGTGCAATTCTAGTGTGCAACAACTTTCCAGCTCCATCAGCTTTCCTACCTATTGTGCAGAAACTACAGAATTTGTACAACATTCATAGAGAGGAAAGAGTATTTCAGTGATGGGAGAGGTGATGTCATTTCTCTACTGTCTGTTGACTTATGGCTAGAATTTGCAACAGCTGAGGAACATATAATTTCTATTCGTGCTGCATTACACAGAAGCATATGCATTACAATCTATGACATCTGAACAAAGGTAGCAAGATTTTTGGACACATGCCACTTCAGCTTTGTCATAAAATTACAGTCCCTTGAACATATTATGATCTCCGATGATTACAGCATTTGTATTGGGCTGATGGTTCAGACTAATCTGATTTTCAAAAGTTACAGAATTTAATTAGGATTAGTAATAAAAATTATAGCATTCAAAAGAAAAAGCATGACAGCATCTGCCCTGAAATGGGGGGAGGCGGGAAAGGGCTGGGGGGCGAGGAAATCAGTCAAGGTTTAAAAGAGGACAAAATTAATACTACTAGTGACTAGCAACCAAAGAAAAGAACCTTTCAGGAACAATAAAAGTTAGGCAAAGCCTACAATAAACAATTAGTAAAGTCTTTGATGTTGTCTCCCACAGCATTCTCCTAGAGAAGCCACTGGGTCATGGCCTACACAGGTGTACTCTTTGTTAGGTTAAAAACTTGCTGGAAGGCTGAGCCCAGAGAGTTGAGGTGAAGAGCTGAATCCAGCTGGTGGGGGGGTCACAACTGGTATTGCCCAGGCATCTGCTTTGAGGCCTCTAATAGATTTATCAATGACCCAGGCTGAGGGGATTGAGTGCACACTCAGTAAGTTTGGAGATGATGCTATGTTGGGCAGGGATGTTGATCTGCCTGAGCATAGGAAGGTTCTGCAAGAGGGACCTGGACAGGCTGGATCAGTGCACCAAGGTAAATTGTATGAGGTTTCACAAGAACAAGTGCTGGGTCCTGCTTCAGTCATAACCCCGTGCAATGCTACAGGTGTGGGGAAGAGTGGTTGGAAATCTGCCCAGTGGAGAAGGACCTGGGAGCACTGGATGACAGTCAATTGAACATGAGCCAGCAGTGTGCCCAGGTGGCCAAAGAGCAAACATCTTGGCCTGTACAGAAATAGTGTGGCCTGCAGGACCAGGGAAGTGACTGTTGCCCTGTACTCGACACTGGTGAGGCCATGCATTGAACACTGTGTTCAGTTTTGAACCCCTTACTACAAGGAGTAGTAAGGGAACATTTTAGTAAGGTGACACTGAGGTACTGGAGAAGGGTGATGAAGCTGGTGAAGGGTCTAAAGCACAAGTTTCATGAGAAGTATCTGGGGGGGACTGGGGTTGTTTAGTCTGTGGAAGAGGCTGGGGGCAGATCTATAACTCTCTCCATCTACTTTTCTGCAACAAAAGGATGTTATATTGAGGTGGGGGTCAGTCTCCTCTCCCAAGTAACTGCTGATGGGATCAGAGGAAACGACCTCAAGTTGAGCTGGGGGAGGTTTACATTAGATATTAGGGAAAAAAATTACTGAAAGAGTGGTCAAGCATTGGAACAGGCTGTGCAGGGAAGTGGTGTTGTCACCATCCCTGGAGGGGTTAAAAAAACATGTTGACATAGTACTTCAGGACATGGTTTAGTGGGCATGGTGGTGTTGGGTTGACAATTGGACTTGGTAATCTTAGAGGTCTTCTCCATAATAATTCTATGATTCTAGGTAACAGCTGCCTCTTTGGGGTGAAAAGTCACTTGGAACTTTTGTACCTCAAAACATTCTTCAGTGTGATGTAAAAACCTCTCTACAATACAGGTCCCTTTCTATGCATTTTCTAAGCAACTAAATCCTAGCACTCCATTTTGACTTTTATTGCTGTTCAGACTGGTGAGAGCCATATAATGATCATCATTAAAGTAATCTTTTGTTCCTATTTGCTGCTATATATATGAAATAGAAATTGCTCTTTGAATTCACCTCTGAAGTCAGACTCAATTTTTTATCTAACAAGAATGCTGTCTCCACATCTGAATGCAGCAAAGCGAGACAGCCTTTTGCATAATATAAATATCTGTATTCACTATGAGGAGGCTGATGCCACCACCTACTGTGAACACATTTTATAAGTGGTACAAAGCCAGATAGATTTCAAATGCAGTAGCACAGTTTCTCAAAGATACTCCAGACACTATCAGCAAGGGATAGTTTTACCTCTGACTCTACAGTTTCTAGAGCACAGGCTTTGATCACATTTAGCTGGTTTACAAAGAGCATCCAAAGCATAAAAATGCAATGGTCACTGAAAGACTGCAGGCACCTAATGACTGGCCTTCATTTACCTCCTCACAGAAACCACGGAAATCGCTCCCCAGAAAATAGTTGTTAAATTTATTCCCTTTTAACTTGTCTGTTATTTGTTCCCTGCTTGATTTGTGACCTCCAAGTAGTGCACGAATGGCCAGCTCTCCCAGTATGGCTTGGCAGACACTGGACCTGATGGATAACGCCAGATATTTGTCTCCAAAAATGCAAACCCTGTTGGAATCCCAACATTGCTGCTATCAGGCTACCACTGGGCCCAGAAGAACATCAGTCCTAGCCTCATTTTATAGCAGGAAACCTGTGAGGCATGCTGAGAAGTGCCCTGCTCTTGCTTTATAAGATGGGCAGTTAAGTGACTGTCAGGCAGAGGAAGGTATCAGTACAGCACTTGTGACACAGAATGCTGACCAGCCCCCATTTCATAAATTAGAATTTTAAAAATTATCATAAATCCTGGTGAACACCTCTTGACTTCCACATAATTAGAGTTCAATGAAAAACTTCATTACAGATAAAAAAGGGCTCCTTAGAAATAATCAGTAGTTCAAATGTACCAGTTTGATTTCCAGAGCAGATGGGAGTACAGCTGTAGGGCATATATTCTCCTCCACTCCTAAAGACCACATCACATATGAATACACTCCAATATTTTACTATTTTCTTAGAAGTGCTTTTTGAAAAAATGCACTTTCTGGAACAGGGGGACAAAGATGACCAAACCAGTTACAAGCTGGCAAGAACCAGGTTAATTTTGAATGTATGTTTGTGATAAACATTTTACTTTAATTCAGCAAGTTCTAATTACCATTCTGCCTATGTAGAAATTGCAGTAAATGGGATGTCTACCATATAATTTTTCTAGTTTCCTGCACAGCTCACTACCTTTTATAAGTAATCTTTTTGAGAGAAGTCATCCATATGACCTTACTCCAGTATTACAGTGGTGACACTCCACTGGGTATTTGTATATTTCTGTTTTCACCTTGCTGAATGAAGCCAGATTTTTCTACTCTTTGTGGGAGAAATGAGTGTTGCTAGGGAGCAACTGCTGCCTGGCTCTACCTAGTGTGTGAGTATAAAGGGATCTTCTTTCCCAGGATGGAAAGAAGCAGCTACTCCCCAGGCATCAGAGTCCCCAGAAGAGGTTGTGGATTCTTAATTTTTATACAGCAGCAAAATCCCCAGACCAACTTCTCCTTTAACACAGAGGTATTGCAGAGCATCAGATGTCTTCTCTATAGCATCCCAAAGGAGGACGCAAAAAAGGAAACATGTTCTACTCTGCATTTGGGCCCAAATTACAGCTAAAAAGGTGGAGTCTTCTTCAGCCTTCCCTATGTGTAAGTCAGTGCTGAGTCAAGCATAGCACAGCATCCCTGGGGAAGCTGAGGAGGCAACAATAATGCCCTGAGCAAACTGCTCAGGTGGCAAAGCATTCCAGTCAAGAAGCACTTACTAAAGTCACAAAAGTGACTAAAAAAAATTGGAGTGAAGATGAAAGCCCTGTTGTTTTTCCTGAAGAGCGCAGTTAATGAAACACTTGATCTGCGAGGATGCCACCAAAAAACTTCTGAAATTGTTACACAGCAATGGCACTGTTGGCTGTGCTATCTCAACGTGCACAAACCTCTCTACACATGATCCAGGAAGCACCCACCTAGTCTGCGTGACCAGGTTTCCTTGGCAGGATCTGCACTCATGTGCCCAGGAGCCAACATGCAAATATACTACTGCATGTCAATGAACAGAACCAAATCAAATAGGTATCCAATGCCTAAAATCCAATCTTTCCAGGGGAAATTGCTTGAAAACTTACCTTTCAGCTTAACCTTTATAGAGTAAAATTTCCACTGAGGTCTCATGACAAACCAAAATGCATGCCCCCGGTGGTGAGAAAGGAACAGCATTAGCTCCTACTGATTTTGTTAAGGATTTCCCAAGAAGGAAGATTCCTAAACAAGCCTAAGGCAATTTGATGGCACTGGGCAGTTTTTCTCTCACAGGCATTGGTGTGAAAAATCCTCAAGCAAAGGTTGCAGGTGGTAAAGCAGTTAACAGAGATGAACGAAACTCCCCTTCACAAAGCCAGCAAAGCAAAACACAAAAACCAGACTCATACAGAGGCTTGCTTTCTTCTCTAAATTTCTTTCTCTACTTCCAAGCACCAAGATTAACCCTTAAGATGTTAAATTATCCTCTTCCTCATGGAAGAGCACCTCTTTTCTTCCTTCTTGTGTAATTTCACTCCTCAAAAAAACCCACCATCTCCCTGTCTGCAGCATTTTTTCTCTCTGTGTGGGTGTCCTCTGTCCTCCCCATGTTCACAGGAGCAGATTGAAGGGACCTGTAGAGTGCACTGTGTCTCTGTTTCTGAACCAAAGCATAATCCAGAATACTGCAGCCTACCCCTTCAAAAGGTCATATACCAGGAAGAAGAAGCAAAAGCTCCCAGGTGCATTTCATAGAGACCGAGGCAAGTTTGTTCAAATTAAGTGCAACTTTATTTCCAGGCACGAAAGATATCACTTAGGTATCCTTTGCTCTCTCCTCCCTGCTGTGCACACAAAAACCACATATATACATATTTCTGTCTGTCATAAATTAAATCTTGTTCTCACTGAAACATTTTTTACATTTTATAGCCCAGGCTCAAGAGAGGACTGTATCACCCTGAAAAAGATCACAGTATATTGCAAAGCCAGCAGCACCTACCTCAGTGAGATGACAAGAGCCAGGGAATCAACATAATTCCTCTTGGATGGAGACATTTATGCCAGCTGAGACGGTCCATGCTCTGCTGCCATGCCTGATGCCTCAGACACACCAAGAAAGCATCTTCTGTGAGCAGCACGGCTTCTCTCACACACCAAACTGCAGCAGTGGCCGCCTGGCAGAGCAGCAGCAGTTGAATTTCTGCACATGCATCCCTGCAGATTGTTTCCTGCTCGTACACTTGGCGTAAAAGCAGATGCTCTTAACCCCCTGGAGGCCTATGGCTCTGTACCCCCTCAGCAGGGGCAAGCAAGCAACTCCAAATATTCTGCAGTGACGCCAGAGAGGAGTGTCTGGAGACACATAGGGCATCCTCCGAGATGTAGTCCCAACCCTGAATCAGTTGCAGTTACTTTGGGCTCGGGGAGCCAGGCATTCCCAAAAACCCGGTTCCCAGGCACCCTGCGGCTCCAGCTGCGTCTCTCGCCGCGGTCCCCAAGCGAAGCGCTGCCCACAGCCCCTGCAAGGGCTCGCTGGGGTGGGGTGTCCCCCACACTGGACCCACGGCTGGGGGCCACAGCCACAGAGATGAGGGGCAGAGGTGATGCAGCGAGCCCAGCAGAGTCACCAAAATTCAGGCAGACGGGGCTTCTGTTCCTGGCACAAAGCTCTCAGGTCCCAGGTGCTGCCCATCACCTGTGGGCGCCCACGCCGCAGGCGAGCACACGCTGTCCAGGCAGCAGTAAGCTGGCAAGCTTCAGCACTGCTACTTCTCACAGCCTGTGAATGTGACTGGAAAGCATGGCTGAAAAACATGCTACAATTAACAGGAGGGAGGGAGATAGTATTGCTCTCCTGCTAGTCTTAAAGGCACATTGCTCACATGCTCACAGTGTAAGCTTGCATCTCTAACAGCACTGCTGGAGATGCAAACGGCCACAGTTCCAGCCCCCTGCGTCCCACCCATCTGCAGGCACCCAAGAAGCCCAGTCTAGGTCAGGGAAAAGAGAGCAGCCCTGGGCACCAGGAAGGCAAGGGGGCAACTAGTGCAAGAATGCCCACGGCAGGGTCTGGCAGTGAGGCCTCCCACATCTCAGGAACCTCTCCCGCCATTCCAGGAGTCAAATCAAGTCCCTGTCATCCAGCCCCTCATGCCTACCACTCACACTTGTCCCTCCACCACCATCCCAGCCAAACACAGGGCAAGATGGCCACTGCCACACCATATCCCCAGCTGTCATCTCCAGCAGGCAAAGGCGGCCCAACACACCTCAAGGGCATGGTGCCCCTCGTCTGGCTTGGCAGGAGAGCAGGGTTAGTAGCACTGCTCCTGAGAGAGATGGTGGCCAGGCTACTGCACCAGCAGGTGCCGTTTTCTACACTGGTGTTACCCAGAAAGGATGCCCTTTCTCAAACTTTTCTGGAGAGGCAGGAGCTGTGAGATGCTAAAAATCAATGTATACATAATAAAGCTGTGATAAATTCAGCAGATCTCAGACTGGCTGCAGCATCTACTGCTCCAAAGACCTCCCTCCTGACACAGGGCTGCAGCCAGTGGGCCACACGCCAGCCAAAAGTTACATGTTCTCTCCTTGCTTCTCCTGATAGGCACTTTTGTGTGCTCTGAGATACTCTGGTTCATCCTTCAGTGTGTTACAGCTCAGCTCCAAAAAGAACAATGCCAGTAACTCCTCTTCTCCCCAAACAGCCAGCATCTGAAACACCCTCTAGAAGCCTGTTAAACAGGTAATTTACTCTATTAAAGATCTCTCATTTTTTGTCAGTAGTGGTTGTTGCCATACACAACATGCTCTTCTGAGCAGGATGGAGTTGCATGGATTTCTGGACCTTGTTAAAACTCCTAGCATCACACAGTTGCATTGACACCTTCGATTCTCCAGGCCCACTGGAGGCACCAAATTTCACCCAATCAATATCTGCCTTCATCACTGTGAGGGAAGCTATTAGCAGCACGAACATTTTAGTTTGAGTATGCAATGACAAAATTAATTACTATGGTGAAGAAGCTGTAAGAAAAGCATAGTTTAATTTCAGGGTTTTCTGAAAAATAGCTTAAAATGTGTTAACTTTATTAATGCAGAATCAGTGAGGAGTTACTGCTTATGCAAATAAGCATCTCTGCATAATACCTGCTTTCCTGTAGTGCTAGTATAGAGGGGCTGTTAAATATGATCACTTTATGAGACAAGAGCAATGCAAATTTCATTGCTTTCAGGTCATGAGGCTTTGTGCAAAAATATCACAGTGAATTGGCTTAAAGGTTTCTTTTGCATCAGATATGTAACTTCAAAACATGTATTCACAATTCAAAACATGTATAAGTATTAATCATTAAGGCTTTATACTCCTGAAGTTTTCCCTTGAGTATCAAAGATCAAATTAGTCCTACAGAGCCTAGCTGATGATTTCTCAAGTATAGTAATCCTTCATCAACTCCTCTGATTAGTATGCAAACACATCATAGTGACTACCATTATATTACTACAAGTATGTCCTGATATATAGCTATCCCCAGAAACATACTTAATAGAAAGATTCTATGTTTAGGCTTTTTTTTTTTTTTTTTTTTAACTGTAAAACTTGACCGATGGATCAAAAATAAATTCAGTGGAAAGGACTGCCTATTAAATTCATTAGACCAAAAGATGATTTTAGTTATTTCATTATGTGTAATTGAGTGGTGTGAAGAACCCCGGCCAATAGGGTCACATTTTACTGTCAGCTACCAGATTTGTCACTGAAAATTATGCACATGGTGAAAGTAGAAGCGGCCACATTTCGCTGTAGTGAGTACATTATCTCTTTGATTCAGAGGTATATGAGTCTTTAAAGAAGATTTGAGTGTAAGGGAGACATCATGGTGTGAAGTGTCTTACTATAGAAAGCCAAATCATTAAAGATCCAAAATTCACATTTCAATCGTACTAGACTGTATGTTCCACCAAAAAAAATGCATTCCAATTACACAGTTCTTAAAAAAAGAAAAAAAAACCTTTAAAACAAGCCTTCTCAAAGACTTTAAAGGCATAATAAAGAAATGTAAACCTAGAGAAGCAGAGCCACAGCTAAAAAGGAGAACCTTGGAAGGTTTTAAAAAAGAAAACCTTGGAAGACAGAAACCTAACTACAATTATTCAAAACTTCTAGAAACATTTTAAAACTATGTTCCTACCTGACACCATAGAAATAATGATGCAAACTGTATAACCTTTTGAAACTCAAATTTCTCAGGTTGTGAATGTGTTCATGCTGAAGGATGTCTAACATGCAAAACAAGGAATTAGCCATGAGAAAGCAGGTACATTTGAGAGCATCCAGCATGCTGATCCACATGGGACTGGATGAGAAATAAAAGCACTAATTTAAATGGCTACTTTGGGGGAAAACCCAAACAAACAAAAAAACCAAAACCAAAATTAAAAAAAAAAAAAACAAAACACAGCCAAAACCAACCCAGGCAGGGGCAGAAGATAGAGACCTGGCAGGATGAGGCTGCACCCAATGCACAGCTGCATGGGTTCTGCAAAATATTGTCTATGTCTGCTCAGAAATCCTGGAATCCTGACCTCAGTCTTCTTCATGTTACAAGATTAACTTGTCCCTCTCCTGAAATTCAACACCTAACCTCCATTTACAGTTCTTCTTTTTCTACATTCATATAGTACATGAAGGCTAATCCATTTTCTAAGGAATAGCTTGATCATTTTTTAGGAAATCTGCTGTAACCAAATTTGTTTGTAACAGGTAAGTAAATGATTCATACATCTGTTGCAAGCACATCCTTTAGGTGATGTGTAATAAAATTCTTCAAAGTGGGAGGAAAGGGCTTCTGTACTGAAAAATCAATATCAGCAAAATAATTTCAAATTTCTATGGGATGATGAGGGGTTGGAGTTTCCTGCAGTCCCTCCAGGGTGTACCTGCTATGTTGTGGGCCTATCCATGGCCACACGTTTTGAGGTGCTCCAGCATGATTTCATGCACATGAGCACTGATGCTCCATGGTGTACCTGCTGCAGCACTGACTGACCCACAGCCACAGCTGCTTCAAGGTGTACCTTCTCCAGTGTGGAATTATCACTGGGTCACTGTCCCTTCAGAGGTGTGCCTGCTGTGGCACAGACATAACCACAGATACAGACACTTCAAGAGGTACCTGCTCTGGTGTGGATTTATAAACAGCCACAGGCACTTTGGGGTGTCCTGCTCCTGCACGGACTCATCCACAGTTCAAGGTCCCTTTGTCTCAAGTTCCCACTGGAGTTCCAGCTTGTCCAGTACAGCAACACAGAACCAGCAGGGATGGCCTGGCCATCTGCCAGCCCAGGTGCATCACCATTGCTGTTACCAGAATGTTCCCAGGCACAGCTGAGTAAGGTGATAAGCAGCACAGCAAGCAGCAAAAGAAAAAAACAACCACTAAAGAGCTCTAGACTCTAATATAGAATAAGTCAAGCAAGCCCCATAGCAACCACAGAAGCCTGTCAAGTAATAGCTGAACAGCAATAACAGATATAAATTTGATCTAACATATTCCAATAACATTTCTTGATATCTTGAACCCTTCAATCCCCACATCAGGCACCAAAAGAATTGTCATGGTTTAACCCCAGCTGGCAACTAAGCACCCCACAGCTGCCTACTCACTCCCTGACCCCAGTGGGATAGGGGAGATTAAAAATAAACAAAAGAAGCCAAATGGAAAACTGACTGTAGCAAAGTGTGGCAAGACTGAAGGCCTAAGAACTGAAAGACAAACTCTTAGAAGGCTCAGGTGTAGTAAGAATGTTTAAACATGATACAAACTCCAAACAGATAAATCTGGCTACTGTTCAAAGGTCCACACTAAGCGTCATGGAACAGTCCTGTCAAGCCCACACTTGCAGTGGTCTCAGAACCAACCCATTGTGTGGGTGCCACAGGTCAGTGAAGTTTCCATCACACCTTCCCCCAGAGATCATCCCTCTGATATGTGACCACAGCACAAACTCCACTTTTCTTTTGCCTTGCTGTTCCCTGCCCTTCTCCTTTCAGATGCAGCATCTCTTCCTTGGAAATCCACTGCCCTAAATACCAGTTCTGAGACCTATCCATACACAGGGTCTCACATACTGGCACTAAGGACTTTGTGAAAATTGAATGGTGAAAGCCACCAGGTGACTGTGGAAGCAGTGAGCCTTTTCTTCACACAAGGAGGAGACAGTTTCTCATACAGCAGCCATCAAATATTTCTCTGAAGTGGCTTAGCAAGCTTTGCCTCAGCCTTGTCCTAGCTTGGACAGCTCTGCCTACTCTCCATTTTTCCCTGGAAGTTTTAAGGGCTCCTGTGCACCCACCGGCCCTCCTAAAGCACAGGGACCAAGACTGTCTCTTTTTCCCTCATGACATAATGTGAGGCCTTTCATCATCTCCTCTTCCACACTCCTGTCCATTGTCTAACAGAGCAAGAAGGGGAAGAAACACTGAAGAAGAGCCCAATCGTCTGCACATTTACACAGCTCATGCTGTCCTGATCTCTGCTGCTAAAGCACACAAGCACCTTACACTAGGCTATCAGGATGCCACAGTTGTTTCATCCACAGGCTGAGCCATCAATCAAGCATTTTACAGCTGGCCAGAGCAACAGATTTTGTCTCCTGATCCCTTTGCAGGACATTCACTGGTGCATTGTGATTGCTCAGCCTGAACATATTAGCCCAAGAGCACTAAAAATGTTTATTGGAACTGGGGCTGGAAGGAAAATTACTTAGAAGGTTTGGCAGGTGGGGTGAAACCTATCATTAATTTTAATAGTGAATGATCTAAAATATATACATGTTGTCCTTTCAAAGAGGGGCTGGGTTTCTCTATTACTACTTTAAAAATGTCATGCTAGCTCCACCTAGCACCTTGAATGCTTATTCTAGCACTGGTGCTCCAGGATGAAGTATGTTTGCTTTTGTTTGGTTTGATCAACTGGTTATTTTCAGCAATTCAGACTAATGCTTCCATTTAATTCCTTTCACAATCTCCCACAGTGAAAATACAGCCTTCAGCTAATCGCTTAAGGGTACATTTCCTAAGTATGCAAAACATTTTACAAGTAACTAAGGGGAGAGGTAACACTTTGCTATGCATCTATTTTAAAAGTCCATTAGAGATGGCCAGATTTATCAGGCTACCACAGCCCAGATGGATATTTAATACAAGTACAGTTTTAAAGGTCAATGCAAAAATCCAACTGACTGATCCAAAATTGCCCAGGCAACAGAAATGCTCAGGCTCCCCCTTACAAACACTGCCTAATGACTCATACCTTGCAAGCTCTGCTGGTCCCAAATGGATCAATATTATCCCATTAAAAGCTAAGCAGTACAATTCACTATAATATACTAATTTCAAAGGAAGGGCAACCTGACAGTACTGCTGCTACAGCCTGCCTAACTTTTGTGACTGGCTCTGCAATTAATCCAACAGAAAACACTGGCAATCAACAAATAATTTTTTTTACAAGAGGCAAAATAAAAAAGTCTTTGGAGAAGAGATGAGCATTGAGGTAAGGCATGCACTTACCTACAGAAATCCTGGTGGGATTACTGTGGCATCGAAGAGGACAGCCTGTCTCTAGCAGGACAAATGAGGAGTAGTACCCTTTGGTAATAGCTTTCTCTACACCACAGATTTTCTGTGTCCTCTGCTTTGTTGATGGAGCAGATTCTTGCTGACCACCTAAATGTGAGTAAGGAAAATATAAAAAACTCAGGGGATATTTTCCAATGTAATTGTCACAAGTTTTCTCTGAAACTTCACTGCCATTCAAATGGCTGGTCCTGTGGACCAGAGCATGATGTCTAGGACATAGTCCTCCTTGGCTTCTCTCTGATTAAATCAGTGTTCTGCGTTGATATGGTGCCATTTTTTTGGTAACAGGAGAGGGGCCCCAGGGGTGACTCCTGTGAGAAGCTGCTGAAAGCTCCCCCGTCTCCAAAATGTCAGTGACAATGGATGCACTTCTGCAATTGATATATTTGAGAAGGGGAAATGAGACATTATAAAGCTCAGGGCAGAGGAGAGGAGGAGGAGAGAGCAATACCAGAGAGAAGAGCAACATCAGAGGTGAGAGCAATGACAGAGCAGAGATACTAAGGTCAGGGAGAAAGGAGAGGGAGAAGGTGCCCTGCACAGATTTTTCTCTACATCCCATGGTGAGCCCATCGAGGAGCATGGTGGAGCAGCCCATGAAGGATGATTGTGGAGCAGATGTGGAGCAGCAGCTGTGGAGGACCCTGTGCCAGGGGAGTCAACTGCCCAAAGAAGTCCCTGGCTCTGTGGGCAGCCTGCACTGGAGCAATCTGCTCCTCAGGGACTGCACCTCACAGGAGGGGCTCATATTGCAGGGGTTCATGAAGGAGTGAACCCACTGGAGTAGGGGAAGACTGTGAGGAATCCTTCTCCCTCAGGAGGAAGGAGCAGAGGAAAACAGCTTGTGAGGAATGGACCATAAACTCCACTCCCTGTTGCCCCATGCCACTGGGGGGAAAGAGGTAGATTCATCAGAAGGATCATCCCACTTTTTCTGCATCAGATGACAAATACGGTCACAGCTGCGGCATTTCAGAGAGGACAGAAATGACCCTTTACAAGGGGTAGAGCAGAGGAATTCAGAGAACAAGCTGAGTTTTGACAAGCTGAGACTGCAACCCTGCTCAGTACTAAGTTGAAGCACTTCTTAGTGGCCAAATTGACAATATAGTGACACAGTGATGGGTTGAGAAATACACGGGAAGGGGGAATAGGAATTACTTGGATTTGTGGAAAATAGAGCTAAAGCAGATGACTCCATAGCCTTTTGCAATTAGGGAGACTCAGTGTAGCAGCAAAGACATGGCAGAAATTTAATAAAAGTCATTACACATTCTAAGTATAGATTATTACCCTAGGAAATCAGGTCCTCTGTGTATACATTATTAGCAACCAGATTTCAAATGTTTTTATTTGAAAACACCTAATGAATAGGAAAACCATTTTGAAGGTATATTTTGTGACAGCACTGAATAATACCAAAAAGAGCTAGAGAAACAGATCAAAGCATACTCAACCCACAGAGATTTAAAAAGCAAGTTCCAGGCCCAAAAGTTACACTGCATTTCCTATGTGGGAATCCTGTTCCTGTTTTACAGGAATCCTGTTCCTGTCTCTGCTGCACACACTTGGAGCAGATTGAGCCCATATGCTTGGATGGCTTTGGGCCCACACTGAACACATGCCAGTTCCAGTAGAGCAAGAGGTGCTAAGTGAATCTGCATGCAGATGGGGAGCACGTATAATGAAGCAAGTGCCAGCTCTTCAGCAGGATGTTGCTTGGCTGAGAGGGTGATGCCATGTTGATAGCAGATACTTTAATACAACATGACTTAGGAAGCATCCAATTAATTACTTGTACGTAGGACAAAAAAAAGGATTTGCTTCTGTCATGAAGCAGATGCACTGAACACACACGTTTTTCTTTCTTTACACCAAGAACAATCATATGGGACCCAGCCAAAAGTTCACCCAGTTTAGGAAAGTGCCAAGGACAGGGTATAGGGAAGGGAAAGCACAGATACCCCCCTAACACTCTACTTGCATTTGACCATTCTCAAGCCAGCAGCTTTCTAAGGCACATATAATTTATATGTATTTTATAAACCTCATTGGATCTTGTGCCATTCTGTTCTGAATCAATATAAATGTCTGTGCTTATGAAGCCTCTTGGCAAGGGCTTCCCCAGGTTGACTGCCCATTGCCCAACTTGACACCTTCACTGTATTGCTCTTGGACCAGCACTGCCTGAAAGAGGGCACCATAAATCCTTACTCATCTCCTCAAATGATTTTATACTCCTCTGCTATATCCCTCACCACACCATCTTTTTTTCCACACTTCAGACTCTGGACTAGTAAAGCGCTTCCTTTTCATTAACAAATTCTTAAATATATCCTCTGTTCACTCTACTTTAGAAACTCATTCTTTACTACATTACAATAAAAGAATATTATTTATCTCAATCTGGTTCAGTCCCAGCCCTCAGATAAAGTACTGAGATAAGGCAGGAACTGTGGCTTCCAGAGAATAAAGCTTTCCTCCCCAGAAACAATGCCAAAAAGAAACTGAGTTGTGGTTACAAAGGACTCTGGCACCAAACAGGAGATGTACCTGGCCATAACTTCACATGTTCAAGCAGTCAAGATTCAGGTTGCACTAGAAAAATAAAGCCTGAAACAAATTTGTGTTAGGGCACCCTCACTGTACATCTCATTTCCTTGCCTCCTGCTGTGTCAGTATACTCTTCCTCCACTGCCAATTTCTTTTTAAATCCCCACTCAGAGACTGCTGTGATAGAGGATCTTTTCATTACAGATACACAGTTTTTACTGAAATGTTCAGATTTCAGATAAGCATTTTTTTTTCCTTCAAGATGCTATCAGTGTCCCAGCTAATCATCGTCTTCTGACTGAGTTTTAAAATTCAGCTTGTTTGACACCACATGGATATAGAATGCAACAAAAATAATTATTTGGAAATTCTATCCATTGCTGCTTTTATTTTTCATTCATTCAATGCATTCAATGAAACCATTCTGTTGAAAAAAGATAAAAATAAAAATAATATGCAGCCCTGGGGGAGAAACTAAACAGGAAAACCTTAAAAACGCAAAATTCAGAAAGCAACAACAGAAAAGAGGGTTTTGGAAGGAGCACCTCTGGCTGGCCCTAACAACAGCTTTTGTCAGCTTACAAGCCCCAGCAGCACTACCAGCCAGCTGGCTGTGTAATTCAACATATAATATCTTGTGCATCTTGATCTTGTAACACTTTATCTAGACTAATGGTAGAATAGACTTTTCAGAGCTTGCTTTGAACTGCCAAGGTTTACACTAATCCAGTGTTCTGAAATGTTGAGGGACATAAAAGTGCTGGAGCATGTCCAGAGAATGGCAACAAAGCTCATTAAGGTCCTGGAGCACAAGTCCTGTGAGGAGCAGCTGAGGGAGCTGGGGATGTTCAGCCTGGAGAAGAGGAGGCTGAGAGGAGACCTCATCACTCTCTTCAGCTGCCTGAAGGGAGGTTGGAGCGAGGAGGGAAACAGCCTCTGCTCCTTGGTGGATTATGGTAGGACCAGAGGGAATGGATGGAAGCTGCACCAGGGGAGGTTTAGGCTGGATATTAGGAAATATTTTTTCACTGAGAAGGTTGTCAGGCATTGGAATGGCCTGCCCAGGGTAAAAAAGGGTAGACATCATGCCCAGAAAGTTGCCTTTCCCAGGGTGAGAAATCCCCTCACACTCTGGCTGGTCTGACCTCGTGATTAACACACACAGGGAAGCTGACTGCAGCATTTGTTGGACATCAAGTTATGGATATTTTTTTTCCAAAAAAAGTTAATTTTTGTGAGAAAAATAGATCATTGTGAATCAGCCAAATCTAGGAAGACAAAGAAATCAGGGCTACTGATAAACATAACTCAAAGAAAACCACACCCATTATAATAGCACATGAGCATGCACACAGTTGTGATGAAATATTTCTGTTAAGATGTGGCAATATTTTGGAAGCACAGATTGATACTTCCACTTGCACTCACCTAGTCTAATACCTTCATTTTTATTGAGATATTAGACAGAGGCCAGTAAAAACAACATTATTAACTTCTAGTATTCTTTTTATATGGCATCAATGAAAGGGGAGAGTAGTAAAAGTAGAGATATACAGAAAATATGAGGGACTAATATTCAAGCCCTCCTATGAAAGGCAGATAAATCTCCAAGGAAAATCTGGGAAGATTTTTGCCAAGAGAACAGGAACATAAAAAAAATTTCAGCCAACCAAAATAAGTGAAAACCCCCAAACCACAGCTATATATGGATTTCTTTTCCAATAACAAGTAGCTTTAAGTATTTTCAAAAGGTTTTCTTTTTTTCTTATTCAAAAGGGGCACACATCTGTGCTAAAGCTGTAGCAGAATCTTAAGGACACTTCAACTACCAGAGAGTTTCCAGAAAAACTTCAGTTGACAATGCTGAGCGTTTTCTTTTTCACTTTCTTTTTCAAATCCTGAGCAGCATGGAGCTGCATTGGGATCATTAGCACCACCCACTGGGCAGATACCCTTGATACTCCATCCCTCCAAGAGAGTTGGAGGATGTATCTGGACACCAGGAAAGAGGCTTGCAGAGCACTAACATCCTTCCACTGCTCAGCTGCAGCATTAAGTTTCTTTCTCAAGGAAGAAAGTCAAATTCAAAAGGAACCCCAGGAGCCTATTTGTTTTTAGCTCCTACATCACAGTAATGAAAGCACTGTGCTTTCAATGCTGCACATATATCAAGAGATTAGCAATTTTAAAAGATGGAACATGAAAAAAACAAACAAAAAAAAATAGCCAAAAAGCATTCAAGAGGTTGAGACCACGTTTCATAGAGAGACATCCAAAGACCTTTTTACAGAAAAATCTACTATCGAGCAGTGACTTGTAGAATTGCATGAAAAACTTTCTAAGAAAACTTGAACGTGTCTAACTACCTGACATAGATAGTTTCTGTAATTCAGTGGAGAAAGCAAAGGGGGAAAAATCAGACACAAAGTGCCACAAAGTTGAAATTACTGAGTCTTATCCAACTCTACTAATCAATATGCTCACAGTACTCTCAAATATCCTATGTCTCCCAGAACACTGGGAACACTTCTTTCATTGCTCTTCTGTATCTGTCTTCCTCCAGCCAACATCCTCAAGAAAATAATTATATCTTCTTATCTCATGCAATATAAATTTAGTTCTCCCAAATAGTAACTTACCTGCCTTTGCTTGTCCCTGTCATCCTCCAAGGAGGAAAGCAGACCAGTGGCACTTTCCCAAGTTCATTTGACTGGAAAATGTCTGAGGTTTTCTATTGATATTTAGGTCAGAATCTAATAAAATTGTCAACACCAGTACAGGAAAATTTCACACATTTCAGTTTTATCTTATTTCTTATTTATCTAACTACTGTCAAATAATAGGATAGCCCAGGAAAGCTAATACAGCCCTGAATGAGATTAACTTTTCTCAAAATACTCTGTGTGTATGTGCACACATGCATGTGGGTCCATATATTCTACTGCTTAATTCTCTATGCAAGTGTTTGCTTGGTGTTAAATATTCTGACTGGAGACATTCTGCTTCAGAAATATCTATATAAATATAGCCAGGAAGAAATCTGACACATACAGTTATGTTTGCTATCTAGACTTGATCTTGCATAAAAATTGTCTGTTCCATTTAAAAAGCAAATAAAAACAGAAACAACAACAGCAACAAAAAAAAAAAAAAAAACAAAAAAAAAAACAAAAAAAAAAAAAAAAAAAAAAAAAACATAAAAATTAAATCAGATTCTTTTTGCAGGCTACTTACTTCTTAAATTTGCATTTTTATACTGTGCATGCATAGATCACATCTTGTGGCCTACTGAGCTAAAAAAACCCCACAGTCTCTGCCAACAAAGCATGCCCAGATTTACAGAGAAGCCAGTGAACAGAGGTAAGACACCAAAAGCAGCAATGTTATTCTGCTCTGCTAAGAAAAAGCCTCAAGTAGACCACTCAAAGCTCGAGAAAAGCCAGAACCAATGGAAGAGAGTTTAGAGGAAATACCCAAAAGAATTGAAAATGCAACTGATTGAGAAGACTGTAAAATGTGGGTTGCTGGACTGGGAGAGAAGACAGCTGGGGAAAGGAGGTGCCAAAAGTGGCCTTGTTTGCTACAGAGAGTGCTCAATATTCAGGTTGCATTGCTCGGAGGGTCAAGGTCTGCTCCCTGCCCCAGTCCACCTACCTCTGTTTTTCCAGAAGTTTAACTTGGACTTCATTAATGAAGGCTGTAAATTTCCCTGAGCAAACAATTCTGATTTGTACTGCTTTCTTAGGAGGCTTCTTGGAGCATCCAGCTTCAACCTCCCCTGTCAGTATTGAAGATTTCTTTTTAAAGAGCACAGAGAGAAGAGTAGTCTCCTCTTTGAAGCAGCAGTATTCCCACAACACCCATTTTTAGTTCTTGATGCTAAATAGGCCCAGTTTCTTCAGCTTTCCCTGATGGTCATACTCCTAAATCATCACCCAGTTCACTCCTTTCCAGGCCCCTTCCATTTTGCTCCCTACTCTCTTATAGAACTCCAGTACACACAGCTGGAACATATCTGTTATCTTATAGGCTGCTTCTCCATTTACCCACCCACTGCAGTGTTTGCCTGACTCAGCAGCAAGAGGCTCAGGTTCCCATGGAGCCATCACCCACACTGCTCCTCTGACCCCAGCTCTGCCACTGCTGCCCCACAAGCTTCTCACCAGCCTGCATTTGTACAGTCAGTAGCTTCTGCCCAGTATGTAATCCTGCTACATTGCATGTCCTCATCTCAGACCATATTTGCAATTTTTCATAATAATTTTGATTTCTGGTTCTATTCTCCAGCATACATACAGACCCTTCCAATCGTGAATCTCTCTCTTTGGAAGAACAAAAGCTCAAGTCAGACATTAAGACCTTTCAGACTAATTATAATTCAGCACAGTTAGGGATCCTGTGGAATCTCCACCCTGGAGGTCCTTAGGAAAAGGCTAGTGAGACTTCTGTTTGGATATGTGACTTGTGAGACTTTTGGACCTGTTTGATGAGGACATGAAATCAAGGACTCTTGCTCCATTCACACATTGATTTCACAGCTTGTTGCTGTGTTGCCTGAGTGTCAACGTGCTGTGTCCAGCTGTGACAGCTGTCTCAGCAGAAAACACTCTAAGCACCAGCAAGCTTAAGGGAGCTTATGGATGGAGCCATAGTCTGCCTGCTTTTACTTTTCAGGTTGTGTGTATATATTTGTATTTTTGTTACTTTATCCCTTATGTTATTGCCTTTCCCCTCTGCTAGTAAATCTGACTCCAATTGCTTTCAATTTCCAGCTACAATTCTCCAGTCTTTATTCCCCTTTTATCTTCTCTTGTTGGAGGGGGGGAATAGAGAGGAATTCTGTCCCTTGGTTTGTGGTCTGCCCAAACTGCTAAGCCATGACAGCTACCAACCAACAAAAGGATGAAAGCCATTATATCAAAAATTGTCACTGGCAACTCGGAACAGATTGGATCCCTTTGGACCAACAGAAGCATGAAAACTCATGCAAACTCTCATTTCATGCTTGCACTGAATTGCAGGCAGTACCTCAAATCACCTTCATTCATCAGCTTTCAGCCCCCATCCCAGTCCCATCACCTGCAAATGACCAAGTGTACTCACAACAGGTCTAATGACAAATGGGATAACTAAAAGGCTTTGAGTCATATACCAGTAAGTGCATGAGAATTAGGGTATGCAAATTACAAACAGAAGGGCTGAGAACAATTGAACTACACATCATCCTCAAATTCAGCTCTGAATTTTTAAAATACCCTTCTTGTCACCTCTGAACACTACCCAGCCATGCCGAGGCTGGATGTACATTCCCTCTTGCACCAATAAATCTCTGCTCCTGCCTTGTCCTAATCAGCTACCTTGAATTGTCACATACCATTATACATGATGTCACACAGGATGACATAACCCACTTTGATGTGAACAAATTCATCAGATTAGCTTTGGGGAAGAATAAGAAAACAAAAGTACTGAGAAGCAGTTTACTTGAACCATTGCTATATTGTTATTATTGTTGCTGTTGTTGTTATTAAGTTTACTTCCCCTCTCATTTAGGAGAAACAAAAAAGCCAAAGTTACAAAGAGATTTAATGCTTCACAAAAAGCATATAGGAAAAAAACATGTAGGAAATTTTACACAGATTTTTCCCAGATCCTTAAAAAATAAATTCAGCACTTGTTGGTATTGAACTGCTGGTCACTAGATACTAACAGATATTCTTCATGTGTCTTTTGAGAAATGAAGGACACAAGGAAGAAAGGAGCTTCTTTGTGGTTGTTATGGTTTAACACTGGCCTGGCAATTAAACTGAATGACAGATGCTTTCTATTAATCCCCCTTCCCTCCCTGATAAAGAAAGGAGAGAGAATAAAACCTTCCCTAAGGGAGGGTTTGCAGGTGTGACTTCTTTACTCCTTTTCTCCTTCTGGAGGGCAAAATGTTCCTCAGAACTGCACACCAGTCTCTAGCTGTAACTATAAACATTGAGTGCTATCAGTCCTAGTAGCAGACACTGAATGAGAAACTTGCTGTTAACTTCATCAAGTCCAGCTACTTCCAAGAGACCTAGCTGAAAGCAAAAATACAAGACAGAAAATTACCTTAATCCTGGCCCAAACCAGGACAGTTGTCTTGTTCTTTGAGTTTTTCCCCCCTGTTCTACCAAGTGGATGTCCACAGATAATGGAATCTAGGCATTAAATCAGAGATGAAAAAAGTTAATTGCATCTCTTGTTAATTACAGTCTAAGCTAGTGAGCTTCCTGCTTACTTGTGGGGAGGAGGAAGAGCAGCACTCAAAGGATCATCTTCCTGAGGATGGCTCTTCATGGCCAGCAGCCTGAGAAAGTGGGGAGAACACTTATTGAGGTGCACTCATGTCTTTTTCTGAGCACATACATTTTCTCTCACTCTTCTAAGAGAAAATGCTGGACAAATTCTCCTGTATGTTGTGCTTCACCCTCATTTCCATTCTCTGCATTTCCACCAGAGTTCATTGGACCGTGTGCAGATTAACCAAGGACAGAATCCAGAGCTCTGCCTTTATTTTTACATGTTGTGCTCTCACCATAGCTCAGTGAGTGAGAAACCATCAGCTTCATTGGGATGAAAAGGCAGGAGAGGGAGCTACAGTTTCCAGGGGAGCATATTTCTCAAGGTACAGCATCTGTCCTTTCTGTTCCTTCTGATTTATAGGGATTTTGGCTTGAGCCAAATTCTCTGCTACATTAGAGATGAGAGTAACATAATGTGAAGCTGTACCCGGAATGAATTTGGCACAGTGACTTCAGCTCATTTGTTCCCAGGGGTGATACTTCAGAGCACTTGATCCACGATGCATAGTAGGTAAATTTACAATGATGCAGTAGGTGACTTTCTAATTTCATTTATGCTGAGATCATGCTGGTGTCTGGTATTACAGAAGAGCTTTTAGCTGAAGCTATTTATTTTGAAAGATTAGCTAATAAGGATATGCAACTTTCATAATCAGAAATAAGTTCTGTTAGGATTTTGTACAGGAATATTATTAGTACAGCACAGAATCCCTGGATATCCCCACATTTGGAGGCAGCAGGAGAAGCAACATCTGATTTAGAGACAATTAAATTTTGACTGTGAAAGAATGATATCAAGGAGCAGTCAGAACTAAAAACTAATCTTTCTGATATACAGGATTTTCAAGAACTTTTTCACTTCAAAACTGTTGTCACTATTATAAACAGGATTGCAAACAGATGTACAAGACTGACAGATTTCTCATATCACAAATACAGTGCCTGAAAATGCAGTTCAAGTTACACCTTGATCTTCTTACTTATGAGATAGCTGCTAAAACTTGAAATCGTGTTTTTAAAGCTTCCTGGAGATCTTCCTCAACTTCATTAGTGAAAAATGATCTGACAAAGCCTAATGAACAAACTCACCAACTTACACTCTCTTTTTTTTCCTCTTCAGTTATAATCATAGAATGTGAGGTTGGAAGGGACCTCGAGGTCCAACCCTTATAACAGGTCTTTGGCTTATTTATGTGGGAGTCAATGCCCAGATTTACTCTCAATTGTGATTCACATTAAAATCAGCCTTTGCCAAATGCAGAGGAATGTGTATTATCCTCCATAATATGCCCAAATTTTGACATCCTATATTCTTCTTCAGATGATGCCAGGAATGGTGTGAGCAGTAAGCTTATTTGGGGACCACAGAGCTGGGCTGATGGAGGTGATAGAACTGCTCACCTGCTGCTGGGCAAGTGGCACTGATGCCTTCTTGATCCTGCTTCCCTTGCAGCCAGAAGTTCTACAAGATTCTCAGACAGGAAAGTACTAGCTCACCCCTAGTTAACATCAAAAAAATAAACTCTTCTTAATAACTACCATACATTCTATATAGTCACACTTGAGTTTGGAACTCTTCACCTTGATCTATTGTTCTAGATTATGTTCCTCTCCAGCTTCTCTAAGAATTGATGATTTCTACCAACATTTTCTTTATGCATCTAAAGATAAAACCAAATCTCTGGTAATGCTACAGATGAGCTCAGTTATGCAGCATGGTTGGCAGCTTGACAGCACTCCATTTTCAGGGAAGCAAAACTGAAAGCAATATTCAGAGAGCTTGGCCTCCCAGGACAGGTTTTCTGGGAGGACTCAAAGTACACTAGAGAACTCTAATTCTGCATTGATCTGGGTTATATTCTGTGCAAACTGCTAACACAGAAACCAACAAATGTGACCCTGCACAATGAACTCCAACATCAAAGCTGGACAATCTACACTAGGTCAGTAACAAGTTTACAGCAAATCAAATGCTGTCACTAAGGTTTTTGGTGCTGAACATGGGTTTGAGCCTTTGCAGAGACCCAGCTGCTGGTTGGCAATGCAAAACCATAGGAGGTGTCAGAGATCCAACTGTTATCAGTGGTAGGGTCCATACCAGAGCCCTCTCCAGCACCAAATTTCTTTTCCAGAGGAAAGGTACAACCAAGGACCGTTTAGCAACATCCCCAGTGCTCTCTACTTTGAAGGTTTTCAGGAAATCAAATAAGGGAAAAGTCTGTGCTGAGCTTCCAAGACAGAAGAAACTGGGCAGAGGCTCAGAAGCTGAACATCTGCCACAGGTATCCAAAATGAACAATGCTTCATGAATGAAGACACCAGAAATAAATTGCAAGAGACATGGTGCAGTGAAACAAGAACTAGAGCAGAAGGGAAATTTGTTGTGATAGAGGCAGAATGTGTGCAGCTTGGGGACAGACTTCAGACCCTGGCAGTCTCATATAGACAGATAATTTAACCCAAGTATATTAGCAAGAAACAATCTTAATCCAAGCAAGTGATAATGTTGATAGCAGCTATTCTATGCCAATTAATAGCTCTCCACTTCCACAGCTAAGGCAGAAATCCCACCAGCTTGTCTTTGTTTAGCCCATATCTGGGGTCATCAGGCAAGCTATTGCTCTCTTGCCTGATGAACCCTCCCAAGGAGAGAAGGGGAATCAGGGTGAGGAGAGAAGCCCCATGGGTTGAAATATAAATGTATTTAAGAATACCAACATAAAGTATGCAGCAGGACAAAAGGGAGAAACCCCAGGAAACAGAACTTTCCTCCCTCCATTCAGCATCCCTCCCCCTTGTTTAATGAGCATGAAGTGAGTGGTGTGGAATAAACGTCTCAGCCAGCTTGGGGCAGCTGCCCTGACTTAGGGTCCCAGCTGACTCAGAGCTCATGGCCTGTCCTCCACAGCTGGCCCATGATTCTGTCCCAGTGAAACCAGGACACAACTCCACCAACACCTTCCACATGCTTGGATCAAACTGTGGGCAAAATTCAAGTGTTAGCAAATGCCAGAGCTAGTTGAGTCTTCCTATGGCATTCAAGACATCTGCATCCAGCTTGCAGGAAATGGAACTAAGAGATCTTCAGCCTCCTCAGCCAGCACATGGAAGCCAGGATACATGCCAGGACTGAGAGTGAATCCTCACTACCTTGAATGTGTAGGTCACCTTCATCCAGAGGTAGCATAATTTTAGAAAAATATTTTGCCAAGAAAATTTTCTGTACATACTTTAAAAAATTGCTTAGCAGGCATTTTATGTACATCTGCTGTGAAGCATTAGGGTTCACAATTAACCCTCTTGGCTTGGACATGCCTCCAGACTAAAGTCCTTGCTATGCTTTCTACCTGGCTCATTACTTAAGTCCCTTTATTGTCAAGGGGATAAGTACTGACTTTGCCTTTGTGAGGAGTGATGGAGGAAATACAGATCTGGAACTGCCAAGAGAGGTTGCTGAAGCACTTTCTTTGGCATGCAATCCAGGCACGAGTCTTATATGAGTACTGCAAGGAGGACAGTATAGAGCACTACTTAAAGTGTAAGGACATAGCAACCTGGAAGCTACAAATCTTTCTAAACTGGGCTCCAACACAAGCATATTTTTTATGCAGTGGCAGCTAGATTTGCAGAATAATTTCATTTAAAAACCTAGCTGAATTTTAAATAAGTATGCTTCTTCCTGTCATTCATTAACATACTCACTGGCTAAAAATTTCAAAGCACTTCCAGCATGGCTAAAGGTTCTGAGGATCCCATAGGGTAGAGGGAGCCCTAGTAATAAAAACCCCCTTACTCTTTTTGTTCTTTTTCCTGCAGACTCCTCTGATTTTTGTTATAGTGGCTTATATGAAATAAGAGAGGAAACATGCGGTGAAAAAAATACCTCTGATGGTTAAAATTCTCTTGCTCTATCATAGATCTCTCATTATGTGAAAGACCCAAAGCCCAGAATATTTCACAGTAAAGAACTGCAAGCAAATATTTGGTTTTCTTCCCTTCTCAAAGGGTAATGGTGCTTTGCACAGAATAAAGTGAGATAGTTAAGATATCAAAGGTCCTCCTTTTTTCAGAGATTAGCTTTTTTTCAAAGCTAGATTAAATCAATCACAGGGATTTTTTGAGGATATGATATACTTCAAGCAGCGTTTCTTCTGTGAAAACCAGAACAGGGCTAAAACTGGTTCAACAAAAGAAAAAAGGTATCCATATCCTCTGGTTTTTGCCCATGTTTAAGAAAATAAAAAACAAAACAAAACCTAACAAAACAGAAAAATGTAGTGATGTTCTAGAAAATAACCATTAAGCAGCCTGTGACTTTTCTGTGAGAAAAAGAGTCTTGCTGTTGCAAGACTCAGAAAATAACAAGAAATTTCATAAGGGGGGAGAGGAAGCTACAAAAAACATCCATGATACCCAACACATCAGTTGTTAGTAGAGCCAACTAACCCCCAGAGAGCCCATGAAGTTTTCAACTTCCTGAGGCAACAGCCAGACTTCTTGGCACCCTAGGATCAGCTTTTTCATGCACAAATATATTCACTGATAGACTGGTTAGCAGGGAGAGGAGAGTCAACCACTTCTGAAATTGTGTTCTAAAAACACACAGCACAGAAAGGCACACAGCACTGTAGACACATTTAAATTCACAGAAAGAATTGTATGGAATTAGTTGAAATTAGTATCTGAGATTCTGAGATACATATGTTTTGGGTTTTTTGGGTTTTTTTTTTTTTTTGGTCTGGTTAACTGAGGAAACACTCCAAACTTACAAATACAAGAGCTGAGGAGCTCCCCTGGAACAATTCCTGTTGAAACTCTGGATCAGGCCTCAAGAATCCAATGACCATCATGTACTTCACAAAAAGTAATTGTTCTCCCCAGCCCCCTGAAGCTCCAACTTCCACTATTAATCAGGGAAAAATTTTAGTGAGCTCAAAAAATCTCAGAGCTGTTTAATGATCACGCAGGCTCGACTTGCCAGCTAGCCATAGCCAATAGCCATTAATGTGCATTATTGATAACTTGCTCTCTTCAGCTGCTGAAGATGCTGAAGCACTTAAAAGAAATAAGACCCAGCTCAGCAGCACAGGCTTAGGATCAGAAAAGCTGTGACAGGAGTTGATCCGGTACCGATGCTCTCAGAGGACGCTCTGACAGACCAAGTCCCTGGGGATATGTTCAGTGGTCTGGAAGTCCAAGTGCTCTAGTATCTGCCACTGAAAAAAGACAAAAAAAGAGAAAATCCCCATCAAGCACCCTTGGCTGAAACATCCCTTACATTTGCCAGCACAGATTGCCATTTAGTGAGATGCTCATCTATGTAAGTGAAGAGTTCCTGCCAAGTGTTAGACTTCGGGGAGCAGTGTGGCAGTCAGACCCATTTAATCTGCTTCTTAGGAAATGAAATCACCTCACATAAAGAAGGTAAATATTAATGTTTATAAAGCCTAGGCAGATGGCAGTTATTAGACAGGTATTACTCCATTACTCAACTAAATACTGAGGATTCAGGTGGCTACCTCTGAATCCTTCAAAACATGTTCTTTTTAAAACACTGAACCTCAGCTAGCACTTACACAGTGTACATAAAGTAGGTTAATCCTGTTGCCAGCAATACTAGTCCAGGCCAGAAGGCAGAGGACATTCTGCTGAAGCACAGGAGAATGTTTTGATGCCTGAAGGCTCACAAATGGTTTCTTTCTTAATCCTCAGGGGTATCAGGGCTTAATACAACAAACCAGACAAACTGCTACTGCTCACTAAACTAACTGCTTAACACATCTAAGGCAGCAGTGCTCTCAAAGACTTCTAGATCAGGCAACAGCAAGGGGCAGCAGCCTATTTCCTACCAACTGAAATGCAATCCAGGACCACAGCAGTAGCCCAAGGCTAGCTCTGGCCCATGGCTACCACCTGTGGCCCATAGCAGCCCTGTGCCAAAGAGTAGTGGGGGTACATGAACACACGTGGTCCACAGACTGATCCCAGGACAGCAAGGCCTTGAGCAGCAGGGTTCTTTAGCATGAGAAATCTCATCAGATATGAGAGTTTCTCCTTCATTCTCAAGCAAGCAGCAGCTGCTTTCTGTCTGCCTAAGTAATGCACAGCAAAGCAGAACATAACATAGGTCCTGGTAGAGCTTTGTTGTGAATGGCCAGAAGGATGACATTGGAATGGGCTGCCCAGGGAAGGGGTGGATTCTAAAGCCCTGGAGATATTTCAAAAGAGCCTGGATGTGGCACTCAGTGCCATGGGCTGGGAACTGCAGCGGGAGTGGATCAAGGGTTGGACTTGATGATCTCTGAGGTCCCTTCCAACCCAGCCAATTCTATGATTCTATGATTCTATGAAGCAGATAATCTGCTCTAAAATACATGGGGACAGTGTCACTCTAGCCTCACCTCACAGGGACTTGTGCTGGATCCCTTCCTGGTTGCCCTCCTTTGGACCCGCTCCAGGACCTCAATACCTTTCAACAGTTAATACTGCTGAAGATATTTTATTCATAGCTAAGTCTCTACATGTTTTTTAACTCAATTTCTGCTAAAAATATTTTGTATGGAAGACTTTCCAAGCTAGAAGATTTAGAGTGCAGTGGTTCACTTTGTCCATTAGAAATCATCAGTCAGAAATTAAAATTGCTGTCATCTTTGGAGCAGAAGATCATGATTTCTGCTTTGCCACGTTACTGTCAGAAATGCCTGCAGCTACAGAACTGCAACATGTAATATCTGTGCCACGAGCTGATTGCAAACATGGATCATTAGATTAAGAAGATAGTGGTGCTTCTTGTAAGATCTAGACAGCTTTAGAAAATGAAAATCTGTAACCTTTGTGCAAATTCACTCATCCACAATCAAATCCAGTTTCTCTTTGTTCAACACACATTCACCTTGTCCTTCAGAATACCAAAACCTTGCTTTCAGATGTGTATCTGTGTGTTAGCAAAAAGATACATCTTGGCACTAAATTCAAAATGCTTTCCTTGCACTGCAGAAACAGGAAAAAAAAATAGAGGAAAAAATAATAATATTAAGTAAAATAAAAAATAGGGGGAAAAACAGAGATGTATTTAAATGCATAAATCAACAGAACTAAATTACTTTTTCTGAGCTATCACTTCAATTAAACCAATACAGAAACTCTGCTAGCTACCAATTGGTGGCTCCTTCTGGTCTCAGCACCATGAAATTAAGAAAACAAGAAATTTCAGAATGGGACCACTCCTCTATTCAAACAATAATTTTTCCTGGCTGGTGTTTGTCAGCATGCTGCCAAGGAATTCTTTGCAAACATCCATGCAGCTGCAGATTTCCAGTCTGAAACACAGATGGAGCTGAAGCAGGCCAATAAAAAAAAAAATTAAAAAGCCCCTATGAACTCCCTGCACACAGGCACTGACCTGCTGGGGAACTTGTGCAACCGCCTGCTCTCTTGTTGCTGTATTTGAGTTGTTGGCACAGGGGCACAAAGGGACTCAGACACTCAAAGTCAGTTGTGAGAGGTTTAAATTTGCTCAAGGAGTCCCTGCACATTCAGGCCACTGACTTCAGCATGAGATTTCTTCCCACTGGAGTTACTACAACAAAAGAATGAACTGCACTGATTCAACTCACCAGTGCAAGCTTTAAAACAGGAAATACTGTCAAGAATGAGTTTTGATTTGGTTTTCATCATTAATAATATACTTAGTAACAGTTACTAAGGAATGAAATGTGTATTAATAGAAGGAACTGCATCTTCTTTGCTTTTAGAGCTTTTTTTAAAGCTTTGCTTTTAGGCTGAGGCCTTCTTGTGCTCCCTTCATTTATCATCTTTCTCAAGAGCTGTATATCAGATTGAACAACTCCTTTATTCCTCCAATTCTCCCACATACCACATTCTAAAAAGCCTGCCCCTGCAAGGTCCAAACAGCATGAAGATGTTTTTTATGGCATCATAAGTTTTTACAAGGCTGATGTCTTATGACAAGCATGAAGCCAGCCTGAGCAAAGTATCAACTAGAAAGAACTACTGGAAAGTTATGATTTTAAAGGCAATATTTTATGTAATAGTAAGATTAAAATCAAATAATATATCTAGCTCAAAGCTATTCTAAATGCAGACAGAGAAAGCATACAATGCTGGCAATTTCTTTTCTGAGAGCATTTCTGATATTTCAAAAGATTTCTGTATCAGAATAAAGCCTTAAAGATGCCTTACTTTGTGCATGAACAACATTGTGAATATTATTCTGGACACTGGAGGTCATTTTCAAAAAAAATGAAGCAGTTTGCTTCTCCCAGGTATAACTCATCTCCCAGCTTGGCTGCCTCCAGAGCTCTGACTACATTTGGCTGGGTCAGGATCTACATAAGTCTGCCAGGGTTTTATGGGAAGTTCATATAAGCAAAAGAATTTTTCTGCAGAAGACCTTCATGTACGGACATTTTCAAAATAGAATTATATATTTAAAAAGCTTTAAAGCATTTTGCTGAGAAACTGCAGGTCTGTGATTTCAAATCTGCTGAATGAAAAATTCTCTGGATTTTTTTTAAACGTTGAAGAGCTGAAAATGATTCAAAGGAAGCCATCAAGGAAGAAAATACCCCAGCTCTATCAAATTCAAGCTGCTGAAGTCCAGCTGCTCGGGCACTGGAGAGGAATGTCAGTGGTGTCTTTTTGATCAAAAATTTCTAAGATTTCTCCAGAGACACTTTCATTCATCAATTTGCATTTGGGAAGATTAGTTGATCAATCCCTTCTCTAACAGAATATAACATTAAATGCTTTTTAATGTTAATGTTTCTTTTCCACTTTTGGAGAAGTGAATCCAAAAAATGTCATTTGTTCCAATCTATTTTTTTCCAGCCTTCATTAGCAGGTAAGAAACTCCACTCTGGAAATGGAATAATACTTTCAGATCTCTAACCAACTAACAATCAATAAATGGTAACTAACTGTGGAAACCTCAGAAATGTGCTTCTTTATAATTCTATGACTCAGATGTAATTTAATGTCCATACAGATGAAGGATGAAAAGTTTCCCTGCAGGCCTGGATCAGTTATCAAGTTGAGAATAATCTTCTATTGTGACATTAGTGTAAATTGGGGTTTCTGAAATAAACTTACTTTGATGTAATAATCTAGATTTCTTGTAGAACTACACTCATTGTGCAACACACTCAAAAAGGGTGAAACAGTGAAAATGAGGCACTGCTGATCCATTCCATGACTCCACTCTTGGTTCTATGAGACACAATCTGTCAGTAATGTGAGGCTGTAAAAAATGTTTTACATCCTTTCTCTCAAAAAAGTGCTTCTGCAGAATTAATGGAGAACCAACTGAGGCATAACACTCTACAACATGACCTTTTTGTAGCCATGTAGCTCCAAGATATTATTTGATTTGAACAAAATATCTTTAGTTCTGATTAAGAAGAAAAACTCAGGTGCCTGGTAAATTCAAGGTCTTATGTGAAAAAAGGCAAAACATGATCAGAGCAATGTTATCTGTCCTGTAACATTACTCTTAGGCTCTTCTGATCGACTTTTTCCTCCTTTAGAAAAACCCACACATTTTGAATTGCATGGCCTACAACAGGATTAAAGAAAATTATGTATTTATTTTGAACAAGCTGAAAAATACATGGATTTGTTTCTCTGAAGCAAAAATCAATTTTCTGTAAGACAAGGAAATAACCACACCTTATTCTATCAACAAGGGTCTTTAACAGGAAATACTGCTAGCACCAGAATATTGCTGTACATGTAACCAATCCTGATGATAAGGTTCCCAGCTAAATCATACTCCTCCAGCCTCTATGGGCAGCACAGCATCAAATTAACCATCAACAAAACAGAAATAAGAGGCTACACATCAACTAGCAGTCTTAGTTGCCACAAATCTCTAGAGGCAGGGAAGTCTCACTCCACCAGTTGCCCTATTCTTAGGTAATTCCTCTTGATGCTGCATAGTTCAGGACACTGTATAAAATAAATAGAATTTAACCAGTGTATGTTTGATACTAAGCAAAATTCACATTCAATTATTGACAACCGAAGAGGATTTAATTAGCAGCCAGGGAAAAGTGGGGGGAAAACTAAGCCTACTTAGATGAGAAAAAAAATATTTTTAGCTATAATATTTTAGCTATAAGGACATTTAAAACTTTGATGACTGTAAATTCTCCTTCAAGTCTTTATTCAGCTTCTCACTGACATAAGGAGGAACCAAAATCCTGTGGGCAAGCTATTCTTGTATTGCTTCATCAATACAATTATTCTCCCTTCACAAAACTGGTCCTGACTATCACCACAGGCAGAGTACAGAGATAAGGGCCTCTTGTTTTTACCTCAGGTCCTGGTTTGGGTCAGGATAGAACCAATTTTCTTTCTTGTAGTTTTACTTTCAGCTAGTTTAAGAACTAGAGTTGAATTCAAACATTTCTTTCTCTCCACTTCAAAATTTTTATGACATCTTTCAGTCGAAGATAAACAAGTGGTAAATATTATATGGCAAAAACACACACGTGCTATTCTTTGAGCAAGTATTTTTTAGTTCAGTGCTGTATCTACAGCTCAGAAGACCAAACATAAGCAGTCCTGGAAGTGTTCTCCACTGTTCCACGGAAGTTTTTATACCACCAGCACCACAGTAATTTGCAGGAGATTAAATATGCTAAAAAGCTTTTTGCAGTTATAAGGAGTTGTATATGCAATTAATGACTCCATCACTGTGCTACAAAGCAAACTGAAAATGAAAAATATAGTACATCAAGAAGGAGTAAGCAGTCTCTCATTTTAGACATCTTCAAGTAGAAGCTAAAATGCATGCTCAAAATAAACTTTCATCAAAAGTCTGTAGCTTCCCAGTACTTCTTGCTTTGCATTATGTTATTGCTTTGTAAAAGGACATCGAGAGGTATTTGGTTGTAGGATAAATCACTTTTTGAATATCAGCTCTACCTTATTTCAAGTGATTCTTTTGTGTTTTACATGAGTGTGAGCCAAGCAAGCGAGGGAAAGTTGTACACTGGAGTGCACTGTGCTGCTCCCTGTGACTGCTTTGCCATCTCAGTGAATGTGCACCAGTTTGTATATGATGTCTTAGCAATATTTTAAGAAGAACTCTGTGACTCATCATGTTAGAAATTGAAACACTCCTGAAGGAAGCTGTGTCAATGTGACCCTCAGTACCCTTGTCATGGCATTTTGCATAACAGAGCCACCTACTTGAGGCAGCAGAGCTGACATTGTTTTCTTGTTTGCTGTATGCCAAGCACAGGGCTCTAAATTATTTTCCAAAGACTTGGCAAGGCAAGAGTTACTCACTGAAATAAGACTCAGTAACCCACTAGTGAGTTATTTGCCACTTGCCCTGAAATGATACATGGAGCAGAGGATAGGAAAAATGAGAGAACTAAGGCATAACTCTTATCTCTTACTTTATGGAAAAGATGAAGTAGCCATCTGAGACACTGTTAAGAAATTGTAATTTACCCAAACTCAAAAGTTGTCACCTAGAACTTGGAAACTTTATTTATCTTTCACTACATTTCCAGACACAAATTCTCCAGTCTAAACTGATAATTAGGATATTCAATGTTTTTATAACAGACTCCTATTGGGACTATTGCCATAGACAGAGAACAGCAGAGTCCTACAGGGTAACACTTTCTTGCCCATTACGTAAACATTTCTCAGAGAAACCAAGTTTTAAGCAGATATACAAGGACCTCAAGGACAAGAAGCAGAACTTGCAGTTAGGCTTTATAAATGCCATCAAAACACTAACTGTAATACCTTTCCTTCCCCATTTCCAAATGGATGCTTTAGTTAAACCCTTCTCTGAATCCCATTTTTCCAGCATAAAACTGCCCTGCTACTTTGGTTTCTGCCCAGCATGTGCATCTGCTCAGATTGTCAGACTTGCTACTGAAACTAAAAGCTATCAGAGGGAAGACTTTGGCATGATAATTATGACTCTGACCTTGGCCAGTAACATGACAACAGAGCCACAGTTCAGGGTAAGAACACTTTTCACTGAGACAGCAGAGTATATATATGTGCTATTCGACTTTAGGGGTATATGTGTTTTGGAAAGCTGAAACCTTTCAAGACTTTGCTACATAAAAGTTGAGACAAAAAATGTGAGACAGGACAAGAGGCATCAGGGTACCACAAAGCCCACTTATGGAAGGAAGATACTGTTCATTGAAATTACAACATTTGAACTGGTCAAAACCCCAAAATAGTCACAAGTTATTTTTCTATATATTTTATTAAGAGTTACAGGCAAGTACATGTTTAGATTGTTTAAGTGTATTGACCAGATCTCTGCAAAACCCAGAATGCCCAATCTGTCCACTGGCATCTGACCTGACCAAACTTGTCTTGCTCTTCAGTAGATTAATCTGTCCTACAGCCAGAAAATTGCTTTCCTAGAGAAAAGAAAATAAACTAAATCTAACATAACAGCCTTCCTGACACAAGTAGTAGTCAAAATGATAGCCATGTTTATAATTTTCAGTCTTATGTTTTGTACCATTATCATATCTGAGCCCAGATATGTGTGTCCAAGGACACAAGTCCTTGGCATTCAACGAGGAATATTAAAATTCTCAGTACTGTTCACTTTCATTCTTCTGGAGTCCAAACCAATGTACATCCTTCATAACCATCTATCTAACGTCAACTTTGCCATTGCAACTTTGCTATTGCAAATATAGTACTAGCACAGCAACTGGGGTCACTAACCCCACAGAGAAAATTTACAGAAGGAATGGGTAAGGTTTGGCACAGATTAATCCTCTTGGAAATGTCCATGTCTCAGATGTAACTAAGCCCTAACCCTTCAAAGATGAAGCATATTCCTCAGAACACACAGTGACATCATTTTCTGTGCCTTGCCACAAAAAGCCAAAGAGATGAGGAGAATCAACCTCTGCCTTAGGTTCCTTAGTCATCACTTTTGCCCCCTATAAATGCACAAAACCCTGTCTGGGACCAGTAATGATTTAGCACAGCAGGACTGAAGGGCAGTATGAGGAGTCACTCATGTCAAAAAACATACTCCACAGAAAGTCAGCCCCCTAAAGCACACAAAACTGGAATCCTAGTTTGTCACACAAAATGCAGTTCATTTTGGAGCAGCACGTCAATTTAAGAGACAGTTTACAGAATCACAGAATAACAGAAAGATGTGGTTTGTGTCACAGCTTAGCAGTTTGGGTGGTCCACAAACCCAATGACAGAATTCCTCTCTTTTCCCCCCCACCCCACATTAAGTTGGAAGGGATGGAGGTGAGACTGACTGGTCTGGACATCCTTTATCCTGGCCCCAGGGAGGCAGGAGACTGCTCTGTGAAGTGGGTCTGGTGGGTCCCTCTGCACCCCTCAGGAGGGAGTCACCTACAACAATGACCCTTCTATTTTGCTTTCTGGAATGTGTTATGATCATTGGTTTAAGGTGAGTTGCCCTCAGTGGTACTTTTGGCCTACGTGGGGTATCCCCAATGCTGTCTGCCATTTCCTCCTGCAGGGCCTCATCCCTGTTCTGCAATGCCACTGAAGGCAGTGAAGTTCTTATGGGAATGAGCCTGCCCCATTTGTGGCATCAGGCTGGGACCTGTTCCCATTGTCCCTGCTCCACTAAGTTATCTTGGGATGGCTGGGAAGCTTCCTGGGATGATAAGGAATTCTGATATGATAAGGACTTCCGTGCTCTGCTAATGAGAGGTGCCTCACAGTGGTTTCAAAGCATGAGGCTTTGAAACCACTCACATACCTCCCCTCTTGCTCTCTGATACTGCTTGTCATTATTTGAACAGGAGGAGCTAAAGAAGGAAGACTTTTGGACTCTGAGAGGGGTGGAACACAAATGGAAGGGTCTGTTCCATCCCATTTCCTGCCCATCCTCTCCAAAGGTCATGCAGACCCCAGCCCCTCCTCTCTTTTTCTCTCTCTCCTGGCTGCGCTGCTGTTCCCCTGCGCTCCTTTACCCCCAGCTCCCCACCTGCTCTTCAGAGTCCAGATCTATCGGGTGCTGGGAAGAGCCCTGGAGCCCCCCTCCTGGGTTGTCCCTGCTGCGAGGGGCCCTCAGGCATCCATCCCTGCCAGCCTCCAGATCAGGATGTATGTATATATTTGTATTTTTGTTACTTTATCCCTTATGTTATTGCCTTTCTCCTCTGCCAGTAAATATATCTGCGATTGTTTTCAATTTCCAGTTTCAAGTCTCCAGTCTTTATTCCCCTTTTGTCTTTCCTTGTTGGAGGGGGAATAGAGAGGAATTCTGTCCCTCAGCTTGTGGTCTGCCCAAACTGCTAAGCCATGACACTCCTCAGTCTGCTTACCTCCTCCCTGAGCTCCATCACTTCATCCCACAGCTGTGTCACAGCTCACACTGGATACAGCCATGGTCAGTGCTAACCCCAGTGCCATCAAAAGTCTGTGGAATTCCCAACAATCTGACCTGGATAGCCACCTCCTTCCGTGGTGGCACTTTCTGGGTGTTGCAAGCACAATCTTCCTCTCCTAGGTAGACACCATGATTCCTGCACCAGGCTGGCAGTTCCCAGAGCTCTGCCCTCACCTCACTTCACCCCCCTTGTTGCTGCCCCATGCCCATCTGCTCAGGCCCAGTTTGTGCTGAGCTCTGTGAAGGCTGTCACTGTCACTGTCACTGTCACTGTCACTGTCACTGCCCACATGGTTTGAAAGGTACATCAGCATGCATTTAAATATAAATATAGTGCAGCACTGTTATTTTAGAACAAACCCTCTTCCAGGAATGACTCCAAAAGACTAAACTGAAAAATATTACAGGAAGTTGTTACCATGCTAATAGTAATTAAAAATGCAATGGGATTCTTTCCACACAAGGGAATTGTTTTGATTTTCTCTTCTTGATTCAGAAGTCATATATTGTCGTAAACATACATAAGCCTAATTTTAGACCATATGGACTCTGCCATGTGGTGGTTTGCTTAGATGGGATGCTTTAATTTGTCTTGGCACTTTCTAGTGTTTAGACTGTCTTTCAGGATAAAAAAAGAGATGTATGGACACGTTGTGGGCTAAGATAGAATATAATTAGAAAGCAAAAGCTTTGCAAAATCCTTTTTTATTAAATCCACAATACTGAACACATTATCTCTGCACTCCATAATAGAACACTCAATGTATATTAAAGGACAAACTAAGAATTAAAACAGAATCATGAACACTCCTCCCTATATGTTCCTGATGAGAAGCACCATGGAAAGGCAAATCAGCTACAGAGAAATGAAACGAGTTTGTATTTTTCATATTATACATCCTGTCTTGTCTGTTTAGAAAAAAAATATTAACTAGATCACTTAGAAGCTCCCAACATCATTTTGCTTATGAAATATATTCTAGATGTAACATTCATAAAACAGTTTACTCACTAAATATAGCTATATAGACTATTTTACTCAAAGACTCCCCTAGAAAATGATTTAAGACTTAGGCATAATTGAGCCAAACCCTTCAGGAGGAAGGCCTGCAGAATGCAGATCATCTCTATATATCCTGGCAACATGGTAACTGTGGAGAAACCAAAAATACCTGAAAAAAAAACCCCAACAAACTCATCTTTTACATCAGCAGATGCTCAGCAGAAAATTCAAAGGTTTTCAAAACAAATGTACACATTACTGTCTTGCTGTGCCAAGACCTAAGGGCACATCCCTATTAGCACTTGTATTACAGGCATTTATTTAACTTTTTATCCAATTAGACAGCTGAAGAAAGTGGACCAAACTTGAACCACCACTGCAACTTGTGCAGCAGCAGGAGTTGCTCAAAGGCTCCAATCCACTGAAATGCAGCCTGAGAAGCCAGCTGAGAAGTTTCACCTCTCAGTCCATTGTATGAAAGCTTTTCACCTCTTCAGGCTTGCAGATGTTCACAGAAAAATTGAAATCTCTGTCAGTGCCAGGCACTTCTCTGCTGCACCAGTGCTGCTGTCAGCAAGCAGTTTCTGGCTCCAGTGCAAAACATGGAAGTTTAAGTTAAACTGGCTTTGTCTTAAATAAATGCTGAATGTGAGACACATATAATAGAAACAAGTGTAAAAATCTGTGTCCCTAATTAGTTGAGTCTGTCACCAGAACAGTGCACCAGAGCACAGCTGAAGGTAAAAGAAGAAATGAGACTTCAAAAAAGGAAGAAGACACATTTATGTAATACAAGCAAGATGGTTATCTGTCCAAAAATGGACCAGTGGTATTGATTCAACAGAACTGTGGGTAGAATAAGTACAAATTAAACCAATACATGACATCTTCAAGTATTGTTTCCTGAGGTCATAATAAAAATTTGGATTGGGATTCCAGTAAGTTTAAATAAAAACATGAGGTACAAACAACCACAAGGATTGAAAAATACTCTGAAATTAGTGACACGGTGTGGGGATACTTCCTTGGAGCTGCAGAAAGCTGCATAAAAAATAACTGTCTGGACAGCCAGCAAAATGCAGACCTCTGTTCCAAGGGGTATGTCCCTCAGAGGTCTAAAGCTGAAAAAAATTGTTGCATACTGAATACTTCCCCACATTTCTGCCTTGTTAATTTAATACATATTACTATTTTAAAACATTTTAGCACACGGCAGAATGTAGAAACCTTAGTCTCAAAGGTGCCCAAGAAGTAAAATTACGATAAGCAAAGACTATGTAGAATCAGGCATCAGTTAACTTCTCAGTTTCAGTAACTTACTCTGTTTTTAAGAAGAATCCAGGACAACACTGTACATTTGTCTTATGATGATCTGTTTATGATCTATAGATCATGAGAGACTTATAGAAAACAAGATAAATTCCTGATATTGCTAGACTAACAGGAACATTGTTCAGATAGCTGCTACAATATGGAATTTGTATACAGTTATGAAAACAAGAAAAACATGAGTAAGGAAAGTCTCATCTTCTGTGCAGGGTGGAGTCGGATGGAACTGGAGTTCAACTGCTCTCCCAAAGAGGAAGGTAATTGTGGTAATGAAAATCAGCACACTAAAGTGTGTTTGCATACCAAAAGATAACTTGGACCCAGAGAGACAGTGTTTCATTTGCATTCTTACAAATTCCCAGAATTAATCAAGGCACAATGTAAAATTTCCCTAACTTAATTAATATGAACAAAAGGCAAGTGGGAGTCCCTATATACTGCTTTGAAGACTTGTTAGTGCTCAACAGCATCCTGATAATGTTCAAGTGCAATTACAGAGGGGTACCAGAGCAGAATAAATTTTGAAAGAAAGCCACAGAGGCAGAGGACTCAGACACTGCCAAGCAACACTGCAGAGAAACACATTGAGAGGTAACAGCTTATATCAGGCATATTCTCTGCAGAACTGCTGCTTTTATTTCAGGCTTTTTTTTTTTTTCCTGTAAATTTATTCCAGTTTTGTAATCACTTCACTAGAATAAAACATACTGGTCTGATTTTTAATTGCCAGCAAGAGGAACTCCTACATATTTTTACTTCTTTGAAATAAATCCTAATCCTACAGCGACACAGTGATATCCTGTAGGTGCCTGAAACTTGACACAAGTCTGGAAAGTTGAAGAGTTGAAGTGCATTTCCTGTTAAGCTGACAGGGTCAGCTCCAGAACTGGTATTGCCCAGTGTTACTCTAAGATTTCTTCATGAAATATCTCATAACAGAAGACAGAGGATGAATAACCTGTGACAACAGTGAAAGATTCACCCTCAAAAGTAGGGCAAAAAGCTTAAACAAGAAAAATATTTATCTGTAAAAAGCTTTCAAAAATCCATGACTGAGAAACTGTGAAAACAGCATCACCGATTTAAACCCCTTTCCTCATGAAAATTCTCTTGCATGAAGGGTGCATTAAGTACCAATATAAGAAATTTGACTTTAAAATACTCAACAGTCAAGCTATTGGACTTTTTCAGGAAAGAATAATCTTCCTTGTGATTTATACTGGTTAAAGGGACTTCAGGTGTCTCATATTTTGGTTAGGATTATGAGATGGAGCTAATCTAAAACATTTGCAAACCACTGAGAATGTTGATAGGTTCAGCCTACAATTCTTTAACAAAATATTTTGTATCTATTCCACCACTTCCACCAATGATGAAGCAGAAATACCTCTTAGATTAAGCAACAAATTTATTAGAAACTTAGCAGTAGGAGCATTATTCTTGTTTACAGTGCTAGTTTTGCAACTTAAAAAAAAATAAATTAAGACACAGTGGGAATGTGTATGATCTTTAGGAACAAATGCTTATTTTTTCCTTTGACTATTCAGTTAAAATCCCAGAACTGCAAAATGCAGCAGAACAATTATCACCAGCTCAGTGGTTCACAACTGCAGTGAAAATCATCACCACAGCTTGATAATACGTGCACACACACACAGGCACAAATGCTTAGAGTTGTGTCCTGTCCTGTTCTCAGTAGAGCACAATATACACACACAAGTGAAAAGGCTACAAATGCTGAACACAGAGCAACTGAGTCCACCACATAAACAGAACCCAAAATCCTACAAATCTTAGTAGTGGGACCAGTTCATCTCTGCACCACAAGTCCAAAGACGAAGGCAGAGGGAAGTACAGAATTGTTAAAATCTCACATTAATGGATCTCAATAGTGGGTCCACCCACAGGTACAAAGATGGTTTTGGAGAAATTATAGGGACTGTTCAGCTGCAGTAATGTACTCAATTTTAGGAGAAAGTTAGAAATGGAAGACATTAAGATAATGGAAGAGGGATTAAAGAACAGCAGTTCAGTCTGCATTCCCAACCACTTTGTTTAGTTTTCAAAAGGCTCTGTTTTCAGCAAGGCAGATGACAAATAAGTTTCATCATCTTGTACGCTAGCCTCACAAATCCTGACTAAAGGCAGCACCACTAACCACAGTTCTCTTGACACTTCAGTTTCTTTCTAGCAGTTAAGAAGCAACCCATAAGCATCAGACACAGCTTTAAGCAGTTCTTGCCTATGAATCAGCATTATTTATTTCACAAAAACACCGGGTATTAATGATTAGCAACAGCTTCTGTCCCATGAACATAATTATCTAGACACAGAAGTTCAGTGCAGAATCAGTGGGATGTTAATGACAGGTAATGACACTCATGCACAGCATGTAAGAGATGGATTCAGCCCCTCATAATCTGTGTAATTCCACTGCACTCAACAGTGTACCAAGGAACAGGGAGAAATACCACAGCACTTTCATACAAATAGACAGGAAGGAGCACGTCCAGAGGTGATGCAGTCTCTGTGGACACATCTGTGGAATTTTATTGTTTACTCTTAAACAGTTCTTTCTCTGACTGAAAACCACAAGATTTCTCTTCTGAGGAAGACTTTCTCCTACTAGGAAAAACTGGTTAAGACTTACCTGCCTAGTTAGGAGATCAGCATTATGCAGACCCTTTTGGAAGACTTAAATTGTATTAATACAGCATTAGGTTTTCTTGTGGTAACAACTGCTTTGATAGCAAATTGGAAGGAAGCAATATATGCAATCTTTTAGGAGCCTTGTAGTACAATATCTTAATCTATTTGAGCAATAACAACCCTTGAGCACACTGATCAAAAATAACCATAGTATGGTAGTACTAAAGCTGTTTTACTAAATCAAGAGATACACAATAAGTATCGGAAAAAGAACCACTTGCTCCCCATTTGGGAGCAGAGGAAGAATGTGAGGAGTCCCGATCCTAAGGAGGAATATGTGGTAAACTGACCCAAAATCCCTACTCCTCACTCCTCACCCCCTTGTGCTACTGAGGGGGAGGCAGGAGTGAAGCAATTCCAGCCCAGGAAGAAGGGAGGGATGGGGGGCAGATTTCCTCGTTCCCCTGTTTAGATAGGTCAAATGAATTTCTTTTGCTTTTTAAACTGAGTCTGTCTGTTTTGCCACTGCCATGACTGGGGAGTGAAAATCTCCTTGCCTCGATTAAAGAGCCTTTAGGTGGATTTTCTCCCTGCTGTCCCACAGTGGGGCTTGGGGGGTGAGTGAATGGCTGGGCCTAAACCCCATCAAGCTTTCACCCTTAACACACTGCTCTAAGAAAACATCATTAGCCACAGCCAATCCAGAATTAGCCAATGGAGCTGTTGTCACTTGGGCCATTCCCCTTTGCCCCTGTGCACACTGAACCATACATGCAGCCCGTGCATATTTGCTCCCTTGGACTCCAGCAGCTGAGAGGACAGACAGAGCAGTAAGGAGATGTCACAAGGACTGGCTGCAAACAGAGCTACCCCAGGGTGATACAAGGGCACTTATGCCCTAGAGGACACTAAAAGATTTTTGTTGTTCATTGGGGTCTAATTATTTTTATAACCTCGTTGTAGAACTTGTTGCCTTACATTAGCAGGAGAGAAAAATATTGTGGACCAAATAAAGTAACTGAAAGAAAAACTCAGTACCAAAAAGTTTCTGGTTTTTCTTTTTCAGGACCAAGGCTTTGCTTAAAGTTCACAGTTTCTCATAATCCTGTTCACCTTTCTCAACCGTCTGCAAAGACTGTGAGAATTACTTGTTTACAGGCTCTTTAGAAACAGGTATCTGCTCTGTTTCTCCAGGAAGGGAACCAAGCAGACATACACAGCAAGAAGTCACAGCTTCTCAAAGGGATCGGATGGGATGATACAAAGTTTCTGCTAAGCTCATATCCAGATGGAGCTGAAAACCAGAGGCAAATATTGATTATTTTACCTTGTAAGAAGCAGAATTTGTCTAGTAATTCCTACAAATATTCCAAGGAGAGGAGATCTATAGTCATTACTGTGTCTATACAGTACAATGTGGCAGACCAGATTTCAGACAACTGCCCTTGCTTTGACCTCCTACAGCTACCCTTCACTCCAGCTTTTTCATTAAATAAAATATATATTAAGTGAAATGGACAGAATAAACAAGTGTAAGTGGCCATCTCCCTTGCACTCTTCCAGGAACTTCCATTTCCCCACTGAGCAGCTACTCAGCCATTCCTTCAAGAATCCACACACTTGCAGCATGAGAACATACTGTGCTACACATCATGCCATGTTATATCCTGTTAACACCAACTTCCTAGCCTCACTTCAGAGGCTCCATCTTTTGCATGTGACAGTGGAGAAAGTTTTCATTAACAAAAATTTATTTAGAGGGGAAAAAAGAAAAAAAATAGTAGGACAGAATTTTTTATCCTGAGGGGTATCTTGAACTTCTGGAAGACACCTCCTGGTAACAGCAAACTCTGAAGAGCAATTTATCAAATACAAATAGAATGCACACTTGAAATCCCTCCTAATTCAAACTAATGGCACATAATAGCATCTCTTTCAGGGTATGTGCATCCTCTGCCAACTGTTAGACTTTTGATGCAGAGCTATGATCAATCATGAGACTCCATCACTGTGTTCTCAAGCCTGCTACCCCAAGTTATGTATCACCCTAGGACTAAAACAAAAACTTATGCAATCTTCCAAAATCCCCTAGTAAGTTTTTCACACTACTCACATTGAGAAGTTGCAGTCTGAAATAAAAGCAGTAGCTGGACTGATGCTCAAGACTGTCATACAGCTCAGTACCACAGGGGACCACCCAGTCAGTGGTAAAATGTTTTACTATAGTAGCTAAAGCAGAGCAATGTAAAAGCAGTTCTATTACTTTAAGCAATGGTTGTTGGAAGACCTGAAGAAAATCCCACCATTTTTTATCACATGCCAAATTATAAACATCTTCAAAATCAGAACTATTAAAGTTCAAAAAGAAATAAGCTACATCTAAACAAAAACAATTATTTCAGTCCTTGAAATCAGCAAAGAAGCATGTAAATCTTACAGGACAGGTCTCTGACAGAAACATCAAAATCTGATAACTAATATTTTAGATGAAAGCAAGATTTCTGTGTTGGTTTTTTTTCAGGGGGCCCAAGAAAATTTTTCTTTGCCTTATTATAAATTCTAAGTTTGCCATGACACTAGGCCTAAAAAATAATTTCCTAACTCTGGTTACAGTATAATACTTACTGAATTTATTACATTCTGCTTTCCTAGTGTGCTCCTGTGAAGTCTGTGTTCTTCATACATAAATGTAAATCCATAAACCCTTGAGAGGTGTTAGATTCCTGTGAAAAAAAGGGGGCTAAATGCAGCACTGCTACAGTACCCAACCTGAGATCTGCTGGTGGTGTGCAGCTTGGACTCATTAGCATTTGTTCCTCAGAGCTCCTATCATTCATTTTGATTACAATGAATGATTAGCACTCCTGAAAATCAGCCCCATGCTGTTTACAAGTGCTTAGGAAATGAAAACTACATGGACCACCCATGAAAAGTTTGGGTCAAGTGATTTGCCTCATATCATATGCAGTCAGTAGTAAGAGCTGAAATACAGTTCTCCAGTGAGGATGCTGAACAATACTCTCTCAATCTGTGTTCCTGGTCTCCTTAACTAGCCTATTTCTGGGGAAATCTCTGATGCAAAGTTTGTTCACCATAGACTCATCACTTAAAAGCTTCTGGCCTTTAGGAAAAAGTAAACCTAACCATTGAAACTAGTGCCATGATCCATATACCCTCGTTAAGATGGCAGTTTATGTAGGTCAGCTTCCAGCTCGGGTGGAAGCACAATCTGTGCCACTGTTTGGGTTGTTTGTTTTTTGTTGTTGTTGTTGAAGTACAGACAGGAGAGACACTGAATTTTGTTGGTTACAGAAACCTGTGTTGCCTTACCCTTTTACCCTAGGTCTTGAGTCCTATGGGAAATTATAAAAAGGAAAAACATTGCCTACAACAATCAAACTTAATAACCATATTTCTTGTAGATTACATGCAGTATACTTTAAAAGTAGCTAGAACAGTGGATTACATTGCTTTCTGAAGACTGGGTTTTGACTGGGCCAGGTGACCCAGAACATAAAGACCTAACATAAAGCCAATAAGACACTACCATGTTTAAAATACCTTCTCTGCTCCTCAAGCTTCACCTGAATTATAATATAGCAACAAAAGCTTCCCTGCGCACTTTGACCATTCCTCTAGGCATTTGGTTTTAAAATTTTATAATTTAAAAGAACACTTAAGAGACCACTCACAAATAAAGGCAGGGCACAATCTCTGCTTACAGTAAGGCAACGCTTTATGCTGTGCAAGAGTCAACTGTCTTTTTTTTTTTTTTTTTTTTTTTTTTTTTGTCTTTTTTTTCTGTCTTTGTCCCAAATAATATTGGCAGTTTAACTTCATGGTGTGATACCGGCAGAGCTAAGCTAGCTTGACCATGCATTCTGGTTGTTAGCCTTTCATTGCTCAACTATGATTTGGCTCCTGCAGATCAGACAAGCATCGGAACATAGCATGCCAGTTTACGGCAGTCTGACAGAATCAGCAGTGAAACGTCTCTAAGTTTGGCTCTTTCCTTTTGGTTAAACCCTGACCTGTACTCCAGGGTTATAGAAGGCTCAGGCAGCCAGGACAAACTCCTCAAATGAGGTTCACTTTGGGGAGCTGGCAGCACAAGGCAGACATCCTTCATCGGAAAGTGTCACGAGTTCAGCTCAGTGAACTCCCGACTCCTACGTCGTGAACATCAACTACATGAAGTCCTTAAATGCAGACAGAAGCAAACCAGACGTCACTGTATGTAATCTCCATGGGTCTGTCACATCAGAACGAGCTGAGGCGGCAACAACTCCTGCAGAGGGAGGAGTCCCGCAGGTGTGCGATCTCCCAGCCGAGGACCGCCCTGCAGGAGGGGGAGCCCCAAGAGCAGCCGAGGCGAGCTGTCGGTAACTCGCCTCCATCCGCCCTGTGAGCTCACACGGAGCTCACGGAGCTCAGACCCTTCCTGAAAGAGCGGCTGCCGGTGCAGCAGCTGTGGGAACGGCCGTGCCGGGGCGCTGCGGCCGCGGCAGCGCAGACTGAACGCCGCTGGTGGCTGCAGCGCAAGGGGAGCGGAGGGGCACAGCGCCTGCCGCAACTGCCAGGATACAAAATGGCTTCCGCCTCGTAAGGCGGCGATACGACCTCGCTACCCTTGTTCAATATGGCTGCCTCCCGGCAACAGGCGGCGGGGATAAAAACGGCCGCGGTTCCCCGCGGAGCTGAAGTCAGCGGCTCGCAGAAGAACCGCGGCCCCGCCCTTCGCCCTCCTCTGTAGCTGCTCCTGTCCCGACCCCGCAGCAGAGCCGCCTGCGAGGGAGGAGCTGAGAAACCACAGAGCGCTGAGCGGCTGCGGTAGTGCGGGAACACCCTCTGGTGGGCAGGTGGAGGGAGAGGAAGGTGCCCTGCTGTTGTCTCACGGGACTCCCGTGGCGAGAGTACGGTGCGGCCCCAAGGGGCCTCGTAGCCTCTACAGAGCCTGGGTTGTCACAGTGTGCCCTTCAAGAGGGAAAAGGACTCCTGTCCAGCACAGGCCAGCACCCGGGGGATTCCTGGGGAGCCGCTGGTCCTGCTGCTCCATCTGCCTGTGGTTGAGGGGTGCCACTCCAGTCAGTTTTATCCACACCCCTAAAATGTAGGTATTCTGGATCTCCATGAGCTCTGCTGTAACAACCGCTCTTCCAGTATCACCTCAGCTGCATAAGCTGTTTCTTGGCTATACTGATCCTTCTCCCCTCCCTACAGCATTCTTGGCCATTGCAATACTTTCAGCTTACTCCTTCAGATGTGGAGAAAACACAGCCCCTTTCTGCAGTGCTCTAGACTCTCCAGATGTACTTGATTAGCACATTTCAGTTCGCCGTTAAATGTTTTGTACCAAAGCTGTTAATAACGGTGTGGAATAGGATCAATTGCAAGAATTCTTCTGGTGTTTTCAGGTGAGGCCAATCAAAGAGCTGATAAGGAGGCGGCACCCAGCACTGCAGAGAAGGACAGAAAGGGCTGTGAAGAGCTGCCCCACCTTCTGCTGGGGGTCTCGGGCGAGGCCAATCAGCTGATAAGGGGGCGGCACCCAGCACTGAGGCTCAGAGGAGACCTCATCGCTCTCTGCAACTACCTGAAAGGAGGTTGTAGCCAGGTGGAGGTAGGTCTCTTTTCCCAGGCAACTCTCATCAAGACAAGAGGGCATGGTCTCAAATTGTGCCAGGGGAGGTTTAGGTTGGATATTAGAAAGAATTTCTTTACGGAGAGGGTGATCAGACATTGGAATGGGCTGCCCAGGGAAGTAGTGGATTCTCCATCCCTGGAGATATTTAAAAAGAGACTGGATGTTGCACTTTGTGCCATGGTCTGGTAACCGCAGCGGTAGTGGAGAAAGAGTTGGACTTGATGATCTCAGAGGTCCCTTCCAACCCAGCCGATTCTATGATTCTATGAATAAGTGAGGAGGCTTCTGCGTAGCAGGGTAATTGCTGACACTGCAGGATGTCATCATCTTTCTTGGCTCCTTTGTAAGTGGCAGGAGATTGCAGGGGTTCCCCAAGATCCCACTGATGGAGCAAGCCACTGATACAGAACGGTCCAAGTGCCTGTTCTGCATCCTGGCTCACCAGGGGCTGTGCTTCTGCTGGGAGCTGGAGTGGGAGGGTGGTGGGGGTGGCGGGACAGAGCTGTGCCATGACACACAGAGGATGCTGGGGAAATGGAGTCAATTGTCTCATCCATCTTGCAGGTGGCATCAGGCCCCTGTCTCAGAGCCTCCTTCCAACTGCTGCTTCAGCAAAATTCAGATGTGTTGGCTCTGAAGCATTTCTTTTGGCTCAAGGAACTTTTTTTTACCTCCGTGTTTCCGCTTTCAAAGCACGTCCCAGGGAGCTTCAACTGGGATGCCCCAGTCTCCCTTTGACAGCGGGTCTCCCACAGTCCAGGCTCAAAGGCTTGGCAATGCACAAAGCTTTCCCTTCCCAGTCCTGGGGCTCCACGAGGAGCCTTAATCTGTCTGGATCGTGGGCTGCCTGCAAACTCTGTGCTGCGGCGCGGGAGGCCCCCTTGGGCCCCTTCTCCACTTTCCCAGCGGCCACAAAGCAGCAACAATCGCCGGGGTCGCCGGGGCACAAAGCCGCTGGCAGAGGGCCCGGGCCCGCCCTAACCCCCGGCTCTGCCTGCTGCGGGCTGCCCGCCTCTGCCGGCCTGTGCAGACCTGCAGGCGGCACCGGGAGCCCTCCCGGGCCACGAACACACCCATGAGGGTGTGAGCCGGCAGTAGAGGAGCAGGGCAGGGCTGTGCCGTGCAGGGACACCCAGCTGAAAACCCAACCCCAGTACTCACCTGGCCTGCCGGCGTCCCAGCTGCAGGAACCCGACGTCCGCAGGGAGCAGGTATTTTTCCCGCTCGGCTTGTTTCCCCGGGCTGGCAGTGCGTGCCATGGGGACACTGTCCTGGATTGCTACAGGAGCTGTGGGAGAGCTGGCAGAGCGGCAAGGGGGGGTGATCATCCTTGCCCTGCGTGCGGCTGAGGGGCTGCCCGTGCTATTTCCACACTCTCGAGAGTGGGGATGGGGAGCCCAGGACTGGCTGCACAGGGGAGGTGTGGGGCGTGAGGTTGGGAGTGAGGGATCTAAGCCAGGCTATGCTGCTCCTGTTTTGTTGTCACTGTTCCCTACGCTGATCCAGGAGCTGTGCTCTCTTCCCACCCCTGTGAGGTCAGGGCCTGAGACCCAGCTCCTGCAGACCTGCCCAGCATGCTGTCTGGGACAGCTCAGCTCAGTAAGGGCAGAGGGGTCTTGCCCTGTCCATGGCCACCTAGTTGTCCTGTGACAGCATTCCTGGGGCATTAAGGCCCCTGTGGGGCTGCAGGTGCCTGCTGCCAGGTTGGTGGCTGTCATCCCTACAGGCCCCCTGTACCCCTCTCACTAAGACTTGGAATGTGCTGTGGGGGATGTTTGGAGACAACTGAGGTCTCCTTCTGGCCCTTATGGACCTTCAGTTCCCCCTGTGCAGCTCTCCCTCTGAAGTCAGAACAGAAGCTGAGCAGGGTCTGCTGCTTGCCCAGCCCAGCTCTATTTGGGACCTGTGCCCTGTGTAGGTGTGTTGCACAGTACTGGTACCGCTGCGGCAGCCCTGCTCTGAGCTGGTGAGCCGGGTGACGTTTTCTTTCCAAACCTACCAGATAGCACCACTGGCACAGATTTGTGGCATGTCTTGTGCCACTTTTGCCAAGCTTATGTCTTGGCAGCAACAGCTTAATGCAGCAGCTGGGTGCTGAAGTTCAGCTGATGCTTACAGCCCCTTCTACCGAACTTTGTACCCTTCATGGGAGTCAGCTGGGGCAGGTGGCAGGGTTTCCCTGAGCAGCTGATGACACATAGTGCTCTGCATGTGTGACCAGCGAGGTGAGAACAGGGCAAATCCCAGGGGATGTTGGCTGAGCCTGCTGCTTCCTGTGGTAGTGATGCCTTTGCTTCTGGTGACAGCAGGGGTATGAGCCTACAGGCAGAGCCCCCAAGCACAGGGAAGGAAACTGACTGGTCCCACAGTTTCCTACATTTAGGAATTCCTGCCCATTAGGGCTGGCTACTTTGGTGTAATCACTGAGCAACTAACAGCTGCTGATCTGGTCTCTAGAAGATGGAAGGAGCAGTGAATGTGGGCACCTCTGTGCTGCTCAGCATCTCCTGCACCTTGGCTTGCTGGATCTGCTAATGGCAGCCCCGAGACCTCCCCTAGCCTGCAGGTGCCAGCTGGGCAGATTAGGGGTCCAGCTCTTGTGTTGGTGCCTGGCTGTGCATGCCCCAGCAGCTGTTGCTCTTTGTGAGTCCTGGGGGAAACTCTGCACCCCAGCCCTGGAAACTAACACACTGGTGTTATTTGGGACCAAGGCACCATGCTGGGGTACTGTGGTATCACAGGAGTATACCAGGATGATCTCAACCATGGTGAGGGCAAGGCAGAGCTGCTCTGGTTTGGTTGGCTGGAGCTGAGCTACCTTTGCTGGCTCTCCCCCAGGCCCAGGTTGGGATGGGACACGGCCCTGGTAGGCACACCCTTGGCCCCAGCATTGGCAAGGATGTGGATGGGAGGATGTGGTTGGCTGGCTCCCATACCTGGTTCAGTGGTCACAGTAGAATTGAGAGTCTGGCTTAACCTGTGGGATGTTAGTGTACTGGGGGGTGCCTGGCCTGTTGGGGAGGTTAGGATAGGAGGAGTGCCTCCACTGCAAGGCAAGTAATAACAAACATGGTGTTTCTCAGGATGGGCAAGTGGAGCCTTTGGGATTCTCTGCTTCCTCTAGCCGAGCACCAGGAATCTGGGGATCACAGCAAAGCATCCTGGCCTTCTCCCCGTCCCTGTGTGTGAGGAACTGAGTAGTAGCCCTACACCCAGCCTGCATCTCTGCAACAGTAGGAGTGGGTTTTCCCCCCATACTGCCACTCTTCCATCCCCACCCCCAACACAGTGCTTGGACCAACAACTTTCCTATGCCTGCTCTGCTGCAGCTCCTCCAGTTCCCCTGGTGGGGACCCCATTGCTGAACTGGAGGTCTGACAGGATGGTGCTGCTGAGGCAGGGACCTGGGCTCAGGGAGGAGGATGGGAACATCCCAGGCTGTTGCATGTCCCCCACCTTTGCAGCAGGAGCCCTGGGCATGAGGCTGGATGATGCTTGCAGCTGGGCTGCTCCTGGGGAGCCTGGGCAGAAGGTTGGGTCTAGCTGGCCAGCAAAGCTGCCACCCTCTGTAGCCTGCTCAGTGCCTCTGGCTCCAAGGCACAGCACTGAACCCTTGGATGAAGAGCAGGCCCTGCTCCCTGCCAGCTCTGGCCTTGCTCTGGCTCCTTGAGCAAAAGGGTCGCAAGGCAGCCTGCTGAACAGGTTGGACTGCACCCTGTGCTCTGCTTTCCCTGGCACCACACCTTGCCTGTGGACATGGCCAGCAGCCCTGTAATGCCCCAGGGCTCTGTGGCAGCTGCTTGCCAGCATACCTGGACACAATGTGCTACAGTGCCACATCCCCATGGGGTGGGGGAATGACGTCTGTTGAGGGGTCTGTGTGTTGGGGGGTCTGTCAACATGCAATGTGCATTCTCTACAGGACTCCTGACCTCTGTCCTGGGACAGCCTGACATTATGGCAGACCCACCTGGCTGCTGCCACCCCTGTGCCACCTGCCTGCTCTGCCTCTACAGCTGCCAGTGGATCACTGCCAAGAAGGAGAAAAAGAAGGTCCTGCATACCACCAAGGTGATACCATGGGTGATGGGGTGATGCTGAGCTGGGGCTGGCCAGCCACTGTGTGGAAGCCTCAGAGTGGTGGCCAGGATGGAGAAGGGCTCTGGCTGGGGTACTCAGCCCAGACATTGTGCTGCTGACACCTTCCCACTGGTCCTGTTCCCCAGGGCTATGCCCAGTGAGAGCTGAGGTGCTACCTGACAGCCTGTCTGCCTAGGGACTGCCCTAGCCTGGAGCAATGAGAGTGAGTTGTCTATTCCTGCTGGGTGGCAAGGAGGGTAGAGAAGCATGCCAGCAGCAGCAAGGCTGAGCCATGGCCATCCTCTGCCTGTGTGTCTGTGGTAGGGGTTGCTTATGCCTGGAGTAGAGAAACGCTCTCCCCAAGGGCTGAGTGAGGTTGGCCAGTCCCAGGGCTGAGTGCCTGGCATGGCACGTGGGACTCAGTTCCTGGTCTGGGTGTGGCCCCACCAGTGGGGTGCTGCAAGGGGGTGTCACCAGCAATTTGTAACCTGGGAGGGGTGAGGCCCTGAGATTCTCTGAGGTCTCCGACTCCCATAGGAGCAGCTATGCTACTGCTTGTCCTGTCTTGCCTGGAATGTGTGAGCTAGTCCAGGCTTCCAGGTGTCACACTCAGCACCTGTGCCACCCCTCAGCTCCCTGTGTACACATGACTGGGAGCTGGAGACCCTGAAGCTAAACCTGGCTTTGGCTGGGCAGCCAGGAACAGTCTGTAGGCTCATTCCTGCAGTGGCAGCTCTGAGGCACAGCACCCCTCTGAGCCCACAGATCACTCAGCTAGAAGGCAACAGGACCTAGCTCCCTGCTCCTTCCATCCAAAGTCCCAGTCTGTTCCCAGGAGCTGCTGCATGGGAATGGACACGGTCCTGCCACTCAGGGGCTGCTCTCTGCAGCCTGGCACAGGCAGCTTTTTAGCTTTTAGTCCCATCTTCCTGTAGCATGAGTCCAGCCAAAATAGCTCTCAGGGGAGCTGGTCCCTCTCTATGGGACAGCTCAGTGCCTGTACCCATTAGGTCAGTGCCTGCTGTGACATCCTGTGCACACTGCTGCAGGCTGAGTGCTTTTTAACAGTCTCAGGAACCTGGCCAAGGCCTGGATGCACTGCAGAAGTGTGCAGAGCTCTCATCTCTGGCTTTCAGTGTGACTGCAGCTGGTTCATTTTCCTCTTCTGCGTCTTCGTCTTCACACTGGTGTGGCTCTACTTCGCCATCATCCTCCTCAATGATTTCCACAACTTCAATGAGTGAGTAGGATCCCACATCCAGCCTTGCTCCCCGTGTCCCCTCTGCCCCTCTGACTGTCCCCTTTGCTGGCAGGTTCATCTTCAAGCAGAGGAAGTTGTGGCTAGACTGGTCCCTGGTCCTGCTCATAGCTACAGCCGTGCTCATCATCTACTTGTCTGTGCTGCTGGTAAGCCCCACTGATCCCACTTAGGCTGCTGAGGGTACAGAGCTGTGCTGAGTCCAGGCTGGCTGCCATGTGCTGTGTAGAGCCAGTTAGAGCCTGCAGGGTCCAGCCTACTGGAACTGTGTCAGCTTGAGCATGGCCAGAATGTGTCAAGGGGACAAGAGTTCCTCTGGTTGAGTCCTGTGCCCTTAGAGGGCTGCAGTGTGGAATACAGCAGAGCTCTGACAGCTCTGTTCTTTTCACAGGTCCTTGCTTTGTGCTTGCAGCTTTGTGGTCAGCCCTTGAAGCTACATTGGCTGCACAAGGTGAGTCTAGAAGTGTAGGGAGATGTTGCCTACCATAAGTGCCCTTGCATCTTGGGGAATTGCAAGCAGCCTACCAGGGCTGCTGTGACCCCCACTGAGTAGCTGTGTCCCTTCTGAGCAGGACTGCAGATGTTAGTCCACCAGCCACATGTCTCTGGGATGTGAATATTCCTTTTGGTCAAAGCATGGGCTACAGAGCTCAGCTGCAAACCCAAATGGGGCAAGTGGGTTCTCAGGACTTTCAGGGACTCATGAAGAAGGGCTGAGGAGGGTTCTGCCTGCACACATGCTGTGTGCTACCCTAACTGCCCTGTGTCCTGCCCCACAGACCCTGCTGATCTTAACTGCTCTGGTGGTGGCTGCAGCCTTCACAGGGCTGGAAATAAAGTGGGCGGAGGAGTGGAGAAGTGCACATATCTCTCTGCAGGTGAGTCACCTCGATACCAGAGACTCCCTGAGTGCACCCAGTACCTGGCCTGTGGGGATGAGCTGAAGAGTGGTGACAGGACCCCCCAGCATGGCTGTGTGCCATGGGGGTGTTACTGCCCTTGACTTCTGCTGTCTGGCCATGTAAGATGCTTTACCTGCTTTTGCAGTTCTGCCTGGAGCAGCTGCAGTCAGGGTGATAAAGAGTGGCAGGACCAGGGCAGGGAGTCTGGTCAGCTCCCCAGGAGCCTGGCCTTCCCTCCCTGGCATCCTGGTTCTTCCAGCGGTGCTGACTGCAGTTGCAGATCCCTGACACTGGAGCAAGTGGATTTTGGGGACAGTGGCTGGGTTAGTGCCTGCTGACACCCTGCCTTCACCTCTTCAGGCAACAGGGCCCTTCCTGCACATTGCAGTCGTGGGGGGAATGACATTTCTTGCTTGGCCTCTGGCCAGTTTCATCTACTGCACCTACAACACAGGTAATCCCCCTTTAAGTTCTTCACCTCCCCTTTAGCTGGTTCCCTGCTTTCTGGTACTCAACTGAGTAGCACTGCTGCAGTAGAAACAGGTCCCCAGGGCTCAGTGTCATAGTCACTTATGCTCTTGGTTGCTGCTTCTCATGCCCATCCCTTGGTACAGCTTCAGCCCACAGCGCTCTGCAGCTGAAGGGGGACTATGTATAGCAGACTGAGTCCTGCAGAAACTCTGGATTGGGGTGCCAGGCCAAGAATAAATCTGTAGTGTTCCTAAGGCTGGGAATGCAATGCCTGACCAAGAGCAACCAGAAGTTAATACTTGATGAAGCAGCCTCAGCTTATTCCTAATAGCCTGCAAAATACTTCCTCTGGACCTCACCCCTCCTAACTTCTCTGTCTCTGCCTGCAGGTCTCAAGGTGGTTTTGCTGCTTGTGTACAGTGCACTGATGATTGCACTGTATCTGGCTCCACTGGGAATTGCCTCCCCTTGCATCATGGAGGAGAACCAGCTGCCCCCCAAGCCAGCCCTGGTTGGCCACCGAGGAGCCCCCATGGTAAGTGTCCAGCACCAGCAGCATCCTGGTCCAATGGTCAGGGTGGATGGGGCAGGCTGTGCCTGGCCTTGGGTCACTGGCATCAGACCCTTGCTGCTGCATGCCTGGATGAGCTCTGGCCAGCTCATTAAGGTGGTGTCCCCATACCAGCCTGGCCAGCACAGGGCTGGAGGGTGGATGAGCACGGGGTGAGGGCAGAGCTGCTTGCTGAGTGCTGCTGAACCAGGAGCAGGCAGCTCCCAGAACTGCCTGTGTAGTGTGAGCTGGGAGGCAGGGACTAGGCAGGCTCTGTCTTTCTGCACCCAGCCCTCTTTCATCCCCCAGGCTACCAGAGTCCCCTCAGACTCATTGTGGCTACCCAAGAGCCCAGCCAAGCTGCTGGGTGAACACGTGCCTCCTTCCCCTTCTTGCCTGTACCCTCTGCACTAACACTGTTCCTTTTTCAGCTGGCCCCTGAAAACACCCTCATGTCACTACACAAAGCAGTGGACTGTGATGTGCAAGTCTTTGAGACAGACATCATGGTGAGGTAAAGTGGGGCAGCAGTGGCTCAGAGGGAGGAAGTTGCCTGTGTATCCTGGGATGTTGTATTCCATATGGGTCATTCTGAAACACACCTAGAGGGCTGATACTGTCTGCATTTGGAGGCAGCCCTGTTAAAAGAGTTCTGACATTCCCACCTTCCCAGTGTGAAACTGGCTTCAGCCAGTCCTGGGAGAGGTACTGGGTTTCTGTCCTCCCCACACAGGTTTCCTTTCAGGGCATTAGGAGGGAGGCACCATCGGGGAGGTTTACTGCTTGCAAAACAGACCCTGGCTCTAGTTCATCTCATGCAATCCTGCTATGAGGACAGCTGGTGCAGTGAGCAGGGAACTGCTTGGTTCATGGATTGGTCTATAGGTGTTCACATCTGTCTGAGGCATTCCAGACACTCACTTTTTTGTGTAGGGGACCACAAGTGGGTATAAGGACGGGGGTTACCCTAGCAGGGTGGCTGGGAGGGAGCAGAAATGACAGGGCATGTATAGGAGACAAACAGCTTGAAACACAGAGCTTCTCTCTCTGCTCCTTTGACAGTGCTGACGGGGTCCCGTTCCTCATGCATGACGAGGAACTCACCAGGACCACCAATGTGCAGGCTGTGTTCCCTGAGAGGGCTGCCCTGAACAGCACTGCCTTCAACTGGACAGACCTCCAGCAGTTGGATGCTGGCAGCTGGTTCCTAGAGGTCAGGATGCCCCAGGGGTTGCTGGTCAGGGATGGGTGCATTTGTGTGTGGAGCATGAGCCCTGCCCTGGGGAAGGTTCCCTGCACAGCACTCATCCAGGCAGACCTGGAGAGGGTGCAGGAGCACATCCACAGCTTCACCCTTGGCTGTGGTTATGCTCCAAGCTGGTTTTTTTTCCGACTTCTCATATCAGTCACAGGGGAGCATGGTTTGAGGGCAGATCTCATGTATTTATTCTCAGCTGCACAGCCTGCCTGAGCTTGGAAGCAGCTGTGGCAAAACTTTTCCCAGAAGGTGACTAACCAACTGCTGAGATGCTCTGGATGCCCACAGATGTTAGAGCTGCTTCAATTGTGCTGTTAGCAGGGAGAAGGTGCCCCATGAATGTGCAAGGGAAGGATCCCTGTACCTGTCTGCACTGGAGAAGATGTGGAGAGGCCAATGTAGCAAACTGAGAGACAGGCACCAGTTTGAGAGGTGGAAGCTTATGGGGAGTCTGCCTGTGCTGATTAACTCTCACCCTTGCAGCGGAAGCCGTTTCCCACCGTGCAGAGTCTTTCTGCTGGCGATCGCTACCAGGCAACTAAACAGAGGATCCCATCCCTGGAAGAGGTGCTAGAGGCAATCAAGCAGAGCAGCATCTCAATCATGTTTGACCTTCGGCCTGAGAACCACAGTGACTACCAGACCTTTGTCAATGCCACCCTAGAAGTGATCTTACAGTCAGGCATCCCACTGCAGCAGGTGAGTTGGCCACCGCCCCACCACTGCTGTCACACTGCTGCCGTGGTGGGAGGTGCCCTGCCAACCCCACTTGGCATCCCATACACCACATCCCCACATGTGACTCCTGCTGGGGAACCCAGTGCGGATGTGTGGTTCTCTAGATAGGAGAGGTTGCCAGTAATTACAGGTTATTGCCTGCAGCTTCTGACCACTCCAAATACCCTGGTTCCTCAGCACTGGCCACTCTCATATGTGAACAGTGACTCAGTCTTGGGAGGGGAGGGGAGTTAGAATGCTAGCTAGAGCAGTAAAACAATGCTCGGGCTTGCATTTCCCATTGCTGCACCACACTTCTCCCTGCTGCTCTTGGACTTCTGCTGCAACCTCTGGTGTTGCCTTTGTACTTCATCCAACACAGGACATGTGTTACCCTGAGGATGAATTAGCCCCCAAACCACTTAACATTCTTTAATGTTAAGTGCTTTTTGGGAATGCAGATCATGAAGGGACACAAGAAAGACTTACACTGTAGTGCTGATCCAAGGTGCATTCTTGCTGTAGTGTTGTGGCCAAAATAATGCACTGCTTGATCCATTCAAGGACCCAGAAAGGACATAACTGTTGCAGCTTAGTCTGGAACGGCTTTCTCCCCTCAGTGGGGTCTGTTTTGCTTAATTTTTGGTGAGGACAAGCTCTTAGGAAGCTGTCTTGGCTGAGATCTTCATAGAAGAGCGGTGTGTGGATGGGGGAAGGAAGCAGCTGTCCAAGCAAGCCATGTGTGCCTGGACCTGCAAGGGAGTACAGTAGGACAGCTCACTCTGGGGCACCTCTCCTCCCTATGTGCCCTTTGGCTATTACCTAGGTCCTCTGGCTGCCAGATGGGTTCAGGAAACAGGTCAAACAGCAAGCCCCAGGCATTCAACAAGTTTATGGCCGGAAGAGACTCCAGAATGAGATGGAACCACTGCTGCATGTCAATCTGCCCTACCAGGACATGAGCTTTGAGGAGATCAGGTGAGAGAGCCTTGTGCCCAGAAACTGGGGAGGTGTGGGGCCTGGGCACTGTCCCCAGGACCAGCAGAGGGGAGGGCTGGCACACTGCTGGGAAAGGCAAGGTGTGTGCTACAGCCTTGTGGATAAGCTTGCCTTATCAGACTGGGCTTATACAGGGGATGCAACTGGCTGCAGTCCTCTTCCTTGTCAGGAAATCTGCCCAAGGTCTGGCTCTCCAGACAGTTGCTCTATGTGGCTACAAATGCTGTATCACATCCCTGATACACAGTCCTCTCTGGCTGTATGCTGAGTGTGTCAGCAACCTGCTCTCTGCTGCTCTGACCACAGCTGTCCCTATGCAGGCAGTACCGCCAGGACAACATCTCTGTCAACTTGTATGTGGTGAACCAGCCCTGGCTCTTCTCTGTGTTGTGGTGCTCTGGGGTGACCTCTGTCACCACCAATGCCTGTCAGGTGCTGAAGGAGATGAAACACCCCATCTGGCTGCTCGTAAGTGACCCCTCCATCTTTCACCCTGCCTCACAGCCCTGTGCCCCAGGCACTTGTGGATCCATGTCTGCAGCAGCCCTGGGCAGCCAACTGCCTGAGGGGTAGCTTTTGTTCAGTGCTGTGCTGGCATGGGAACAAGTGACCCTGTAGAAGGAACTCCTGGCACAGCAAACTATACTGTGCCTCCAGCACACTACCCCAATGGGTACTCATGGCTTGTCTTGTTGCCTTGCAGCCCAGCAGCACTTACCTTATGATCTGGATTGTTGTAGACTGCACTTCCTTCCTTGCCATCCTCTGGGCCTTCCTCTTGATGAAGTAGGTTTGATCCCTTTCCCCCTCCTGGGGCAGGTCTGTTAGGGGAGGCTGTAGTGTGACCTGCGTGGCTGGTTCATGCCCAAACTCAGCCATACCTGCTCTCTGGACTCAGATCTTGCAGTCCCTCTCCTGTCTGGTTAAATGAGACAGCAATGCATGGAGGCAGCTTTTATCACCAGGCTGCAGCTAAATGTCTGGCCTGACCTCTTAACCAGCCTTATCCTCAAGCTGCTGGATGCCCAGTTTCATACTTTAGCTTGCTCTTGATGGGCTGTGGCTGGAAGACCTTGGCCCTGCTCCTTTAGCAGTGCTGCAGGCAGTGAGAGCAGATCCATGTGGTACTGTGTCTCCTGTGTGGCCCTGCAGTTTCCAGCTAGGAGCTCAAGGGAGGCCACACTGACATGCTAATGCTGATCCTATTCCATATCCTAGGAAATGCTCCCGGAGAAGACAGCCAGCAGGTGAGTGTGGACAGATGTGAGCTTGCCTTCCCCTAAGCCAGGCTGTGCCTGTGGGACTCTCCCTGACAGGCAGACAGCTTTCTCTAGCTGAACATGACAGAGCAGTTTGGGATGGCTGGGGGAGGGAAAGGAATCCCAGCCTGGGGAGTTCCTGTCTTCACCTTAGCAAACAGCCCTGTGGGACAGTGCTGGGGAATCCCATATTCCCCAAGTCTCCCCAGGCCCGCTTTACGGGCTGCTCTGCCTGTCACTGCAGGGTGGTGGCTGCTTGTGATGACTCTTTTTTCCCTCTGCCTCTCCAGAGTCTGAGACAGATGTGCTGCTCACAAAGATCAACAGCTTGATGCAACAATGACTCCTCCAGCCTGCATCAGCCATGGGGAGAGGCAGCCAGAGCCGTGTACAGCTCAAGTTGGGAGCACTCCTTAGGCCATCTTCGAGGCTCCTTTCCTCTACAGACTCCTTCCTGAGCCTCCTGATCCCCCACAGGCTTCCTGGCTCCTTGTGTGGTGTGCAAATGCACTTGGCTGAAAAGTGCTCCCACTGGCAGCTGCGATGAACTGAAGTTTTTGCAGGGGTTTCCTGGAGCTGGTTTATGCCTGGGGGCTGAGTGGGTGCTGGGGCTAAGGCCAAGACCTCTGTCTGTCCTGGGGTTTGGAGACTAGTGGGGGTTTCAGTTTGGTGCAGGGGAAGGGCAGCCTCTGCCTCTTAACAGCAGCTCTACTGCTTGTGATGGGAAACCTTGTTTAAAGTGCTGCTGCCCGGGGCTGCCTTGGCTGATGGCTTGAGGAATAGGAAGGGAGGTGCAGGTGGAGGGGGGGAGGGAGGCGGGGAGGGGCAGTTGGCTTTTCACAAGATGGAGAATCACAGAATCATTCAGGTTGGAACATACCTGTAAGATCATCTAGTCCAACCTTTAACCTAACTTTAACCCAACCTTTAACCTAGCTCTACCAGCCCACTGCTAACCACGTCCCGAAGAGGGGGAGGGCTCACCCCTGTGCTGGACACAATTCCTGCCACTGCTGGCTTCATGCTTGGGGGCGAGGGTGCTGTCACCCCATGTAAGCTGTTCGTGCCTGTTGCTCCGGGGGAAAAGGTGGAAAAAAAAAAGGTGGAGCTGGGGGTGGAGAATGTTTTGTGCTGCCAGGATCACGTTTACGCCCCTGCTGCAGGGAGGCTGGGGACCGGTGAGAGTCCCTGAGCTTGGAAAGGGCGGATCGGGTCAGTTTTAGTTGTTCCTATCTACGTACGTCAATAAAGCAGCGAAACAGTAGACGCACACTAAAGGGAGTGAGCTGGGCATATCTTTTTCCTCCCCCTTTCCAGCATCTTCACCGCAAGGTCCCGGCTGCCTGTAACACTGCCGGTACCGTCCCGAGGCAGGCGGGGATCCGCGGCACGTCCGTGCCATCTAGCGACAGCGCGGGGAAGCAGTGCTGGGGTCCAAGAAGCTCCTTCGAGACGGGCCCTCTGCAGCGGGGAGGAGGGGAGGCCGAGGCGGGCGGGCCTCCCTGCCAGGGTTCGCGGGGCGGGGTGCGCAGGCCAGGCCGCCCCCGCATCCCGATGGGCTCCGGGCAGCCGCGCCCCGGAGCAGAGTAGCGGGAACGTCCAGGTGCGGGTACGCTGTCGGTACCCGGGCGGGCGTCTACCGAGGCGGTGTCGGCCGGGGGCCGGGCTGGGGGCGGCTCTTCGGCCGGTTCCCGCGGGGCGGGCGAAGGTTCGGGCGTTCGCGGGGCGGCACCGTCCGGAGCGGCCGCTGGTCACGGCGGAGCCATGATCCGCCGGGAAGGTAAGGAGCGCTTTGCCCCCACCTGTAGCGCCGAGCACCGCGGCCCGCCGCCCTTAAGTGTTTGTCCTGCCGGTACCGGCACCGGGATTGCTCCCGGTGTCCCGAGCTCTTGCTCGGCAGCTCCCGCCCTCCTTCCTTCTCTGCCTCCTCGCCATGGGGCCGGGCGGCCCTGCTCGGTGCACCCTCGGGGTTGAAACTTGAGGACCGGGTGCTCCGGCTTCCTGTGCCCCCGAGTGCGGGGCACATCCTGGTGCCACCGTGGCTCGGACCAGGCAGTCCTGGTGTAGCTTACAGCACGCTCTGGGGAGCGCAGGTATGGGGGTGTGGACCCTGCTGGTGGCCAGCAGCACGGGATGCATGCTGCTGTTTTTGTGCAGCCTGGACTGAAATGGGATATCCACTCAAGGTTCACCATCTTTGTGTCCTAGTGTTGTGGCTCCTGTTCTCCACCTGCTTCTTTAGCTTCTGCTGATAAGGTCAGGAATGACCAGGCAAAGATGACTCAACCCCACTCACAGGATGCTGGGCAGTGTCTGTAGCCACTGTCTGATCTTGCAGAAAAGGAAGCACTTGGTGATAATACAGGGCTGGGACACCTATAAGGCCCAATAAATCTGGAGCTTAAGCAAATCCCAGCTTTTCCTGGAGCCAGCATGAAGCCCAATTTGAAGCAGGAGTTATTCATGTTTCCCTAGGCTCCTTTCTCTGTTCTTCTCCCATGATGAGTCAATGTGGACCTGTGACACAGGCAGGACCCCCTTAATGTCTCAGCAGAGAAGAAACTAGGAGGGAAGCCAGCTGCTCAAGCTAGGACAGCAGGTGTCACACACCCTAGCAGACACAGGCCTCCTTGTTTGATGACCTGAATTCCCTGCTGAGAGCCCTGGGATGAGCACAGTTGTCCTTTCTGCATGAGTTCCTAGGTTAAAAGATGAGTCCTCAAACAGTGGCAGGATGGCTCCCCCGCCTCCTTACACAGATGCTCTTTGTCTGCAGGCTGCTTGGGTGACAAAGGGAAATATTCACTGATAGAGCTAGGACAGGCTCAGAGTCCATGGAGATCCTCAGAGATGGATCACATTTGGGGCTGGAGATTAACTGGCAGCTTCAGCCATCTACCCAGAGAAGCATGGAGATTTGGCACAGAGAGACCACAGCTCCACTATTACAGGTCCAAGGTTCTCTCACAGCTATGGTGAGCCCAGTCTTCAACCAAAACATTGCTTCATGGCAGCCTCCAGCTCCCCTCCTGGCCATCATCCTTCCTTCCCCTACCCCCAAGGCATCATGTTCCTTTCCCACTATGATCCTGGCTGACCCAAGGCTGTTTGCTGTGTGAAACAATTCTTGTGCTTCCCCCTGTAGAAACCCAAAGTTTGCAACTCAAATAGCTGAGCTCTTTTGCAATAATCTTGCCTTATTTGATGCTGCACTTAGCTTTGGAGCAGCCATCTGGCCACACATGGGAGACTGCAACTATTGAGTTCTTACAGCCTTGTGCAACATATCCAGATTCTGAACAGTTTCTCTGCCTGGGAGGTGGCAGTGTTGCTCAGGCTGAGTTGAGAGATGAGTTAACCTGGCTTTAGACCCTGATTTTCAGAGTGGAGGAGGCCCAACAGGCAGAACATTTTCCCTTCCAGCCCCTGCCCAGCTCTTCACCATGGCCCCTCTGCACTTCACAGCAGGGTTAGCTCTTCTAGGTATGTGTAAGGAGGCTGGTTTTGTGGCTGTCTGACTTAGGCAACTTGAAGCATTATCCAGGTGAACTCCTTGCACTGCTCCAAGGCTGCACTCAAGCTTCCCCTGAAGATGTCTGTCCATCCTACACTGTTAATGCCTTTTTATTCCTGTATCATCTCTGCAGACACTGAACGGGCAGTGGAAATTCTGACCAGATACCAAAGCACCCTGCAGACCCCAGAAGAGCAGGAGCTAAAAGCCTCTATTGGAAAAGTCTCACACATCTTCCAAAGTGAACTCTTCCAGGCTCTGCTGGGTAAGCCCCTACCTTGCAGTCCCTGGGTCTTTGTGGCCTCCTGGGGATATGATCCTACACAAGTGCCTGGCACTGACCAGGCTGGGTTCATCCTGTGCAAACATGTGGATGCCTGCAATGCCAGGGAGCTGGGATGCCTTTTTCCTTCAGGGCTTGGGCAGGAGATTCCAGGGGTCAGGGCTGCAGTTGCTCTGTGTTTGCAGCACAGGATCCCACAGTCAGGTGGATGTGGACAGAGGGTAAAGCTTTCTTCATCAGGCAATGCCAGATCTATCCAGCATCTGCTAGGGTGCTGAAATGCTATGAGCACCCTGTGCATGGTGCATGTGTGGTGTGTCCACAGCCACTGTTCTGCTGCCATACCAAGCCACGGGGCCTTGCTGTTCCCTGTATCCCTCAACCTCATCACAATGTGCTATTTTCCATTCCTGCTGTAGACCCAAAAAGAAACTAACTTTTTCTATCTTTGAGAGAGAATCCATGTGTATCCAGCTCTTTTTGAGGTATCCTGGCCTTTTTTGCACTTACACCTATGAGCACATGCAAGGAACACACTGTGCAAGTGGCTGCATTTCACACAAGAAGCAGATTTGACAGCAAGGCTTGTCTTGGGGCTGGGCACCAGGAAATACCATGTTGAGTGCAGCATAAAGATCTTCGTGTGGATTTAGACAAACACAGCTGGAGTTTTGCTGGACTAGGCAGCTTCTCTGTGCAAGATCTTGCTGAACAAGGTAACGTGAAAATGCACTATATTTGCAAAGTATTTTTTTTATAAAAAACCCCAAAATTTTATGGTTTTGGACTCTGAAGTTGCTCGGCTCCATTCCCTGCCATAACAGAGCAGATCCTAGCTGTGTGGGTTTACTTAGGGTACTAATTTTGGAAGTGATCTGAGAGAACCATTTGCAAAAGTTACAGCATGCCAAGAGGAGCCGGAGCTCCTGCTCAACTCCTCTTCTTATTCCTATTTTTTGTGGGCCTCAGGGAAACACACACAGCCGTGGTGTTTACTATTCCCAGGTCTGCTGGGAGAGAAGCTGAGTTTACCTGCTGGGAAGGGAGGGAAAACCCCAGAAGCTCTACATCCCAGAGGAGGACCCAGGCCCTGAGGTGCAGAGCTCCAAACATGGTCTGTGCCTTATTCTCAGTGTGTTTTGACTGAAGGTTGTCTCAGCCCTGGAGTTTCCCCTCACCATTGCTCTGCTCTCTTGGCAGCCCTTGCCTTTTCTTCATATCTCTGCAGCCAGAGACCCATTTCAGTCCCCACAGCGCCCTAAGTTGCCAGAAACTCCTCTGTGCTTCAGGTTATCCACTGAAAATTAAATACAGTCATGGGATGAGCTGTGTGTCCTGAGACGTTTTATTCTTTTCTTGTTCTTGCTTTCAGCCCCAGCATTTCCTTGAGCAGGGCTTGTGCTGGATTGTCTGGAATCCTCACTGGCTGCAGAGATTCAAGGCAAGGGAGAGCTTCCTGGGGCAGTGGGCCCCCATGCCAAAGGGACCAGTGTTCATCTCCTTTGTTGCCCCTTCATTCATACAACTGACGCTCAAAATGGTCCCCAGGCCATGGTGAGCTCCACGCTGGAGGCAGTGGTCCCCATTGTGATCACTTTGGCAAACCTGACATTAGCCCAACACCCCTGTGTTTCTTTGTGTGCTCCTCCAGCCTTCCCCAGAGCTGTGTGAAGGCAGTGAAGCAGCTTTCCCAAAGCCCAGGGCTGTTTATATTGGAGTAAAAGTTGTGTGGGGAGTCTGTAACTGGAGGGAAAATGTCCACGTGCACGCCGAGCTGGCTACAGTTTGCACGTTAGTGAGCAGACACTGCACAGACTTTCCAGCTGCCTCCTTTAAGCTGTCTATGCCAGTGTCCTGTCAACACTTGCACAAGGGAGTGTAGCTTGGTTGCTGGTGACCTTTTCAACTGTTTAATCAGGATATTAGTTTCCCGTGCCAGAGCGAGCTTTCTCTAGATGTATTTACCTAACTAGGAATTTGCATTAATTACTTCTGCCCCATGACCCACGCTTCCTCATGGAGTGTGGGTTTGTGAATTCCTCTGTCCCTGTGTGGACACATGTGGTGCTGTCAGGTTGTGTGCTCTCTTGTCTCTGCACATATCTGGCACACACCAGGGTCATTTGGTGTCCATGGTCCAGACTTGCTGGTAACAACTATAGGAGGGTGTGGGGCCATTTTATTTGGTTTTCACCTGCCTTTTTCCCAATGTGCTGCTGTGTCTCTGTCTAAAGTTTGCTTGGAGTCATGGAGCTGGTTCCAGGTTTGTCTTGAGGGGTGAGGATTTGCAAGAGACCAGTGGGTATGCCTCCTACTGCAGAGGTTTCCATTGCAGTGTCCCACCCCATGTCAGATGCTTCTGGCTCTAGAGAGGTCTCAACCTTTGGAGGTCCCTCCTCTTACAGCCTTTCAGCAACATGGGTCTGCTTTTTCCAACCCCTTGGGAACATGAATGTGTGAGTGTGCTACATCCTTTCCCTCAGAGTGCTCCTACAGGTAGTGTTCTCCTAAGGCATGCATTGATACTTGAGTTTGAACACCAATGTGCATTATGCCATAGTGGAGCTCACCAGAAGTGCCACACATTATGGAGCTGGGCAACATGAAAAATGGCAGGGATGTGGCTTTTTGTATGTTTTGGGTTTTTTGTTTGTTTGTGTTTTTTGTTTTTGTTTTGGTTTTGTTGTGTTTTGTTTTTAAGAATAGGCTGTTTTGTTGACTCCAGAAGCCCTAGTCTGCCCACCTCCAGGTGGAGGATCTGCTGGAATGTTTGGTAAAGCTTGTTTAGTGTCCAGGGCTGGAAATATCTATAGTCGGAAAAGTGCCCAGTGTTGCTCTGCACATGCACCATTTTCTGCCAGGCTCCTCTGAGCGCAGCACAGCCCTTTAAATCTTTCTGACCACCGTGCTAACTCCCAGGAGCTGCCCGTTCTCCAGGGTCTGGACACCCTGACAGACACAGAGCTTGCCCTGGCGGGTGCCTTGGCAGCTCTCTGTGTGCGCAGAGATGCGGGAGCTGCTCCACGCTGGAATGCACCAACACTCCCCCTCTCCCCCCCCCCTCCCGCTCTGCTCAACAGAAATTCCTTGGCAGTTGAGAGGGAAAACAGGCTGTGCTGGCTCCTTCCTTCTGGCCCCTCTCTCCCAGCTGGGTCTTTCCTGAGTCCGCAGAGCCAAGCACATGACTCGCAGCCTGGCAATAGCGCACTCGGGGAGCCTGGGCTCTTGGACGCTGTGGCTGGGCTGGGCAGTTCTGGGTCTGCTTTCCCTTTGCTCGCCAGAGCAGAAATGCTTGGCCCTGTCTCATGCTACAGGGAAGGATGAGTCTTGTATGCAAAGGCAGCTCCCTGACCTTTCCTTCCCAGAGCTGGGGTTGAAAGGAGCTGTTGTGCCCTTTGCAGAGGGCAAAGTTGGGCAGACAGGCAGTGTTTGTGTTCACTCAGCCATCCCGGCTGCCAGAAGCCCAAAGGCCAATGCTCTTCCTGAAAACCCTCTGGTACTCCCATGCCCAAGCAGTGGATGATGCAGACCTCAGTGAGTCCCTGTCAGCTGCTCAGGACCGTATCCCTCTGTGGCTCCTTTTACCCTGAACAAGGTTCCTCCTGGAGAGCCCTGCAGAGGCAGAAGGAGAGGGAGGCTGCTGCTGACTCAGTGCTACCCCGGGTGCAGGAAACTCAGCTCACCAGCACTGCTGCTGGGGATGGTGGTTGTGGCTTCACTGGGTGGCTGCAAGAGCCAGGGTGCAAAAGGCGAGGAATCTGAAGAATTCCCAGCTCTCCTCCTCTTGCAAATTAGCCCATGGTTTCCATTCCAAGGATGGAAACTCACAACTTAATTGAAACTCTGCTGTGGCTGCCAGATGTACAAATCCTGCCTACAGCAACAGGACTAGGAGGTTGGTCCAAGGCTGGGGTTTCTGCTTGAGGTAAAGCTGCAGTGACACAGCTGATGACAGTGCACGTGGCAGGGAAGAAACGTGGTTTTCTGGAAGTATGCATGCTTGCTGGCACAAGGGCACTGCATTAGCCTTCTGACATGGGTGCTATAGAAATACTTAATGACACTTATTTGATGTATTGAGCCCAGGAGGAAATTGTTAGACAAATTCTAATCCATATAAATCTTGAATTACTCTTCCTTATTAGATCCAGAGCAAATTTATGCTGTCATCAAACAGAAATTTGGTTGTAAGACAGAACATGCAGCATCATCTTTTGCTACCAGTGCCCTCTTACTGAGGCTTTTCAGGTAGCACTGGTCTTAAAATGCAAAAGTGAGGCAGACTTGGGTGCAACCTATGATGCCCATGTAAAATGAAGGAAACCAGCATATGTATTAAATTATCTCTAATGCCATGCACATGTGTTCTAAAATGTACTCCTGTCACAACTGTGCCCTTGATCCCTGAATCTGTTTCCCCAATACTGAAACTCCTCTAATCCCTGGTGCCAGCAATGATTCTCTCTTCTATCAAGCATATAAAATGGACTGAGAGTTTTGGAGGTAGAGGGTGGCTGCTTCAGAGGACAAGCTTCCTGCTCTGCAGGTACCTTGCCAGCTTAGCTACCCGAGGCTGTGTTCCTGCAGCAGATAGGTTACAAATGGGGATGCTGGCAGCAGTGCACCCCCACAAGGGGTCTGTTCAAGTCTTGTTTTCATTTTTGCAGAGTTTTGTGCACTCCAAGTGTAATCTGCACGGCCAGGAGTCCCCGCTATCACTTTATGCAATTGCTGTTTTTATAACCAGAGGGAGAGTTGTTTTTGCATGAAAACAAATTCCCATTTGTCTGCCTGTGTGATGACTGCTTGCCATGACCTCATGGTCTTTGGGAAGGGCTTCAGGGGCTGCCAGCCCCAGGAGTGGTGGGCAGATCTGAGGACTCCCACTCCTCCTGTCACTAGCAGCTGCCCCATTTCTCCCCAGGCACAGGACAGAGCCTGGCAATGATGCAGTGCAAAGCAGCAGTTCCAAAAGCAGCATCAACGCCAGGCAGTGGCACAGTGCTCTGTGGACCCTGGCACCCGTGTGGCCTGGCTGGGCTCCCTGTGGGCACAAAGCTGCTCTGCCAGCAGCTGAGACTTATAGCAGCTTTTTTTCCTGCAGCTGAGAGGTCATCAAGCAGCCTTTGGGAGCTGTACAGTGGGAGTCAGTACTGCTCCCATCTTATCTGCAACATGGGATGCACTCAAGAGCGTAGAGAGCTGGCTGATGTTATCACCCCACCACTCTCCACCATTTCTGAGAGGTCCTGGCAAACAGGAGAGGTGCCTGAGGACTGGAGGAATGCCAGTGTCACTCCAGTCTTCAGAAAGGGCACGAAGGAAGATCCAGGCAATTACAGATCAGTCAGTCTCACTTCCATCCCTGAAAAAATGATGGAGCATCTCTTTCTGGAGGTCATCTCTAAGCACATGGAGCAGAAGAAGGTTATCAGGGGTAGTCAGCATGGATTGACAAGGGAAATCATGCTTGACTGTTTTGATAGCCTTCTGTGATGTTGTGGCTGAATGGACACATGCAGGGAGACCAGTGGATGTGGTCTGCCTTGACCTTAGCAAGGTTTTTGACACAGCCTCCCATAACATCCTCATGAGCAAGCTCAGGAAATGTGGGATAGGAGAATGGACAGTGAGATGGATTAAGAACTGGCTATGGAATAGAGCCCGAAGAGTGGTGATCAATGGTGCAGAGTCCAGCTGGAGACCTGTGACTAGTGGAATCCCCGAGGGATCAGTGCTGGGTCCAGTCCTGTTCAACATCTGTATCAGTGATCTTGATGACAGGAACAGAGTGTCTGCTCAGCAAGTTTGCTGGTGACACAAAGCTGGGAGGAGTGGCTGACACCCCAGAAGGCTGTGCTGCCATTCAGAGGGACCTGGACAGGCTGGAGAGTTGGGCAGGGGAAAATTTAATGAAGTACAACAAGGGCAAGTGTAGAGTCTTTGCATTTGGGAAAGAACAACCCCAAGTACCAGTACAGGTTGGGGACTGAGCTGCTGAAGAGCAGTGAAGGGGAAAGGGACCTGTGGGTGCTGGTGGATGGAAGGATGGCCATGAGCCAGCAATGTGCCCTTGTGGCCAAAAAGGCCAATGGCATCCTGGGGTGCATTAGAAGGGGGGTGGTTGGTAGGTTCAGAGAGGTTCTCCTCCCCCTCTACTCTGCCCTGGTGAGGCCACATCTGGAATATTTTGTCCAGTTCTGAGGCCCTCAATTCAAGAAGTGCAGGGAACTGCTTGAAAGAGTCCAGCATGGAGACAGATGGTTAAGGGACTGGAGCATCTCCCTCAGGACAAGAGGCTGAGGGAGCTGGGGCTCTTCAGCTCGGAGGAGAGGAGAATGAGAGGTGACCTCATGAACATTTACAAACATACAAAGGGTGAGTGTCAAGAGGATCAAGCCGGGTTCTTCTTTGTAATGACCAATGATAGGACAAGGGTAATGGATGCAAGTTGGAGCATAGAAGGTTCCATGTAAAAATATGGAAAAGCTTTTTTACTGTGAGGGTGACAAAACACTGGAACAGGTTTCATAGTGAGGTTGTGGAGACTCCTCTGGAGACATTCAAAACCCACCTGGATGCATTCCTGTGTGACCTACACTGGGTGGTCCTGCTCTGGCAGGGGCATTGGACTCAATCTCTCAAGGTCCCTTCCAACCCCTAACACTGATTTCTGTGAACGCACAGTGCATGGGCATGTGATTAAGTACAGGAAGAGGATGGGCACTTGTGTTTTGGGGTGCAATCCTGCTTTGTGAAAGCCTCCCTGGGAAACAGTCTGGGGCAGTGCTCAGCATGTCCCTGCTTACACTGCCCAGTGCTCACCAGATTTTCATTAGAAATCTTTATAAAGTGGGCATTTAATGCCCATAATGTGGCATAGTCGCAAGTGAAAAGCCACACACTAAAGGGCTGTTGCAGCTGCTTCATCTCTGAGCTCCCAGGGATTGCCAGGGGAACAGCCACAGCCCCCTCAAGCTGAAACCACTGCTTGTATTGCTCACAGAAGGGCTCTCCAGCCTCTTCCACTGCAGACACAGGCATAGAAAATGAACTCAGGTTTCTACTGTGGCTTTTCCCACTCTGAGTGCTTAGCTGTGCTGCCATGACTTTTTGGCCCTGCCAACTCTGCCAGGCTTCCTGTTTCCCAGGTGCTTAAAGGGCTTCATTACCTTTTTATGCCTTTTGCAAGGTGTTTACCAAAGTCCTTTGGCTGACCTTTTGGAACTTTATCTTTAACCTGGCAGCATTTACCATTGTTTCTGGTTTTCTCATTTAAACACAACTTCAGCTGTTTAGATGAATGTCTTCTCACTTTTAATAGCCTCCCTTCCCCCGTGGTCTAGCCTTGCTTTCCTCCCTTTTGCCTTTACATTATCCTGCAGCCAAGCACTGTGTATTTGCTCTGATGTCCCAGTGGGGCCTCTAAATAGGCTCAGTGCCTCCCACGAATGTTTTACCCTCTTCATTACCCCTTTCAGTTTCTTCATTAAAAAGCTGCTCACTTTTGATATAGTTCCCTTTCTGAAATTAAACACTTCTGCAATGGCTATATTGGCTTTCTTTGCAACCACAGGGGTGCTGGATCTGGAAGACCATGTCTGACCTTGCTCTGGAGATGAGCTGGGGGCTGCTGAGGGCTGATAATTGCCTGAGTGCATGACAGCAGGGGCTTCCTTGGGGAGGAGAAAAGCTCACTGCAGCCCTTCTGCTCCCTGCAGTCATCCATGTGTGACCAGGAGAGGGTAAAATGCTCCTAGCAGTGGTAGAAAAGGGTCTGGGTTCCCTCTGGAGCTACACCCAGTAGCAGCTGCCATCAGGTTCTGCTGTCATCCCATAACTGTCTCTGGAGCAGCAAGGGCTGTTACACCCCATTCTCACGCCTCTCTTTGAAGCCACTACAATTTACAGCAGCAGACTCAGGTCCCTGGAGCCCAGAGTGAAGATCTGCTTGTGGCAGTGCACAGGTTGTATCATGCCAGGCAGGAAAATGAAATTTACGGGGGGAAGGAGCTGGAGATAACACAGCTGTAGCCATCAGCTTTAGAGCCTGTACACTTTGAGCCTGATGTCCTAGTGTCCTGTGCCCTTTCTTCTTGTCTTTGTGGGAAGGGTGCTTCTCTGTGAGCCAGGGCAGCAGCTATGGGAAGAGAAAAGCAGCAGGACGGGCAGCAGGGGCCTGCCTTGTGCAGGATGCTTCTTGGAGCAAAAGGGACATAGGTCCATGCATGAGGCTGGCATAGCCTGGAGGAGAGCAGCATGGAGTGGGTTTGTGATTTATGTTGCTGAGCATGGTTTGCTTATACTCCCTGTGGATTGTGTAGTCATTGCTCCAAGGAAATGCCTTTACTGTCCACAGCCATGGGACATTGCACTCTGAGCCAGGTATATTTCCACCTCTTGCCTTGCACTGGGGTTAGGGATGGAGAGCCAGCAGAGCCCTGTCCCAGCCCATCACACAACCTCACACAAAGGGCTCAGACTTAGGATGCTCTGGGTACAGAGCAGCTGCCCACAGATGCTGTACCCCATGCAGGATGCTGGCATGGAGCTGCCTCCACTGGTCCTGTAGGTGTTTCTCACACTGTTTTGCAGATATCTATGAATTCTACAACTTCATGCTGCACTCCGCACCCCTGCAGACTCCCAGCCCAGAAACAAGTTACAGCAGAGCCAGGCAGCAGCATGAGGTGAGTGAACCCAGCTCCATAATCACACGTAGAGAGTTCCAAAACCTCCCCCAGGTAAGACCCACTCTGGCACGATGCTGCAGGGCCAGACCCTGCACACTCCTGCACCAAGGGGAAGACAAGGGGCACAGGAGGCTGCCAGCATCACACCCAGGAAATTTCCACAACTCCTCTATCATTGCTTGTCTCATTAATGAGGCAATTTCTCTAATTCAAAAAGTGTTAATTGAATTATTCCTTATGCAAGTAGCTTGAGCTCCAGATTAGTTGTTCCTGTCTGACACCGTCTCCCATGGAGATATTTCATCTCTCTGATCTAGCCACCTTGTGGGTTGCTTTTGATGCATGAAGTAGGCTGAGTCTCTTAAGTTTCCCTTTTCAAGATTATTTTCCAACTCTCAGATAACTTCTGTCTCTCTTATTTAATTTTCAACAGTATTTTAAAAGATATGGAACTAGGTAGGAAGCCAGGAATTGAGCTGGTGTGCTTCTCCCAGCTTCCAACAGGAGCCACTCCTTCTGGCCCTCCCCAGCTACCAGCTTCCCTCACACAGACCCAACACAACAGCCCAAGCCCATAGACACCATCGAATCCATCCTCCTTTCTCAAAAAATGTGCTTGTGTTGCTGAAACATCAAATCCAGCCCATACCCAGCAGTGGGACAGCCCTGGATGGGTCTGCAAGCCTACACTATCAGCTGCAGTGCTCCTTCTGCCCATGGGGCCATGGTGGGGCAGGCTGTGGTGGTGGTGGGATGCTCACTGAAAGCAGGATTAGTCCCTCCTGCGTGGTGGGAAGCTCATTTGGGCCCTTCCAGAAGTGGTGGTGGTGGTGTCTGGAGGCTGCTGACCTGCCCTATCTGCACGTCCCCCCCTGTCTTGTTTCAGAACCGGTCCCAGGATGGTGAGTGGAGGCTTCCCACAGGGTCTGGGGACAGCGTGCCAGGGACACCACCGCGGCTGGTGAAGGTGACAGCACGGAGGACAGAGGCCCGGGCCAGTGTCTGCAGCCTGGTGCTTGGCTCTCACAGCGCCCTGCCCCAGGTGAGCCTCCATGCACCCCCCCCTGCCAGCCCAGCCAGCAGCTGGCACTAAGGGGACACCCCCCATAGCACCGTGGGGACGGTGCCAGGAAGGCATTTTCCTCCCCTGGGGCTGGCAGTGTTTCCTCGGAGCTGTTCTGGTGATGCTCAGGCTTGGAAATACAGCATTCACCTCTGCCAAGGGCCAGACAGCTCCAAAACCTTACCCTTGTGTCAGCATTTACCATGGTTTGGTGCTGGTCCTCAGGGCTCGGAGGGCACGTGAATATAGTGCAGAAATAGAGAGGCCGTGCAGAGCTGGAAATCCTCCCAGCCTCATCCCTCTCGCCTCCAATGCTGGCACACTCCCACGTTGCAGATTTCTTTACTTTTTTCTCTGAGCTCTTAAATGGCAGGTGCATTCCTCAGCTTACTGAGAACTTTTCTCTGCTGTCTTATTTACCTGGAAACTCTGTTTATTTGAATGTCCATCATAAATCCTTCCTCCTGGAGCAAGTGCATCATTTGAGCTATGCATTTAAAGGAGTTTTAGGGGTGAGCAAAGGGAAAAATGCACTTTTGGGATGGATGATGTGGCCAGGATGAATGGACCTCACTGCAAATTTGAAGTGATATGAAAATGTTGTTTTCCTTGGCATAGATTGAAATTATGCTTGTTTTCTAAGTCAGTGTATTCTTCTGAAATATTTTAAATACAAAAATTTCACTGCTGCTTTTCTGTCCTTTTTAAATGTTTCCTTTGTTATTCTGGACTGCAATAAAATGGGTAACAACCCATTTTTTCCCTTACTGTTTAGTTTCTCCTTTTCCTCTTACTACTCTCTATGTTTTCAAACACTCACCAAATCTTTACCAGTTTTGGAAGGGCTGGACAGTGATTTTTTGAACTCAACAGGAGGATGAGCTCAGCTGCCAGTCCCTGTTCACCAGTGGGAGGGAACCATGACTGCAGATGGGGGAGTCACGGGACAAAAACCCTTGAGGGATCACAGCCTGGTCAGTCAGAAACAGTCAGATTTTATGGCATTTTCTTCCTTACTCTCTCAGGCTGTGGAGGGCAGTATCTCTTCCATCCAGTCCCAAATGTCTGTCTGGGTTGCAAAGTCTCCTTTAGCAGCAGCTTTCATTTTAAGGCTTCATGCAATGGGGAATCTGCTGTGTCCCTAGCATGGGTGGCCTGATGGTTATTTCTCCTTCCAATTAAAACTCTGCATTTTGCTGTTAGCCTGAATTTCTCTTGCTTGCAGCCACAGAAAAAATTGCTACCTTTGTTTGCTAAGATAAAGGACCACAGCGATCAGAAATGTTCCCAACATGTAGGTATTTATAGATGTGTCTAAGTTCCCTCTTAACTTCCCTTAGATTAACTAAACAGATTGGCTTCTTTACACAGTGTAAGGCAAGTTGTTCCAGCCCTGAAATACTTCCTGTCATTCTTCTCTGGATTTTCTTTTTTTTTTTAATTCAGCCTCCTTCTTCCCTAGTCTGTGTTGGTACAGGTCAGAAGCCAAACCCCAGTGCCAAGTGCTGGCACTTTGGGGATCACAGGTCTGTGAGGACTGCAGCTGCCAGCTTGGAGCAGGAGGTCACTGTCCCAAGAGGGAAGGAATGGTGGGGACTCAGTTGGGCAGGAAAGGGCTCCAGGAGGGCTGTGCTCTGGCAGGACTCTCATCTGCATCCTCTTTCTTCCCAGAGGATGGCTAGTTCAGTCTGGCTGCAGGCATAGCAGGAACCTGGAGGGACAAAAAACATCGGGATGGTAGTGGTCGGTGCTGGGCTCAACCAAATCTGTCCTCCTGCCTGAAATTTTGCTTTCTGTGGAAAGGCAGCAGCTTTCCTGGAAACTGGGAAACCACCAGGCGGTGGTACTAGAGAGCAGCAGGCTCAAATGCTGCTCCTCTTCAGCAGCCCTGTGCTGGGATAGGGGGGTCTTTGACAAAGCAGAGAGCCTGTTCCCTGAGATCTCATCTTCAACACGGAATGTAGGACTTGCCCCAGCAGAGCAGAAGCATTTCCAGCAGTCCCTCATGTCAGCAATCTGGACCATGCCACAGAATGGGCCATTCCTGATGTACTGCATCACAGGACCTGCTCTGCAGCCTCACTCCTGCATGAAGGCACCAAGGACACCTCAGCTTCTGTCCTGCATCACCTCCAGTTTTGGATCTCAACAGCCCTAGTGCCCAGGATGGTGTCAGGGCTAGGATAACACCTACACACCCAACTCCTGCCCATCTCACAGTGACTTCTTGCTCCTCAGTCTTCAATGTGCTTTTTGTCACGGGCATTCCCAAAGTGGGTGTCAGGAAAACTCTTGAGATGGCAAATAGCACTTGGAAGAACAAGGGAAGATTTTTTAATAGATGATACTTAATGCTAGGGCAAGAAGGCACCAGCAGCAGGGCAGAGCAGCTGCCCCCCTATAATGCTACCAGCCAAGGAACAGGAGTTCTAGCAGACACCTACTATTGAAAAAAGGCAAGATGGTGAACTGGTGTGTCCTGCCTGAAGTAAGAGCAATTATCAGATCCATCAGTGTAAGTTTTCTGTTGTCCTGGCTTTGTCATCTCCCCTGCCTGCAGCTCTCCCTGTCTGATAGCAGAGCAAAAACCACCATAACCTGCTTTAGCCAGGAAGACACATGGGAAATAAATTGCCTCTCCACACAGATACTTCCAGGAACAGGAAATTTTCTGTCTGCTGGCAAGGATATGTGTGTACACCAAGTAGCCCTGCAGTGTCCAAATAGCTGCTGCAAAGGAAGTGGGACCAGTAAATAATGCAGCACCATATGCTTCCTGACAGCAATGCAGAGGGCTGAAACCGTCCCTCCATGGCAAAAGTGAATGTTCAACCCTTAATGAGGCAAGAGCAAAGGGACTCAGCCAGCAGAAATCCCTGCTGAGGCGCTCAGAGGAACCATCCTGCCTGAATTCTGGGGTTTGTTTGGGTTTATTTGCCATTTCAGTCTTTCCCTGAGCCCCGTGGTTGCCTTACCAGGGCTGCTCAGGGCTTGTGTGCATCTGCAGTGAGAAGTCCCACAAGGATGCTCCTATGGCTGGTGCCACTCACCTGCACTCACAGGCTGGCCCAAAGGCTGCTTCTTTTAGTAAACACCATTCTCATCCTCTATGGGGGTAGTAGAGGGCAGACAGCTGTAAAGATAAATGAAAGAGGAACAATGACACTGATAAGCAGAAACACTGCACCTGCAAGGATGCATTGCTCATCCCCTGCCACCCACTCCTGCCTCCCAGTGTGGCTCTGCAGCCACTCCAGCTTCATCAGCAGTGTGTTGCTGCCCCTCCTGCTGTCACCTGCCCGTGCATCCTGCCCTTCCTCCAGCCTGCCAAGGGTTTCGTTGCTTTGCTGCCCAGCTCCAACCTCGAGGCTCTGTCCTTGCTCAGCCATGCAGCTGACACTCAGCAGCAGCAGGTCTTAATGTGATGGATAGAGCAAGCAAGACTGCTTCAGCAGCAAGATATTCCATGCATGCTCTGAAATCGTAGGTGAATAGGAAACCTTGCTGGCAGGGGATGCTGCTGCTCTTGCTGGATGCAGGTGTGTGAGATGCCACTGAGTATGCCAGGTGCAGGCTGTGCTATGAGCCCTGCTGGGGCTTATATCCTTCCCTCTCCTACATCCCAGGAAGGCCCAGCTCTGCAGGAACACCTAGCATGGTGTCAGGAGCCTTCCCTGCTGCACCTGCCACTGAAGATGCATCTATCTGCCCAGTGACCCACAGATGAAGCATGAAAAAGATCCATGGAGCTCCCTACGGGATTTGGCAGAGAAAGGCAGGCTGTGCCATCAGTGTGGAGACGGGCTGTCTGCTTCCCCTGTGTTTCTCTTGAGTGCTTTTTCCTCTTTCCTGATTCCATTTTGGCCAAACGACAAGGTCATTCCCATGCTCTGCACCTTTGCCTTGTGGGCAGCTGCAGCAGGTTGGGATGGGACTGGCATGTGGCAGATGCTGTGGCTACAGGAATGCCTGCTGCAAGCTCCCCACTTCCCCCTGCCCTGGCTGCAGCCCCACTGCTCCTCATTTTTTCTGCAAGTTGTGTGAGAGGTGAAGAACCAAGAAGCTGTTTGTTACTGCAAGGAGGGGTAGGGAAATTAAGCAGATCCCTGATGCAGGCCAGTGCCTGACAATGAATGCAGCCCCCTCCAAGAAGCCCCCCGTAAGGTTGCATAAGCCTGGCTGTGCCCACCATCCCATGTCCTCTCCGTGGTCTGGCTGGGCAGGCAGCTGAGGCTGTCACTGCATGCTGACCACTGCTTTGTCTCAGCTCAAGCCTGGCAGGATCAGCCCTGCAACCCCAAAAATCCTGGCAAGTGGCTAATACTCAAGCAATGGGAGCAGAGGAGCAACCAGGTCCTGGAGGGACACATGCACACTCACAGAGTCCATTCCCATGCACCTTTTAGAACATGTTTAATTTTGGGAGAAACAGAGAAGAAAAGCAGCAACCCACAGCCCAGAGGCCCTGACTGCTGACCTGGTGTCACTTGAGCTGCTTCTTCCTGGCAGTCGCTTCAAGGGTTCTGTGTTCAGATGCTCTCCAACAGCTTTGGGTTTCAACACTGCAGACACAGGCTCAGAGGCCAAAACACTGAAGGCAAGGGGATGTATGTCTGCAATAATGCACTCATACTGAACCATACACCAGCCCTGCACAGCACTGTCCAGCTGGGCAGTGCTGCCTGTTTCCCAAGGATGCTGCTGCTCAAAAGTGAGGTCAGCACAGGCTGTGTCAGTAAGAGCTGTCACTTCAGTGGACATTTTGGGGTTGAATGGCCTCAGCTTTACTAGAGGCTCTTGCTGTTCCTGCTGAGGAGATGAACAAGGAGATGCTTAGACCTCAGTTCTCCCAGTTCAATATACAGCTTCAGCAAAGGATGAAGTCAGTAAAGTCAACAGGCTATCAAACCAAAGGCTCATGCATGGCCACCTGTTCATACACTGTTTGTGGACTTTCTGTCTAAAACCAGCAACAAAAGGAAGATTGGAAGGTTCATGCTTCAGCTATGTTTGCCTCCATCTATTGCATGTATCTGTCCAACCTCAGCTCAGCACAGCTGCTGGGCTGACTCACACGTGAGGTTCACACTGATGGGTTTCATCCGTAGCTCTGGAGGCAAGAACTGATACCACTCACATCCATCTCGGTGGGGTGGGGACTAAACAGGGGTCAGTTCCATTAATACCTTGACCAGGAGCTTGATGAACGACCATACTGTCCTTGCTGGGTCTCTGCTTTGCTCATCAATTTTCCAAAACGACCTAGTGCAGCCTCACTGCAGGGTCCCCACAGCAGCACCCAGATCCCTCTTTTCTTGCTTTGCCTGCTCAGGTGACTGACCACATTTCTGCTGCCACCAAAGTGAAGCACTGGAGCTCATCTCCCATAGCACAAAGCAACCAGAGGCTCTTGAAGTGCAGAACCTCCATGCCCATAGCACAGGATCTTCCACCCTGACCTCAACCCATCCATGCTCCACTCTCCCTCGCCACAGCTCCAGCATCTTGGGAGGCTGTGGGCAAATCTCCTGAATGCATTTCTCCTCACCATTGTGGTCTCCTCACCATTTTTTTAAAAAAAAGAAACCAAGTTTGAAGGCAGAGCGTGGAAAGTCAGCTGCTTTCTATCTGGAGCACTGGATGGGGAAATATCACTGCTTCTTAATAGCACCAGGCTAAATGGGAATCAGGATTCTGGTGGCAGAGGCAGTGCCAGCGCTGTTAGAAATAGAGCAGCCATGATAACTGTTCATAAAGGTTTTTAATCTTTAGGATTTTGAGAATCAGTATCAAGCTATGCTGAGAGATCCATTATCCTTGGCTTGGTAGGAGCTTGGGGAATTGCAGGGAAAGGTGGACAATGGGTGAGTGCAGGTCTGTGAATCATTCCTCTTGTGAATCCAAGTGTGAGCCATTTGAAAGGTTCTTTCTGCTGTGTGCTGCTTCCCCTTGCTTTGCTGTGCATGCTCTGGGGGATTAGACCATATGTGGCTTCAGCAGTGCAAACATTTCAAGCTGACCTCGTGCCCTTTTGCAGGAAACAAGGGTTTGCTCTGGGGCAAAACCCACCAGAGCCTTGAAACCTGCAAGTACAAAGCACTTTGCAGGCTCTTTGCTGGCATTGCACTTAAAAAATATTCAAAGTACTGAGACTCAGGCAAAGGCCTCCTGCGGCCTGTGGCCTAGATAGCTGTTGGGGCTGGCACTGCTCAGGCACATCAGCTTCTGTGCCCAAAGCCCTGGCATGGAGAGCATCACGCCGAGCTGGCATTTCTTCCCCAGCCTCACAACCAACTCCCCACCTGTGCGTGTCCAGGAAATATGGCTATGCCCTGCCAGGCTGTTTCCCCCCTTTATGGGGTATTTTTAGACCAGATCACTTCACAGCCTGGGCTAAAGCAGACTGGGAAAGGAGCTGCAGCAGAACAAGCAAGGGGTTTGCTCTGCATTGCAGTGCGAGGGGGAAACCCAGGCTGGTCTTGGAGCTGGATTCATTGCTGAAGCCAGGGGGAAGCTCTGCCTGATGCTTTCCAAGTGCATTGCAGACCTTCTCCCTTGACACGCACCACGCAGCTGTTTCCCCTCCGTGAAACAGTAGATTTTGCTTAGCTAAATCTCACAGGGTGTTTTTCTTTCAGGGAGATTTTGTAAGCTTTGGGACTCTGCTGCTGTGGGATCACTGCCGTGTTACTGCTTGGGTTCAAGACAAAAGTGCGGTGATGGAACTGGTCTCCCAGCTGCCGGCTGTCACCACACCGTGGCTCAGTTGCAGAGCTCATGGCCTGGCATCCTTTGGGTTAAAACTTGACCTAGCTGTGTACTCTGTCCCCTGTGGATGCCCAGGTCCTGGGACCCGACCATCCCTTGTCCAAACCGATCCCTGAAGCCAGTGGGAGGGAAGAGGCACGTCATCCTCAGTGTCATCTGTCACCCCGGGCTTGTGTTGCTGGTGTGTCACTCCCGAGGAACACATGTATGGATGTTCCTGCGCCTGTGCCTCGGGAACACCTCCTCACCCCGCAGCTGGCAACCGGTTTGAAGGTCACCTCGGGGCTTCCGAAGCGGTCGCGTCTTCTCCCGGCGAGCTGGGGCAGCGGGACGGGTGGGAGGTGACACTTCGCCTTTAAGAGAGGCTCTTGAGCCGCCCGCCGCTCTGCGGAACGCGCGCTGATTGGCCGAGCGGCGGGCGGGGGGCGGGGTCAGACTCATTGATAACGGAGCCGCGCTGTGTCCACTCAATGGCGCAGCGGTGCCGGGCAGCGGCTCCTCGGTGCCCACCTCCCGCCCACCGTGGGGGCCCGGGGCTCCCAAGGGGCATCAGCATTCGCTTATCTCCAGCGATCGGGCAGGTTCCCACACCAGAAAGCCGGTTGTGAGGCAGCACAGCCCAAATCAGGTGCCCGTATCCTTGCCAACCACTGGCTGGGGGCAGTGGGAGCTGCTGAATGGGCTCTGCTCTGTCTCGAAGGGGCAGATTGGAGCAGGGCTGGACAGGCAAAAGAGAAAATCTGTGGGCCCGCAGAGCTCCTTTTCTTATCCGCCATGCAACGTGGAAAGAATCGAGGAAAGTGCATCCCTGGGGCTTGGATGTGGGGAAAGGTCCTTCTGTGCTACCCAGGGAAGCCCCAGAGCAGAGCAGTGCTGAGCCCTTGCAGCACTTTCAGACCATTTGTTGATTTACTCTGAGGATGGGACTGGGTCCTGCAGGGATGGCTCCCAGTGAAGAGTCTGCATGGGACTTTGTGGTCCCAAGTACACATTGCATTAGATGAGGTCAGGCAGGAGACTTCTGGCAGTCTTGCATCACACAAGTGAGGTGTGTTTGTCTGCTACTAAGTGAATGTGTAAGCACAGCTAGGGACAGCTTGGGCCTAGTGAAAGATGCAGAGAAACAGGGTGTCTGTTGGGGTCACAGGAGCCACAATCAGATGAATATCAAATTATAGGGTGGAAAAAAACCCACCAAACCCAAATATCTGAAGAGTCTTTGAAATACTTCGCTCTGACTCTGGCTTGGAGTGGTGAATTTGTGCCCTGATAACATTTTTCAGACCTTCCCTCCACTCCATCAGGCTGGAAATGTGCCTTATTCCAAAGGAAATGAAGCACACACAATGGCTGGGCACCCACAGACTACGAGTTAGAGCAGTGCTGTAATTGCCATGCCCATTCAGCAGCAAAGCTCCCACCTTCTGCCCAGGGAGGTGCCATGGGAGGGCAACCCACAGCCAGTCCATGCTTTTAGTGCTCCAGCAGGAGCTTCATTGTAAGGTTGTCAGGAAACCTGCTGCAGTTAATTGGTATTAAATAGAGACTTCAGGCTCCTTCAGGGAAGGAGCTTGGGTTCTGCTGCAGGGACCTGTGCAGTTCTCCACTGTTCCTCTTCCCACCAGTACAGCCATGGAAGATATGTAGTTGGCTGTAATTTCAATTGCAGGAAGTGGCCAATGTTGTTTATTGAAGACCCTTGTGCCACTGCTGCCACAAGTAAGGTTACTGGAACTGCTTAGTTCCACTGGGCAACATATCAGGGATCATTAATAAAATGAAAGTGGTTTTGCTCTAGAGAAGAATAATTTCTTTGTAAAATGCCCTGAGAGCTTAGTTGTTCTGAGACCACTAAAAACTATCAGTTTCTTGGTATTATTACCCACACTTGGTATTATTCTTGGTATTATTACCCCAGCTGCACACATTCCTGGTGAATTGCTGGCAGTGGCAGGGAGGAACAGTGTGAGGTGTTCATTATCCTGCCCCTCCCCACTCACCTGTGACTGCACAGATCCCCCAATGCTCACAGGAACTGCCCACCCTGTTTGCCCCCTCTGGCTGTGCAGCTGGCTCTGCAGAGCACCTGTTCAACTTTCATTTGGCAAGCCCCAAACATAGCAAATTACTATTAGAAAGATGGGAGTCTGAGGTCATGATAAAGAACCAACTGATGAACCAAGACAAGTTTAATTTGCTTCCTCCATTTGCTGCTTGTCTCCCTGTGGCCTGCTCCTCCTGGCACATTTACCTCCCAGTGCTCCTCACCCCCCAGTCTCAGCTGGGTGACTGTAGACACCACTGCTTCCCCTGTGCTCTGGAGGTTGGGTCACTTTTTGAAGGTGATTGTAATCAAGAAAGGTTCCTCCCACATGCAAAACTCTGCATGGGTTCCTCCCAGCATTACACAGATGACACCCATGTGTACCCAGGCTCAGAACTAATGTGTGGCTTTGGTTCCCCTGGCAGGACCCAAGGTCAGGTCAGCTTACACCCTGCTCAAAATTGCTTCTATAAAGAAAAAAAAAACACAGGTCATTGTCATAGGAGGATCCCTTCTAAAGGGAACAGAAGGCCCAATATGCAGACTGGACCCATTTCTTAGGGATGTCTGCTGGCTCCCTTGATCCTGGCTTAAAGACATGAAGAGAAAGCTCCCTACCCTGGTACAGCCCTCAGGTTATTATCCGTTATCCATTATTCATTTTTCAGGTAGGAAGTAGTGAAGTTGCTACAAGAAGTCTGAACGCAACCAGGAGAGACTTTAGGGCCTTGGGACAACTGATTAAGGGTTAAGGAGTGTAAGTAGTGTTCTCTATCCCTCCAGTTGCAGAGGATAATCAGGGAAAAAACAGGAAGACCCATCCGAGCTCCAAGCCTAGTGTGACTGGCATGATTTGGGGGTTTTATCACGGGCCAGTCTACACAACACCAGGCCTGCTGGTGACAGACAGTACAACAGTCTCAAAGGGTGAAAGGATCTTTGCATACTTAAAGAGCTTTACACTGGATTTAAAGATGAAAAGGGATAAAACCAGATAAGCCTTGGGGCAGCACAGTAACATTTGTGGGACAGTATGCTAGCAAGGTCCTTCAGTCTGCTGTCTCAGCAGAGGTAGGAGATGGAGATCCATGCCAAGCAAAGACACAACAAGGGTTATTGATGGGTTAGAAACCACAGAAGTTTCTGAGAGTGGTCAGGTATAAATTTGGGCTTCTTCATCCAGAAAGGTGGTGGGATCAATAGCCCATCTGAAGTGCATCTACACCAAAGCAGGGAACATTGGCTACAAACAGGAGGAGCTGGAAGCCATTGTGCAGCAGGAAGACTGTGATGTAGTTGATTACAGGAACATGGTGGGATGACTCACAACTGGATTGCTGCAATAGATTATTACAAACTCTTCAGAAGAAATAGGCAAGGAAGAAAAAGTGGTGGGGTGCCCCTGTATAATAGGGCATGTTTTGGTTGTCTAGAGTTTGATGATGGTGACAGTAGGGTGGAGTGTTTGTGGTTAAGAATCAGCAGTAAGCCCTGTAAGGCAGATGTCATGGTGGAAGTATGTCCAACCAGGAGATAGAGGCAGGCAAAATAGTCTGTAAGTAGCCAGAAGTCTCATGACCACTAGCCCTTGGTCTTGTGGGGCTTACCAGATGTCTGCTGGAAATGCAATACTAGAGAGAGAAAACAGTCTAGGAGATTCCTGGTGTGTGTGACATTCACCAACTTCCAGTCATCTGGGATGTCCCCAGTGATCCAGGATTGCTGGCAAATGATGGAGAGTGGCTTGAAGAGCTCTTCCCCAGCTTCCTCATCACCCTGGGGTGGATCCCAGCTGGTCCCATAGACTTGTGAGGATCCAAGTGGCTCAGCAGGTCACAAACTGTTCCCTCCAGGATTACAGGGGGGCCATTTCAGCTTCTTATTTCTCTCTACAAACCCCAGAAGCAGTTGTCCTCAGGACAACCTGTCCTAGTGTTGAAAACTGAGGTAAAGGTGGTGTTAAATACCTCAGCCCTTTCCTCATCTTTGGTAACTATGTCCCCCCCCATGGCAAACAAAGAATGGAGGTTTCCCTGCCCCTCCTTTTGCTATTGATGTATCTGTAGAAGGATCTGCAGGGCTGGTGTGAGCAGTTGGGCTTACAAACTCCACATATCTTTCCCTGGTGCTCTAATCCTATCCAAGTCAGCCTCTTTCAAACATGGGTCTTCTACCTAACCTCATCCCAAAGATGGCTTTGATGGAGGCTCAGTGTAGTGGGTGGCAAGTGGTGCTTTGCACAGTGCATGGTCCCTGCAGGTGAACCATGACATCCTAGGATGGGAACTCCGATGGGAGGGAGGAAGGATTGTAGCTGGGCTGGAACAGTTATTAGTTATGGTTGTATTACAGGTTCTGGGCACATCTCATTGATGAAGTGGCTCAGATCACAGAGGTGCCACAGGGTGAAAGTAACCAAGACAGATTTCAGGTCCATTTACTGTCATGCAGGAAACACTGGCCTATTTCTACAAGGCTTATTTCTCTGCTTTGGTGCAGCAATTCCTTATCTCACCTTCATTCCTGTACCAGTCCCTCCCTTCATTCCTGCCTCTGCCCTCACTGCTGCAAGATGCCCTCACTCCATGGACAACATTCCCCAGCCCACCAGTCCACCCTGGCATCTCCTCAGACTACAAGGCTTGTCAGCCCAGAATGCTCCAGCAGGGCTGGGCTTAGGGAGATGGCACTAAGAGCAGTAGATGTGATGATCTTAATTTCTTAAAGCCTGAAGTGCAAAGTTCTCTGCTAATGTCAACACATGCATGTTTTCCTTCCATGCACACAAACACATTTTTCATTGATTAAAATAACTCTGAACAATCGTGCTTTGCACCAGTCCCTCCTTGCCTTAGGGAGCTCCAAGGGTCTGCAGTGTCTTTTGGCACCAAGTTCTGACTCGCTGTCATACACCTCTTCCCACAGCCCTGCTGGGTCATATTGAGCCAGCTGCATGAGGCCAGTAGGATCTTGCATCCTGAATCGAGGTGTTGAATTATCATGTCTTGTGGCTCAACCTGTGGCTCCCTCCTCCTTCTGTCTCACTTTTTTACTTGTATTCTGCAGGAGTCCTACTGCATACCTTTCATTGCTCTTCTAGATGTTTATGTACCATTTCTTGAAATAATTCTTCACCCATTCTAGTGTTTATTACAACTCTTAAGCATTAGGAGGCTGGGTTCAGGTTCTAACTGGTTGAATGTGATTGGGTGACTGTTTTGAACTTCTTCCAGTTTGGCACTTCTGTGCAAGAGGTGAGAGACTGCATGATCTGGACTGCTGCAGCAATGGGCATTTCCTCTCTGCTTTTACTATCCCCTGAGGGGAGGACTTGGGAGGTTCAGCAAAGGCTCTTTGGGTATCCTACACCCCCAATGCACCCGTGGCTCTCAAGGCAAAGGCAATACGAGCAAACCCTGGCATGTTGGAGCATATGGTAACATCTCCAACAGAACAGGGGGAGAGTGGACCAGGGGCTGCAGCACTGATGATGCTGCCAGGCTCTTGATCATGGGTCAGGTCTGAAAAAATTATTCCATATTCCCGCGTGGACCACAGCTAATGCTAAGTTAACACAACGTCAAACACTAAACCAGCAGGGTTGCCCGCCGCCCTGCTGGGCCTAGAAGAATCGAGCTGCCTGGTGCTTCGGGGGATGGGGAGAGGCTGGGTGTAGCCGCAGGTGATGCATGAGGCTGTTGAGGGGAGGATTTCTGCTACTTCTGCAATCCGCCAGCGCAGGCTGCCGGGAACTTCTCCAGCGCCGCTGCTCACAGGCAGGATTCGCACCCGATCCCCGGGAACTGCCCCGTCTGCCGAAGGGATGGGCGCCGCGGCGCAGGGTGAGGGGCTCCTCAGCCCCGCCCTCACCGCCGGGGCGGGGCGCGGGGTCTCCGCCGGAGCAGATTGGCCGCGAAAGAGGGGGAGGAGAGGCGGGGGGATGCTTCGCGCCGCCGCAGGTGCCGCGCTAGCGCTCTGCTCTCCCGAACCGCGCCGGACCGGAGCAGACCGGGCTGAGCCGCGCAGGACAGGTCTAAGCGTCGCCGGACAGGTCCGAGCCGCGCCGAACCGAGCCGCATCGGACTGACCTGACCTTCCCCATGCAGGGGAGTGGGGCGGAGCCGCTGTCCCCCGCCCCGCGCCGAGGGCGGCCCCGGGACTGAGCGGCACTGTGGGCGATGCTGCGACGCGTTCCCGTGGAGATCACCTTGCTGTAATACCGCCCCTCGCCTCCTCCCGCCCGCGGGGCCGGGGGTGCCGAGCGGGAGAGGAGGCGGCAGGCGCGCCTTGCGCGGGGCGGGGGCGGCTGCCGCCCTCGAGCATCCGTCCCTCCGCACCGCCTCTCTCCGTCCCTCCCTCTCGGCTTTATGGTGTGAGGGCAGCGATGCACAAGCACCACCACTGCTGCAAGTGCCCCGAGTGCTACGAGGTGACGCGGATGGCGGCCCTGCGGCGCATGGAGCCCCCCTCCTACGGCGAGTGGCAGCACGAGCAATACGGCTACGGGGGGTACGGCTCACAGACCCTGCCCGCGCCTGGGGGCGCCGCGCCCGCTGCCCGCGGCAAGGCCAAGCTGGGCCCCCCCACCCGCGACCCCGCCGTGATGAAGTCGCCTCCGCCGCCGCCGGGGAAGAACGCACCCAAGGTGAATGGAAGCGGCCCGGGCTGGTGGCCCGAGTGCACGTGTTCGAGCCGCGACTGGTACGAGCAGGTACGGGCCGGCTCCGGGCAGATGCTCCCCGGGACGAGATGGAACGGGGCGGGCAGCTGGTGGTGGGCAACGCGGGGAGACTGGTGGGGTAGTAGCAGAATGCAGCGTCACCCCTGAGGCTTTGCTAGTGGCTGGGATGGCCGGGATGGCTGCGTTGCTGTGGCAGGACGTCGGCATCACTCAGGTTGGCATCACCGTTGCTTTGGCTGGCCACCGCGGTCCTGTCAGTGTAAGAGCTCTGCATTGAAGCAGCCTCCCCGGGGCCGAGCTGAGATAGCTGAGTCTCTCTCGGCACAAGGTGGGCATCGGATGTGATGTTTTTTGGACACTCAACGTGAGGTTCTCACTGCTTATGATGCGTTTTCCTGAAGCCCTCGCAGTGTTGAGGTCATCCCATCATCCTGCGTTTAGCAAGCATGGGACGGGCGTGCTGTCCCTCCGGGCAGCCTCATAGGCTCGCGGTGCCGCTTACCAGCGCTCCCAGACTGGCACCCGCTCTCCATTGAGTTGTGGTTTCCTCGCTCTGCTGCTACGTCCCTGCTCCCCAAGATCATTACGTAACCCTGCTCTGGTCGCTGGCATGCTGTATGCTTTCTGCCCCGTTTCACTGCCTCCATTTCTTCCCCCACACATTCATTTTATTAGACTTCTCCTCCAGGACCTGTTCTCAGGCTGTGTCTCTTTCTCCCCTAAATGGAGAGACCATTCTTGTTTTGAACCTGCAAGCCAGCTTAGAAAATGGTTGGAGCTGATTGCAAAGCATTAAAATGGAGGCTAGACCCTGCCTGAAAAACCCTGCTTTAGAGAAAGGTATTTCAATTTGGTTTTTGTTCCTCTTTCATTCATTATGTTCAAACCTCATATCGTTTCTTATTGATCCTTCTAATTATTGCAAGTTGCTGTAGCAGGCAGACACACAGGAATCAATGGGAATTCTCTCTTCCTTTCTCGTCAAAGAACACAACCCTCTTCTTCCCTTCCCATGTTTTTTCTTCATTACTGTCTTGGTCTGTAGCTCTGATTGAAATAATTAGATTCAAAGCTGATATGCTCAGATGATGTTTACAGAAAGCACCCAAAAACCCAGCCACCTTCCTGTCAGCCTGGTCCTGCTTTCTGTCTTTCTCTGCCACTCTTTGCATCAAAATCAGCCTCTGCTCACTCTCGCCTGCTGATTGCTGGCAAGCATTCTTCCATCTTTCCTTCGCTATTTCTTTCCTTCCCTCTCCTCAGAGCAGTAAGCTTGGGGAGCTGAGTAGGAACAGAGAATTGAAGCATGTCTGCTCCATCCTTTCCACTCCTGCTTGTCTGAAAGGTCTGGCCCAAGGATTCTGGTAAGACATTTACAAGCAGGCTGGGAAGGAAGTGATGCCAGCTGCATTGCTGCCATGGCAGGCTGAGCAGGGAAGCCTTTTGTGGTTTTGCAATGGTGGAAGAGAAATTGTTGTCACTTTACGGTACTGCAAAGGAGCCCCAGGGCTTGGGCTGCTCTGAAATTCCATATTGGGAATTTCTGCTCAGCCTTGGGCTTTCTGAAGATGTGGAAAAAATATATAAAACATTAAAAGCTCTTCATGGCATTGCAAACAACAGAGGATGACAGTGTGTGAGCCTACATGAGGCTGGGGGCATCCACAGGTAGACGTGTGGTATGTGCATTGCCTGTATGTAGATGTGTATGCAATGATTAAAGCTTTGTAGCAAATACCTCAGCAATGAAGCTTCATCAGAAGCACCCCTGATCCGAGGATGCAAAGTGACTGAGCCATCAGGAATCCATTTTCTTCCCAGTGCAGTAATGGGCAGAGGGACAAAAGATAGTGAAATGGAATCAACTGGGCAGGCTTGTGCCCAGGCAGTCTGGTTTGGCTCAGTGGGAGATGTTGGGCTCTGGGTGGGTTTGGCCGAGTGCTGCAGATGTGAAGCTGGTCTGCTTTGCAGGAGCTGAGGCAGCCCCCATGTCTTCAGAAGCCTTGTCTAGTGGCAGGGCTGCCAGTTCTCAGGGTTTCCCCTTTAAATGAGCTCCCTGTCCTTGGAAGCACTTCCAGAAGCAGAGGTAGGAAGGGGTGTGCAGGCCAGGAAGCTCTTCTGGGAAGCAGGGCATCTCCCGGGAACTTCACCATCTCTCATTTCAGCTTTTTTTCTGCCCTTTCTTCTTCACGCAAGCCGAGGAGAGCATGCACTGCCTGCTTGCAGGGATGCTCTAGCACTGGAAACGTGCTCATAGTTGCATATGGTGGTGCATGTTCCCTAACACCATGCGTACTGAGATGTGTGCAGCTCTGTGGCATGTGAGATACACCCACACGTGCTTCCCAATACACAGAATGGTCCCAATATCAGCCCACACCTTCTTTCCACCTCCAGTGCCACCTCTGGTGCCTCCTTGTTCTCTCCTCCTGCCTCTCCCCTTCTCTAGGACACAAATTAGCTTGTTCAGGCAGTGTCAGTAACTGAAAACCCCTAATCCTGACCATAGAGAGGGAGGAAATCTCTGAGCTCTGGGTTTCTCATTTCTTTTTGCTTGTCTCCTCTGAAATACTTCCGTTTCTTATCTCTTATCTGTGCACATCCCCTGTTCATTAGTCCCTGCACTTGCTGTCATTGCTGTCTGCCATTGTTCCCATTACCATCCCTCCAGCTGGCTCCATGCTCTACTTGTTCCCCTCTTGCTTGCTGATGGGTGAATCAAGTTCTCCCTTCCATACCAGGGTGAGAGAAGGACTCCTGGCTTTGAGGGAGGAATGGCAGCATGATCCAAGGAAACATACCTAATGCACAGCAAAGTCCTCAAATCCCCTCTTCTGCACAGTGATGCCCACAGGCTCCCAGGGGAGGACTGCTGAGCTGCCCAGCTGTGCCTGAGCCCCTGCTCTGGCACTGCTCCCTGCACTGAGGGCCCAGCAGTAGCTGGCACCTGCCCCTTCTGCAGGGAAGGTCCAGTTCTGTGTCTTAGTTCAGCCCAAAGTACCTGGCACTGGGCATGATAGCCTGAGGAAGGGAGGTTATGATGAGATTCCCAAGGGTCTCACTATCATTTTATGTGCATTTGGAGTGGCTGGGGCATGGGCATCTCTGTTCATGGCTGTGAAGGGGCCCAGAGCAGTGCAGCTCCCTGGTGTGTGGTTGGGAAGTATGCTATGTGCCCAGAGAAGCCCTAGGTCTGCTGGCCCTGCTTGGCCAGAAATGCAGTGTCCTGCTATCTCCATTCCTGTGGGAATCTTGGGGTGCCAGTGGGGTACAAAGGGTGGGAGTCAGAGCATCATCACAGTGAGGCCATGACCACCTGCAAGTGTCCAGAGCACACTGGGCTTGCATGAACCCCCTGGCAGAGGTGTTTCATAGCCAGAGAGGTGGAGGAGGGGTTGTGTTCTCTGCCTGTCTTTGGTAGTGAAGTGTTTTACCCAAGGCAGTGCTTTTCCACACACAAACGTCACTTACAGCTTCTCCTTTGCTGGGGAATTACCTGGAGCAGATGAGCACAGGGCATCACATCTTGGTGGAAGCACCAGTCTTTGCCAAGCCTTCAGCTGCAGCTTGATTGGGGATCCTGCCTCTTGGGCCATGGATGGCAGGGGGAGGAAAGAGCCTTGGGAAGTCCATGAGAGCCCAAGATGGGTTTCTGAGTAATGAACAGGCATGGCTGAAAGGAGGTAAGAAAACTGAGGGGGCAGGCTGGAAGTCAAACGTGGATTCTTCATGGGAAATGGCTGAAGCCCCAGATGTTGCCTGGGGGGGTGTGAGAGAGGGTGAGAGGAGTGGGGTGCTGGGGACACAGAGGCAGTGGAGGTGGTGAGGTTGGCAGGGTGATGTTGCTATGGCTACTCCTGTGCTATTAATAGAAGAAATTAGCTAAATCTTTGCACTGCAAGGTGGAGGAGGAGGTAGGAGGAAGGCATTCTCTGTGTTTGGAGGGAAGGAGAGAAGCCAAAACAGGAAGGGGGTGAAGTTTTCCTCCTTTGCTCTGTGCTGTGGAGGGGTATTTAGGGGAAGCACAGCTGCCTCATCTTCCCAGTGCTTGCAGAGACTGGGAGGAAGCAGACAGAGATGAGCTGCCCTGTGGGAAAGCCTCCCCTGCAGAGCATCCACACAGAGCCCCACATGGCAGAATGAGCTCTGCTTCGTGCCAGGAGCACAGGAGACATCCTTTAATTAAAGACAACCAATCTGTGAAAGGTATTTTTGGCAACCTAAATGTAGATACTGCTCTAGTGTAACTTGCCCTTTGTGTCTGGCTCCACTGCTAAACATGGTGCTTGTCTGTTCCTGACCCTGTCCATCTGCTCAACCTCTGCTTTGCTGTTGCTTATGGTCTTCCTGCCCTTCCTCCACCTCCAGCATCTTCCACTGTGTCCTCCTACCAGTGGGAGTCTCAGGAGGGTCTTCCCTCTCCAACACTCCTTGTCACACTCCACTCCCTCATTGTGAGAGTTTGATTCACATCCCACAGACCTATTTGTCACCTCCTCACTCATGTTGTGTAAATCTGCGTTCCTATTATATCTCCCTCCATCTGATTTCACCTCTCAGCTTCTTTCTTGGGCATCTCTGTCTGGTGATCCTGCCGTCATCACCCAGTTGCTATAACCAGGCACTGAGCTGCTCTTCTTCACCAAACCCAGCCTTGCTTCTGTGCTCAGTCCCTTGCATCACAGACCTGGAAGGCAGACAGTATTCCTGGTGGTCTTGACTTTGCTTTCCTACTACTCAGCTGGAACTAAGGCTCAGTTAATGCTTTGTAGTCATTCCCTCTTCGTGTGTGTCTTCTGAGTAAATTTAAACCTTACCACCAAGATGCTGGGTGAGCATCTCCTTGCCTACCCCAAAGCATCTCACGTCCTGCTGTCAGCCATCCCCTGGATCTTGGCTGAGAAGGGTCAGATGTTCTCAGTTCTCCTTCCCAAAACATGTCAAGTTTACTTAGGAGTGGACTGCTGCTGATGTTTTTCTCCTTGCTTTTTTTATTCATCTGGAAGACTTCTCCCCCTTCCCTTGAGCTGGGGTTGTACACTTGTGCTTGCTGACTCCTTCCCTCTCCAATACTCCTTGTCACACTCCAGTCCTTCATTGTAAGAGGTACTCTTTTGATACATCCCGTTAATGTGGAGATGGATAGCATTGAAATTAGAGAGGGGACTTGAAGGCCTGAGTTTAGCATATCTCTAGCCAGATTACCAACTGCTGCCAGCAAGCCAGACCATCCCAGATGTGCAGATCAGGGCCCCGGAGCTGTACCCTGCTGATGGTTTTGTCCTGTCAAGCTGCCAGAGGGACCTTAGGAGCAGCACAGGGAGAGGCACTGGAACTGGTGTCCAGACTGCCTGTAGGGATAGATGTAGCTGCTGTAAAGGCAGCATCTGAAGCCATATAGGTGGGAGAAACACTGTTTGCACACTGTGTTTCAGAAGAGGAAAGTACCCCCAAAAAATGGGAGGATGTGGCCTGCCACATTGCCAGAGGAGGAGTAGGGGAGTTGCATTGGGGAGGCAGCCAGGGCAGGGATGTAGCTCATGTGGAGGAGGTGGCTCCTCATGAAGAATCTGGGGATTCAGCCTCTGCCATAGCAGCACCTGCCCTCACCCCTACCCCATGGCTATGCTTTCCACCTGTTTTTTTCCCCTTGGTTTTGGGTGTTACATGTCTGGGACATGCCTTAGCCTGATCCTGACCGGTGCTGAGATTCAGTGGGAATCTGCCAGCTGGTTTCAGGGTGTACTCAAGGGACAGTGGTCCCACAGGGGGTTGCATGAGATGGAAACTCAGGGAACAGCCCTATCAGAGGTCCCATCCAGGTACCCTGGGTGGGAGGTTGAAGTGAAGAAGAAGCTGTCACCATCTATAGAAAGCTGCCTTGTTTGGGTAAGCTCCTCAGTGCATCATGTGCTGTGGTGAGAGGAGAGGGGCTCACACGCCTTCCCTAGCTGCAGATGCTCAGGTAGAGAGAAGTCATTAAGACTAATCAGGCCATAATCAGATGTAACCATGGCTATGTGCTAAATGCCCACCATGCACAGACCTATGCAGGATGATTTCTGACAGAACTGTGGTTTCTAGGTCCCAGCAGGTCTGACACTGGTCTGCACTGGGGCATGAGGACCTTGGTGTGGTTGGGGTGTGGGGTCTCTGCCTGCCATCCCAAACCCTGCACACTGGCAGGAGGGACAGTGACTCTCTGGCTCAACATCACAGTGCAGTTTAGGAATGGGCATAACCCTTGCTATAAGGTTGTGCCAGCACTGCAGGTGTAATGGGCTGTGCTAAGGCTTGCAGTTAGTTTTAACACATGCACAGATGAGGTGATAGAAGGATCACTCAAGGGCCTCATTGCAAATCCAACAGGATGTTATGAACATACATGCATTTGGAGACTAAACCTTTAATACAGCATTTACCAAGTTTGGAATACCTGGATTTGAAATGAAGTTCACAGTTTAGTCTGCAGAAGCTCACTCAAGACAGGGCTCATTGAAGGACTGCTCAGAGGGTGTAATTATTTTGAAGGACATGTAGGGTTTCAGAGCATCATGGATCAGGCCCTGAATACCTTTTTGTTACCTTCATATTAACTGGAATTTAGTTTTAGACTCTGTTGATGGATAATGGTTTGCTTTTCTCCCACAGAAACATGTTTCTTAACACTTTGTAACTATGTGTGCACTGGAACTTACTGAAGAAAACTGAGTATTTGAGTCCTGGGGACTAAGGAAATCTCTAACACTGTCTCTTATTCACTCTTTCTTTTCCCTGTACCTATGTATATGACTGGGAAGGACAAAAAAATCATGTGAATGTTTCAGATGGTAACAACTCTTCCTATGAAAAAAGGAATTGCATCAATTTTATTTGGTGTTGCCAGGTCAGAGGGAAGCTACAAGAGCTCAGCACCTTTGGAAATCAGGTCACTTATTTTAGCAGGCTGAACCTGAAACAGGATATCTAACTTTCAACTATGAACAGGCTGGCCTTAATGGTTTCTAAATGGAAACTTAAACTTCACAGAGCTTCTGTTTGGGGAAGCTTTCTTTCTTTCCTGCTGAGTGAAGGTTTTTCCCAGCCCCTATTTAAGCTTACTCTAAAAAAAAAAAAAAGCACCAAAATGGAGATTAAGCCCTCGGTATCTGCTTGTGTCCACATTACACACTGGGCACTTCAGCAGTTTTGCCAAAGTTCCTTGTGACCAGGGACCTTTCAAGTCCCACATTCCATTTTTCTGTTTGGCTGTGGTGCTGTGAGCTGGTGCTGAGGCACAGCTGAGGCAGAGCATCTGCTGCCATGGCCCCAGAACCTGCTGGGGCCAAAACCCTGCAGCTCTGATGTCCCCCAGAGGCAGCCTGAAGAGAGGGGCTGCTCTCAGCTTCAGGGCACCATGCTGGCCAAGCATGGAGCACACCTGGCTAGCCAGGACCAGTGTGGCAGGTCAAGCTCCATATCTGGCTCCAGCATCATTTCCTGTGCTGCTTATGCCTGATCGGTGCCCAAGGGATGCATGGGGTCATGCTCAGCCTGTTGCTTCCCTTCACACAGAAACACTGTTGGGTGGTACATACCCTCACCTGCCCAAATGGTGCCAGGCTGCTCTTGCAGTGGGGGAAAAAAACACAGTTATTTTTGTGTAGCCCGTTTAAAGGGAAGAGACACTCATCTCTGGCCTTGAAATTCCAGTCTGCAGAAGTTTCCAGCCTCCATTTTCTTTTGCTTCCTTTCCCTATCCCAGTCTGTGATAGGGCACAGAGCTCTCTCCTGGGGCTCTGTGCAGCCCTCTGACACTCCCAGGCACTTGTGGCTCTGGCCTCCATGTAAAGAGTCCTTGAAGCCAGAAAGAGGTGGGTACAGGTAACTGTGAGAAGGGAACCAGCCTCTGCCAGCAGGGTGGTATCTCTCCTATTGAGGAGGGAAAGGATAGGAAGGCCAAAATGTGAATTTTTATTGAGATGTAGGAAAAGCCCTACATCTCACGGACTATCTAGGAGCCAGGCTTCTGTTTGGAAAGGGATCTGACATGCATAATTTCTTAATAGGAGGTCTGTGAGATGGCTTCCCTGGGCACAGCCAGCTGGATGCCTAGGGGGGGGTCTATAGGTATGCAGGTGGGAAGGGGCAAGGAGGAGGCACAGAGAGCATTTTGGAGGGATGGTGATACCACCTCTCTGCTCCACATACGTGTCCTCCAGGCAGAGGCAGAGCTGAGACTCATCCTCTCCCTCACCTCAGGCACAGGGAGCCTCAGGACTGGTTTCTATCCTGCCTTGACCTCAGGAATGCCCACAGGTTGCTATGAAGGAACTGTGACATTTCAGGTGCTTTGGGAGGTGATGCTTTTGGCAGCTGCATGTTGGGCTGTGGGTTGTTGCTGGAGACAGTACCAGTGCTGGGAAAACCAGTGTCTGTGCAAAGGGCAGGGAAGTCTGGTGCAAAGCAGATGAGTGCATCTGTGCTTATCAGGGTGAGTGGCAGCCAGCACAGGTTTGCCATGTGTATTGTGCCTTCAGGACCTGGGCTTGCTCCTGTGAAATCAATTCATTAGCTCAGAGCAAACCTGCTCCCCCCAGCAGCAGGAGCCTGTTGTTGCCCAGGCATCCCACAGCCAATCCCACCTGGCACAGCAGCATTGCACCACACCTCAGTGTCCCTCAGCTGGTACCTGTGTGTTCACAGCTCATGCCTGGCATTGTGAAGTCCTGCCACAAAACAGCTGCTTTCATATCTATAAATGCACATCTTTCTCTATGCTTTAACACCCTTTAAAAAAAAAAAAAAAAAAAAAGCCAACCCAAAAATCGGCACAAAGCAAATGGAGGAAGACTGTAAGAAACCCAGTGTGTCCACCCTGTCTAGGTTCTTCTGTTGGGTACCACCCTCTCTGGCCTCTGACCCTGGGAGGTTTCAAGAGTGTGTAGAGATTGAATTTCAGTTATCTCCAGAGTCATTTCCTTTTGTGTGTATACCCACTGCTATACTTCAGATGGTATGAAGCAAAGGATATTAAAAGGCAGATTGACTTTTCACCTTAGTCCAATCCAGGAAAGTTGCAGAAATAAAGGAGTGAAGTTGGTACTTTCCATCTAATGCACGAGCTCAGTGTCACAGGTACTCACCCTGTCCTGCACATTCCTCAGTGTGTGACACATGGGACACAGCAGCTTCCTGGGGAGACCAGCTCTGCTCATTAAGCTTGGTTTTTGTCAGCTCTAGAAACTCTTGTTTGTCTGGCTAAGATGGAAATGGGTTTATATGTGGGTACAATCCAGTTGCTGCTAGCTTGGGGAGTCTGCAGAGCATTTATTTTGTTTGGAGGAGGTATGTAATTCTTGACCTCAGTGGGTTGCCCCCCATGCTGGCTCTGTGGAGGATGTGAAGCTGTTAGAAAGCACTGGGATTTCAGCTCTGGAGACAATATCTTGAACTTCCCATTCAGAGTCTCCCTGCTTGGCTACCATGTGCCAGCAGTCCATGAGGAAATACTCAGCCTTTGGAAGCAAGCTAGTGAATCACCTCCATTTGCATTTAATTGCAGCTTTTATTTTGGTTCAAAGTTTTGAAAAATCATCCTGATTTGCAGTTCTTACCTTTGTCCCAGCAGATTACAACAAGAGGTGAAGGGTGATACTTACGGACACTTGGTGCTTGGCTGCCCTCAGATGACTCTGTTGGGGCCCTTGGGCTGCAAGGGCCATTCACTCATTGGAAATACAGCCCAAACAGCAGCAGTCCCTCTCAGATGACTGCCCAGAGGTGATATCTAAAGGTGTTTCTGTAAGGCTGCATCCATCCCCTGAGGTGTGTCTTTAGTACTGCCAGCTGTCCTGCTGTTCCCTGCACATGCTACAGTGGAATGACTCCAGCCAGGGGCAGGCTCCTAGGGAGGAGATATCCCTCTTGCCCACGGCCTTCTCTTGCCTTTAGCTGCCCCCAGACTGGCTCTGGGCTCTCCTGTGACCTCTGTAGGGAGCTAATTCCTTGCTGGGGGCTGCACAGAGCAGGGCACCGGTCCCTCTATTAGCATGTGGGCTGTGGCTGCCACTGGGGTCACTGTGTAGTGCTTGAGTGTTGGTGTCTTGACATAAATGAATGTAAGGCTCTGCTTCTCTCAGCCCTCATGAGGCCAGCTGACCTTCAAACCTTATTTCACCACCATTCCCTTCAACTCTTGTTGCTGCCCAGATTTTCCCAACAGCTTTCCTCTGCCTCGCTGGCTTTGTGCCTAGATCAATATCTCTGCATCTGTGCAGTGAACCCCCCTCACTCCCTGAGGTCCTTCAGTACCATCTTCCCTGCAGTCTCCAGACCCTGAGCCCAAGGATCTGAGCAGCCCCCTGGGCCTCTTCTTGAGAGTTCAGGGCACCTCCAGCTCTGCTGAGCTTTGGTGGTCCTGCTGCCAGGATGAGGTGAGCACTTTAGGGCTCAGACCTCTTTCCATTTGCAAACCCCTCAAGTACAAATAGGACTTGGTAAATAATAATAGAGTGATTAAGTGTTTTAGATGAAAGAGATCTGACAGCCCCCATTGAATGCGACCGGAATGCACAAACTTGTTCTCTCTCCTCTCTGCATGCAGCAGCCCCCTGCTCCTTAGGGCATAACACCATTCCTTATACAATTGAGGGCACACCAATATGTTCCTGTTGCCCAGCAAAGAATGATGACATTCTGCCTCCTGCCCTGGCCAGCAGAAGGCTCGGTATGTGCCTGCCTGACAGGGAGGTAGAGGCTTTTCATTTTCAGGCCCTCTGCTTATTTCTGAGTCTTAGGTCTTTTCTGATTCTGCTGTAGAATGGGCAAGATGCAAATGTTGGAATATTTGCAAGCAGAAGACAGAGCTAATGTCCAAACACCTTTCTTGCAATAGCTGGAATAGATACCTATGGGATGCAAGGGGGGATTTCCTGGTCTGAATTCCTCCTGACCATGTGTGTCTTTGTTCTAAACAGCCACTCACATTCAACATCCCCTGGGTCCCATCTGGAGCCTGTGTGGGAAATTGTGCTTCTAGCAGTATTTTGAGATGTAAAAATCACTAGTGTGGAATGGCTGCAAAGGATGTGCAGTGAGCATTGTAGACAAAATATGTCCTTAGGGCCCACCACTATGTGAGAGAGGCAATGTGATGTGTGATTTGTGGGCTATTAGTAATTTAACTAAGAGACTGCAGTGGGGCTCAATGAAAGGCTCAGGCTGGACCTGCAAAAACCTATGTAACATTAGCATAGAGAGTACTTGTCCCTGGGAGAAATCAAAAACATCATTTGTGGAGTTGAATTTGTGTCATAAATCACGGAGCATGTGACAGGCTACACACACTTAGGACGCCTCTTCTGCATCCTTCCTGGAAACTCATCAAATGAGAGCTGGCCTCTGGCCCATCAAGGTTCAAGCTTCCATCATTTGTTAATTGCTGGCAGTATAAGTACATCTTTTTTGCTTGAAATTTGGAATCCCTTCCTAGAATTGCACTGGAGACTAATAAAGGCCAGTGCCAGGTTTAATACATGCTATCTCACAAGTTATCTGGATTAAATGCAAGGACTGGGTACTGCCAGAGAGGGGATATTCCCAGTTTAACATTGCTTCTGGGCCATGGAGATGCCAAGACATTGGACCTGAAGATTGTGATTCAGGGGGAGGGGTTTGGCAGGGGTGCTTGGAAGTGGTCATATTTGCCTGAGCTAGAGAATTAAATGCCATAAAAACTATGGTTTTGTAACCAATGGTTACAACTGCAGGAAAGATCACAAAGCATTTAAGTAAGTCAGATAACAACCTTGTTCTTCATCCATATAAGAGGATAAACTTTCAAGGCAAGATTTAAATCACAGTCCAGTTGACCCCTAACTCTCCCACCCTTAAAATTTGGAGAGTGAAAAATCCAGAAATACCATCAACTAAAAGGAGACAGTGGGGGCTGCCATCCAGCTTTATATGAGTAGGTTGGTCTTTGGCTAATACAAACCCAGAGGAGGGCAGTGAAGATGTAGCCTGCTCCTACCAAGACATCACAGAGTCACAGAGGTCATTGGGCTGTGCAATCCAGTCACTGGGGTTACTGGACAGATAGTGGTTTCTGTTTATTTCTGCACTATCCCACACCTTGACTTGCTTGCTCCTGATTAATGTTTTTGATGCCCTAAGGCATCACCTCCCCTTGTAGCTCACACCCCTTAGCATTTTTCTCCACATGAGCCTTGGAACAATGAATCCCTACTCACCAATGACCCTCCAGATTTCTCACCACTTGCTGTCGCATGCCAGCGAGGGATGTCGGCCTTGTAATCTTAAATTTCTTGCTTTTTTGCCGCTTCTCCCTCGCGGGTCCGCTCAGAGGCTGCGTCTTACCCCCCTCCCTTGTCTCAGCAGCGATGCGGGCAGGGCTGGCTCCGCGGAATGGGCTGCGCCGCGGGCCGCTGGGGATGCCGCGTTTCAGGAGGTTGCTGCGCTGGACAGCTCCTGTTCTCGGGACCCCGTGGCTCGGCCCCGGCGGCTTTTCCAGCACCTTCCACCAGGAAAGCCTCGTCCCTTTCGGGCCTTGTCCCTGTATTCTGCCCGCACTTGCCCTTGTGTGTCCCCTCCTGCCATGTGCAAGGAGCTAATAGGGAGAGAGCAGTCCAGGAGGCAGGACACCCAGAGAGGGAATCGTAGAATCAGCCAGGTTGGAAAGGATCAAGAGTTGGACTTGATGCTCTCAAAGATCCTTTCCCAGACCATGGCACTGAGTGCCACATTCAGTCTCTTCTTAAAAACCTCCAGGGATGGAGAATCCACCACCTTCCTGGGTAGCCCGTTCCAATGACTGATCACCCTCTCTGTAAAGAATTTTTTCCTAATATCTAACCTAAACCTCCCCTGGCAGAGCTTAAGTCCATGCCCTCTCGTGCTATTGATAGCTGCCTGGGAGAAGAGACTGACCCCCCCCTGGCTACAGCCTCCTTTCAGAGGTTTAGGGGGAGCACTGCAAGAGAGAGGGTTACATGGCAGGAGGGGACAGAGGAGTGGATGAGTGAGTCTGCCCAGCAGGGGTTTGCCCCACGGGTAACAAGGATGAGGGACCAAACACTGCCACCTTTCCCAGGGCATGGTGGCCCCATGCTTAGGAGGGGCAGCAGCAGCTGCTCAAAGATGTGTGAAGGCCTCAGGGCTGGTTTGCTGGCAATATAACTCTACTTCAGGAGGACTGCCTCCTCTACTCTTTCTGTTTCCTAATCCCTCAGTAATGTGGATTTCAAGTATGTTTTGGTGCTGAATTCTGGCCTGAGGCTGGGAGAGTTTCCATGTTTCCCAGTAGCCAAGGATGTGGGTTGTTATGGATGCACGAGGCCTAAGAAAGGCATTGATGTCCAGAATCATGCTGTGGCCCTGCTCCTGTCCCAGGGCTCCTCAGCACCTGGAGGAGAGACCATAGCAGAGCTCTTCCCAAACTGCTCTCTGCCTCAGGAGAGAGGAGGTTGTCTGCAAAGGGCTGGATTTATCACTCAGCTCAGTGACATCCCACTTTTGTCTCCTCACAGGCCAACCCTGCTCCCATTATTGTGAACACAGACTCACTGGAACAAGGGCTCTCTGTAAGTCTTCTGATTTTGTTTTACTTCCTTTGAACAAGCAGTGTATTTTCCCTGCTCAGAGGTGCAGGAAAGGTTTCTCCATCTCAGGCAGGCCCCAGTGAAGTGACAGTACCTGCACCACATCCCTACAGCACATCCCTCCCCCAAACATTGCTGGGGCTGGGTGACTGAGAAGAGCCATGGCCAGCAGCAAGCAATGCTAGGGACCAGTATCACAAGGAGGGTACAGGGCAGGAGGCACTCAGAGGGGCAATCTGTGGGGTAAGCAGGCATCAAAGGAGCAGGGAGAGCTGGGCTGGCTGTGTTCATGGTTACCCACACATCCATTTCCACAGCTTCTCATGCAGGGTGGCTGTGAGGCTCTGATCTGCATCCTTTGCCGTCCTGCACTGCCTCAGCCCCCTTCAGCAGCCCTGGCACCTCAGGAGACAGGCAGGACTCCTTGGGTGCTTGCTGACAGAGCACCTGCTGGTCCTCAGGGCAGCAGGATGCATCAGATGCTGCTCCTCTCCCAGCGAAGGCTGCCAGCAGCTGAGCAGTGCTTGGTGACTGTGAGTGTTTGCAACCACAGTGCATTTGGCACTCTTGGCATAGTATAAAGATTATGGTCCTCAGTTTGTTGCAGAGAGGGTTTGTGTGCTGCTGCATTCCTTCCCAGAACATCTGTGAATCATTCCTGCCAGGGGGATGGAAGGACCCTGCAGCACTGATTCTGTGCTTGTGGGGCGCTTCCTTTTTTCCCCAAAGGGAACACAGCTGATGGCTTGCAAGAGCTGGATGCTTTATATTTGGCTTTCTTCTGATACAGCAAATTTCAGCTGCCTTCCAAATTAATGAATGGCAGCAGGACTCATATCTGGGGTTGGTTTGTCTTTGGAGTTGCAGGTGGCTTCTGGTGGTTCGACGTTCCTTTTAAAGAGCTGCAGATTTCAGCCCACAGCCTGTGGTGGGGTCATTGCACATCAGAGCTGGGCTGGTTATGTAGGGCTACAAAATGGAAGTTAAGCCCAGATGAGATCTCTGCAGCCCTGGCTGCATGGTTTAATTATGCCTCATATTCTGAACAAAAGCCACTTGGCATTGAAGAGGAAGGTCTTGGTGCTTCTCTTAGCATGATGGTTGTGGGTCCTGCAGCCTTGTATGATCATGGCAGAAGAGATTTGCTCTCCCCAGATGCTTGCTTCTCCAAACCCATGGCATGCCAGGGTATTTTTGGGGCTGGAGGCTTCTCACAGCTTGCTAGGCACCTTGGCTGCAGGGCAGTGCTGTGTTGCTGCCTGCTGTCTATGCTCACCTGGTTTGTGCTGTTCTACAGGGAACTAGAAAAAGGTCAATGCCTCCTGCAAAGGAAGGACACACTGCGAGGCTGGACTGGGGAAAGTGAGGGATGTGTTGTGGACAGGGCAGGGAGGTATTCCTGGATGGAAAATCTGCTTTCATGACTGTTTTGTACCCTTCCTCCTTTTGGGGGACATTGCCTGCTTGCTGTTGAAACCGCCAGTGCCCCGTCCTTTTCCAGGCTCCTGTTCTTCTTCCCTGTGTGTCCAAGGGCAATGAGAGGTGAGCCTGAGGGCCAAGGACAGGCTCTGTCACCTCAGGTAGGCTCCCAAGCCCTGCAGAAGCCAGCAGCAGGAGCCCACATGTGGGGCCAGCAGCTGCCTCCTCCCACCACAGCACAATTTCACTTTCCTGCCCTTCTGGCTTTCTCTCCCCACTCTCTCATTAACTCCATATCCCTTCCTCCTCCTTCTCCCTTCACCTCATTAGCTCAATATCCCCATCTGCCCCTTCTCTGTGTGCCTTGGCCACAGCTGCTTCTTTCTGTGCTGGGGTGGGTTTGGCCAGGTTTTGAGGGTTGCTCTGCACCCCTGGTAGGCACCAGCATCACCCTGGGGATGGCAATCACCTACCCCATCTATGCAACTCCAGTGACACTTGTGGGGGTGGGAGAGCTGCCCTGCAGTGGTCCAAAGGAAGGGGAAGGTTGTGGCTGCTGTCTGAGGGGCAAAGAAGCATCATAAGTCCCATGCCCACACTGCACCACCTGCTAGGTGCCTGAAGGAGCCTGTACCCAAGTCAGGAGAGACACCTGACTTTGATTCCTCTTGCCTACAGCTTTATGTCATATCAGCACAGAAACAAGCCCTGATCCATTCTTTCCTTGCCTGGGGTTCCAAGCTCCTGGAGAACACACCCCAAAACCTCCCATTTGGGAGTTTCCCAGGTCATCAAAGGAGCTACACCAGGGGCTTGGTGCAGAAAAGCACAACAGAATGCCAAATCTAGAAGCATGAGTTTTTGCAAACCCAATTGCTGAAGCCTGTTGGTACAGTGTGTATTTGGAAGAGTTAAAAGTCACATCTTCCAGACTTCAATTGCTTAACTATTCAATGCTTTCCTTAATTATAAACAGATGGATGTAATCTAGTTCCTTCCTGTTCTAGCTCCATTGATTGTATTGGACTAGCTTCTGGGCTGAGTTTGGCTCTGGCTGTTTATCAAGATCTCTGCCTCACATCTTTGTCTACCCACCTCCATCCCCAAGAGTGTGTGGCACCAGTAGCACCATAATGTGCTGCAGCACCAGGTCCCACTCACCACCAGAACTGGGGCTTGGCTCTGCTGCCTGCAACTTGCGTGGAGCCCAGCACCCCCAGGGTGTAAAAACCCAAATAAATCCTTAAAAAATTCCTTCTATATTAAAAGGGGTGCTGGAGGGGATCAGCTGTGCCAGCTCCAGGTCATTGCTCGTAGTTTCACCCCTTGGTATATTTTGTAGGTAAACAGAGAATCAGAAGCCCATTTCCCATGGCAGACAGGGTCTCTGCATTTCAGTGTCACCTCTCTGAAGGTGAAATAACTTCTTGCTGCCCAAGGTGCATGGCAGCTTCTGCCAAGCAGTCCCAAAATGATCAGGTGAGGTCACACCAAAGCCCTTAAGGAATTTCATACCCTAGGTCCTTGGTGCCCTCCTTTTGTGCCCCTCTGCCCAGGAGTGTGATGCTGCCGTCTCCTCAATATCTAAAAGCCAGGTCTGAGGAAGCTAAGTGGTTTCCAAGCCTAATCCTGACCAGAAAGTGCCACAGAAGCCTCAGTCTCTGCCACTAGTGAATGCAGAGGCACCTCCTTGTGCAGCACTGACTCTGCTGCCACTGTCCCCAGCCACAGCTGCTGCAGGATCAGGAATGTCAGAGGTGGTTACCACAGTCCAGTGCTTTTGAACGATGCAAAACTTCCTTGTAAGCCTGTAAAACATAAAAAATAAAAACTAAACTACTATCCTAATGCTTTCATACCAAGTGCTGGCAGTGGGACATCCTACTGCCAGTTCCTACAGACAGCATGGCTTTAGAGCCCTCCCAGCTGTGTGCTGAGGCCATCAGGCATCAAACCATTTCCTTCTGCCTGGGTTCAGCAGACTCATCCCCAGGACCTGCTGACAAAAGGCTGATCAGGAATACAGTGCACAAGGCCAACTTGTAAATTTGGTCTCTTTTTTTCATTAGAAAAAAAAACCAAACCAAACCAATGCAGACCCCAGCTCTCTAGCAAACTGCAAAGCACTTTCCACTTGCACTGATGTGATGTTGGCTGGTGGAACCTGCAGACAGCTTGCAGTAGCTCTGGAATGCATGTGCTCTTCTGTTTATCAAATGAATGTTAACTCTGCAGCCTTCTGTTGATGATTTAAATGTCAGCATCACTATTTCTCTGCTGCTCAAAACATGAAAGGGAAGTGAAGGCCAGCAAAGAGTGCCTCTTCTTCAGCCTTCAGGTGGGCTTCCTGCATGGGAAGGACTTGGAAAGAAATACTCTTAACTCATTTCTGTGAGAGACCAGGTGGTGCTTTGGATCAGGATATGCCACCCCTGTCAGCTTTGAAAGCCTTACGTGGGGAGATGGGAGCAGGGTTGAGTGTGATTTCCCTTCCTGGGGACAATGGAGCTGGGCATCTCCCCACCTAGCCCATAGCACTGAGATGGCCCCTAACAGGAGCTGGGGAGGAGCACAGGACACCAGAGAAGGAGAAAGCAGATCCAGGTTGCAGCTGCTCCATTGAGTGCCATGGGGAGGTTTTGCTGTCAGTGAGTGACTGGTATTCAATTTTCCATTCTATTTTGCTTTGTTGGCTTGTTCCCTTGGTTACATGGTGTATATTAAGGTATTCATTTGGCTTCCTTATGGAATTAACTGTAGTTCTGTTGCATGGATTTTGGAAATACAATCCAAACAAAAACTTCATGGTCAGGCCTGTCTGACCCTGGCATGTCTGGCCAGAGCAGGCTGCTCCTGGCATATGCCATACCGGGCAAGTGCTGACACCGCTCGCATTCATGGAGTGCTGCAAAACACCCCACAGCATTGTCAGCACCAGGATTTGGGGAGTGGGGAAACCCCAAATTTACCTGCCTGGTAGTGGGGTGCCTGGTGGGGTTGCATGCCAGCGTGTCCCTGCACCCTGAGTGCTTGCCAGCAGTGGCTGCTCTCTTGGAAAGGCTCACGCGCTGCTGGCGCTCCCTGCGACTCACAGATTGTCAACGTTTTCTACACATCCCCATCCTGTAGGTATGGATGTGCTGTTCCTCTGCGGCCGTGGGTGTGCATATGGCTGGCTGTGTGGAAACTGTGCTGCATGCCAAAGCAGAGAGGACAAAGTGTATAGTAGCAAAGGGTGCCAGGAATCCTGAGTTGCTGGAAACACAAGGAGAGGCAGCAGCATGCCGCACGCACCAGGCTACCAACTGTGGAGAGGAGATGAGCCCAGAGGCTGCAGCAAGGGAAGCTGTGAGGGCAGTGTGGGACAGCTCCACGCAGGATTAATTGGTAGGGTAGGATGCAAGGAGGGAAAGACAACCCGTGCTCATGGAGAGCCTGTGGCAAGGGAAGCAGTGCCCTCCTCCCTGCAAGACCACAGCCCAAGGCCGTGCTGTGGTGAGGCCATGCGTCCCTGTCCCTCTTAGTCTGTTGGGGATCCTGCTGTAGGTTAATCCCACAAATCCCAGTGCTTTTCTGCAGAGGGATCCTGTTCAAGAGCTGACCAGAGCCTTTTGCAATGTGCTGGGAAGATCAGAACATCCTAATATTGGAACATGTGGATGTCCTGACCCTGAACTGTGTCCCGAAGTCTTCCCGTGGCTGATGGGAACCAGACACGGAGCGCATCTGAGGAGGGACAAACCTCTCAGCCTGTGTTCCCTGGAGCCCCTATCCCACCTCTGTTCTCTGACTCTCCTCAACTTCATCTTTCTTCAAGTGCAGATCCCACAACACAGTATAGGATTGCTCTGTCCTCCCTAGGGCTGTACCAGGCCTGGGATGAGGGGCATGTTCCACCCCAGATCCTGGTATGCAGAACTGTTTCATCACCTGGGTACTTGATTATTCCCACCTGGAAGTACTTGTGTACATATAAATAGGGCCTCACAGCCACCTCCCTGAGTTTCTTTCCATGGTGTCAGGTGATAACTTCTGGCATAAATTATGTTTGTTGTTCCCTTCATCTAATGACCCAGTACTGTTGGGTTTTAGAGGATGACCAAGCTGTACCTCAATGGAGGTAGATAGGGAGATGGACAAGCAGGACAAAATCAGCACGGTGGTGATGGATAAGGGGAGCTGTTCCCCAACAAAGTCACAGCAGTTCCAGTTTAGGATACAGAGTGCATACAGAAAATAGCTCCATACGATCTACCAGCCATCAATTAATGGTGAGTAATAATCTGCAGGAGGAGCCCTGCCTGTTGTCCAGAGGGTGCATGAAGGAAGAGGTGTTTACCTGCTGAGCTTCATGTCCTGTCACGGCTGCCATGCCATGCAATCTGCCTGTGTCCCATCCCTTTTTTCCCAAGTGACTCAGATTGAGAGGCTCAGTTCAGTCTTCTCTAAAATTGTTGCTGTTTAGTGTAACAATTCCAGATGTTCTAATAGCCAATTGCTTTGCAAATCTTCCTGAATTTTAGACCTTGTCAGCTGTTCATGGCCTAATCATGATGACCTGGAATGAAACAGCTGATTTATTGTCCTGTGCATTGTTGCTTATAGGGAAGGTTTTGACCTGCACATTTAACATTTTAGAGCCTACAGTTGTATCCCTTTTGTTTCAGGCCATTAGGTTTCCCAGAGCCCTGCTTTGATGCTGTGGATAGGGGAGATTTTGAAGCATGAGGATCAGTATGGTGTACAGCACTGAGACAGGCTACACCATTTTTTTTTATATAAGGGCATCATAATGTTTTCCCCTCTTACTGTGTCCCACACTCACACCTTGTTTCCTTTGCACCCAACTAATTCTGTAGAATAAATTATTCAGAATTCATCATTAACACAGTCATGCCACTAAAAGACTTAAAAGATACAAGCTGCTAAAGGTGTTGATTATGTACAGACATTATTTTTTTTCCTTAAATGGACCAACTTCCTTTTCTTCCTGCAGCAGTGAATTCCCAAGGTAAATTACATGCTGTGTAGCAAAGTCATTATTTCTTTTTGTGCTTTGAGTTGTGTTCCTTTTCATGCCTGGAGAAATGGGGCGGGAGAATAAAGACTTTGCACTGAAGTGCATTAAAGTCAGTGGGCTTTGGCTCATGCCCAGAAAGAAAAGCAGCACACGGTTTAATTCCAGGGCAAGCTCAAGCAATTGCATTTAAGGTTTTTTCAGCGATGATGGCACAGCTTTTAGGTTGGATTCTTGATATTCTGCTATTAGAAGGCAAAAACAAATTCCCCCAGGACCAGCACAGAGCCATAACACACTGTCTTTCTCTCCCCCAGGTGAATGGCAGTGATGGGATGTTCAAATACGAGGAGATTGTCTTGGAAAGGGTAAGTGCTCTTTACTTACCCACCAGCAGCCTTTGCTGCCTCTTCCCACTCACCCTCCTACCAGCACAGCCAGCAACCCCCCACATCCCTGTGCCAAGTAATACGGAAAGGTTGGTCTCTGCACCCCACTCTCTTTTAAGGCTTTTGGGGGTGTTGCACCTGCCTTCCCTTTATTGCCTTTTCAGTGCAGGGAGAGGTGGGCTTGCTGCTTCTTGCCCTCACAGACCCCTCCAGAAGGGAGGAGGAGGGCTTCTGCCTGTCCTCCCTCATTCACACCCTCACCCCCACAAACCTGCTATGGAACTGGGGGAGGAAGCTCTTTGTCACCACCTTTACCAGAAAATGGAGGTGTAGGGAGCTCTGCTTGTGCAGACACACAGGCAGGCTCACTCCACAGCTGGGCATGGGGGACTGATGCCTCCCCGTCACCGAACTCCCCATCTCTTGTGGTACACGGTCTGGAGATGCTAAGCAGCAAGAACAAGTTTTCTGGTAAACTGGACCACAATGGGGGGAATATCTGCTTGAGCCTTTTCTTGTCTGTTGTCAATGCAGAGCTGATGCACAGCACAGTACCAGCTGTGATTCAAATTAGCTTTCCCCCACAGATGGGGCTTACCCAGGGGCAAGCTCGAACTACACAAGGCAGGGAGGGCTTTCCCCTGGTGCCCAGAGACCAGCAGGGATGGAGGGAGAGCAGGAAAAGCTGGCTCAAAGTTTGCTCCAGGAGGTGGGCACAAACCTACTGAGCAGGGATGGATGGGACACTCTGTGGCACACCTTTCCTCCTCCTTGCTGCCACGCCGGGTGGCTCTGCTTTGCCACATGGACAGCATCACAGGGGAAAATGCATTGCTCATTGTTCTGTTCTTCTCTGCCTTTAGTCATCTCCCTCCTCCCCTTGGCTCTGCATCAGAGAGGTGGGTGGATGGAAGGTTATCTAGGGCTGCCGCCTCACCCACCACTTCCCTGGCGTGCCTGACAAAACCAGCCCAGGGGATGCTTCCTTTTTTGGGCTGAGTGCTTCTTGCTGCAGGCCCTATTTAGAGGCAAAAGCCTTGTTATCAGGGATTCTTCAGTGCATCCTCTGTCCTAAGCCCACAGTAAGAGCAGGAAGGGATCTGGCATGGTCACACAGAGAGGCAGCACTCATTGATGCCCCCATTTCAAAGGCTCAGAGATTTCTTCTCCAACGGTGAGAAACCATAAGGGAATTTTACAGATTAGTAGTCAGGGACCATACCCAGGTCCTCCCCCTTCACCTGGTCCCCAGTGGGATACATCAGCCCCATCTTATAGCAGAAGCAGCACCCTGGTGCCTATGGGTGAGGTGGTCCCCTTGCTGAGGTGTTAGACTCCCAGAGATGGCCTCAGTGTACCCCAAAATTGCTGGTCTGTCACTGTTATTAATCCTTGTCAAGAAAAGGCCAAATGAAGCAATGATCTGGGGGCAGTAACTGGGGAAAAAACATCTGCAGAAGGATGTGGCTTTGGGCTTACCCACCATACGTGTGTCTGCAGTAGGAGCCACCCCTGTGTCTACATCAACCCCGATGCCAGCTAAGAAATTCCTTGAACTCCATTTCAAGGTTTATCGAAATGAAATTATTACCTCCCAGAAATTTGCATGTTTTATAGTTGGCACTGGAGCACACCTCTAAACAGGCACAACAAATGGCCAGGGACCATTTTGTACAGCCTCACCTTCCTTGCTGGGGCCAGGCTGGTTCTCTGGTGACAGTAAGCAGATTTTTTGGGCTGGGCACAGTATAAACAGAATCCAGCTTAGAGGAAGGAGAGCAGCCTCAGACCCTTTTGCTGTTGAATGCCTCTTCATCATTAGCCATCCAGATCCCAGCTGGCAGGAGAGCATCCAGGAACACAGTGTAGTGAGAGGCACTGGGAGTGCCACATACTGTGTCATGAGTCGTATAAAGTCAGAGCAGAGGCCTCTGTGTTTCTTCAAGAGCTGATGCTGAGCCCAAATTTCTGTGAAGAAGCACAGGCCCAGCTGGCTGCTGGTGCTGGATGATCCCAGGGAGCCTGGGCCCTCCTGGACGCAGTTCCCTTAGAAAGTCACAGCTCCCCATCACATAACACTGAGCAGTGGAGCTGTGGGCAGCCAGGAAAATGCCCGGCCTGAGCCTATTTGTGTATGAGAAGTGGGCACAATAGGATGTGACTAAGTGGGAGCTCTTCCACTTGAAAAAACAAGGCAAGGAGCCATCTGATTTTCAAGGCAGAGCAGAAAAAACAGGATTTGTCCACTTGCATTAAACATGGAGCTGGAAGCAGTGCCTGTGAGTGTAAGAAGTGGAGATCCTGTAAGAAGTGGTGCAGGACTGTGGCCACTTGCTTGTCCTAGGATGCTGATGAGATGGGGCTGGAGATGCAGCACTGCCCTTGCGTTCCCCCCAGGCCGACTTCAGCAGGGTGAAGATCAAGTGATACTCCAAGCATGACTGAGAGGAAGAGGAGGCAGAACTGGAGACCCCACTCCATCCTGACAGCTCCCTCTACCCAATCCTGCAAATTGTGACATTGACACTGGTGGTCCCAGGGTTGGCCTGGGCCAGATCACCATCCCAGGGTGCAGGACAGCAGGTTTGGGATGCTGATGACTGGCACAAGCCCCACTGCTCCATGCAGCTGCAGCATCAGTGTCTCCTCCTAGGGAGCAGCTAGCTAGTGGAGTTTTCTCCGCCAAGGACCACCCCCTCTTCCCCCAGCTCACTGCCTGCCTCAGAGCCTCTCAGCAGAGGCGCATTGGCGAGGGAGGTCCTTGGCGGCTCCCACTCCATCTGTTTGATGCTCCATGCTGCTACGCCGAGTGCCTCAGCTGATGAGCAGCAGCCTCCCCTTCGGCCACGCATCCCTCTGCCCCCTGAGCTCGGCACCCTGAGGTGTGACAGATGCTGTGAGGGCTCCCACGCCCAAGAATCTGCAGCTAGGAGGGAACTGCTTCAGGAGGGCCAGCAGCAAGCAGTTGTCCATGGGGGAAAGATGCGGTGTTTGATTTCCCACAGGGTAACTCTGGCCTCGGCTTCAGCATAGCAGGAGGAATTGACAACCCTCACGTTCCAGATGACCCAGGTATCTTCATCACGAAAATCATCCCCGGGGGAGCAGCAGCCATGGACGGCCGTCTGGGGTGAGTGTACAAGGCCAGGGCAGCAACCTCATCAGGGTGTCACCCAGGATCTCCCCAGGGACCCTCTGGGCAGCTCCTGCCCCTTTCCCCTGCCATGGTCCCTGGACCAACCCCATCCCTTCCGCAAAGCTGGGTCCCCTCAACACAGGGATTCCTGCAGTCCCCTGTCCCTGTCTGCAGCCACCTCCTTTCCCTTCATCTCCCATCTTCAACAGAGTCACACTGTGGGGTCCAATCCCACTGCCTCCCCCCTTCAGAAGTGACCCCACTCTCACCCTGGCAGAGCAGGATCTGGCCAGCTTGAGCAATTCTGTCAAAAAAGGGTTTGTGTGGCCAGAGGAGGGTGGCAGAAGTGTCGACGGGAGGGTGGTACAGGCAGAGTCCCCCAGGCCCCAGGCGAGCTCAGGGCCACCCTTTGCCTGCAGGGTGAACGACTGTGTGCTGCGGGTGAACGACGTGGATGTCTCGGAAGTGGTGCACAGTAAGGCTGTGGAGGCCCTGAAGGAAGCAGGACCCGTGGTGCGACTCGTGGTGCGCCGCCGGCAGCCCCCACCGGAGACCATCATGGAGGTCAACCTCATGAAAGGCCCCAAAGGTGAATCCCTCACTGCTCACAGGACCAGGGTGCTCTGCTGCCCCAGTGTAGGGTGGCCCCTCCATGAGGAATGCCACAGGGTGCGAGGCAGCATCACAGGGGATGTGGGATGTGAGGTGCAGGATGGCACAGGGTGGTCCAGCAGCATGGGATGCTATGGGGCACAGATTGTGGGAAAGCCTATGGTGCAGTGCACAATGGCTGGGATGTCCCCATGCAGCAGCTGGGTGGCCCACTGCCTGCTGGGGTTAGGGCAGGGTGGGAAGCCCTGCCAGACAGAGGTGCCATGGTGCCAGCCCAGGGCTCTATCCATCTGTCTGTTCCTCACACCTTACCTGACCTCTCAATCTCCCTCAGGCCTGGGGTTCAGCATCGCAGGGGGCATTGGGAACCAGCATATCCCAGGGGACAACAGCATCTACATCACCAAGATCATCGAGGGAGGTGCTGCCCAGAAGGATGGACGCCTTCAGATTGGGGACAGACTGCTTGCGGTGAGCCCAATGCCCACAGTCAGACATGAGATGAATCTTGGTCATGGTGTTGATCCCAAAACCCATCACCCCTCCTACCAGCAGCCCCATGCCCCTTACCTGGCATCCCCCTGAGTCAGTGGTGTGGGAGGCAGAACTGGAAGGCCAAACCCTGTCTCCAACGCTACTGCAACACCTACCCTGTGGGAAGCCACTCCACTCCTGGAGGGCTGCATCAGCCCCTGCCCTCCTGCCTGTGTCACACAGCTCCTTCCCTCTGGCAGGTGAATAACACCAATCTGCAGGATGTGAGGCACGAGGAGGCGGTAGCTGCCCTGAAGAACACTTCTGACATGGTGTACCTGAAAGTGGCCAAGCCCGGCAGTGTCCACCTCAATGACATGTATGCGCCCCCCGACTATGCCAGCAGTACGTATGCCAACCACTGGCACAGCAGCCCAGGCACTGCTGGGCTGGGGGGGACAGAGCATGCTGGGGGGGACAGAGCATGCTGGGGTGGCCTGCAGTGCTGGGCTGGTCCCGTCTCCATATCTGCATTGCAGATGGATTTCTACTTCTGATGGATGCCCTTCTCCTTCCCTGCAGCCTTCTCAGCCTTGACTGACAACCACTTAAGCCATAACTCCAGTCTGGGCTACCTGGGCAGCATGGAGAGCAAGCCTGCCTACCCCATCCCTGCCCAGGTGACTCCATCCCGGTATTCACCCGTCCCTCGGCACATGATTGGGGATGAGGAATTCACCAGGTGGGTACCAGGCATGAGCATCCCTAGTTCCTTCTCCTCCTTCCTTCTTTCCAAACCTGGTTGCTTGACCTCATCCTCACTGCTGGTGGAGAGTCTCAGCCAGAAGCCCTTTAGTGGATGCATGGTGCAAAGCTTGGAGCCCCCACAGTGAGCTCTCTGCTCACTCTCTAGCTCAATGCAGTAACCCCCTTTCCTGTTCCCTCTCCTGCTCGTCCCTGAGCCTTGCACATCTGCATTTCAGCTTCGTTCTCTTGTTTCACAATACCTGGAACGTAAAATGTTCCCTTACTCTTCTGGTGCCATTCAATATAAGCAGCACTGGTGAGGGGCTGGGGAGAGAGCACAGCTCTAGGTAAAAGTAGGGTTCCTTCTCCCATGCTCCCCAAGCACAGCATCCCAAAACACCTGCAACCAAGTGCCAGTTCACCAGCTGCCAGCCCTGAGCTTCACAGCCCCCTGTGCAGCCCTGGCATGGCCCCCTTTGCCCCTCTAGCATAATTTACAGTGCACAAGCAGGTTTGTTTCCTGAACTCAGGAAATAAAGAGGAACACAAAGGAGATGTTGCTCTGAGCCTAGATCTGGTGTACAACTTCTCAAAAGCCTCATGCTGAGGATGAGAGAGTGAGACCTGGCTGATCCTGCTCTGCTTGCTTGGGCTCACAGCTTTCCCTCTGCTTGCAACAGCCCTGGGGCCAGTGCTGAGCCTGCTCTGGATTTGGTATCCCCAGGACCAGGGCTCTAGGGCTCAGGCTGTATTCTTAGGACTGGCACTCGGGTTAGTCTCAGAACTGGCTCTGCAGTTAGGAGAGAAGTTGCATGCTGGTTTTGGGGTTGCATTTTCAATGGAAGATGTGATAGCCTCAACTGGGATTGTCCCCTTCTGCAGGATGCTGGCAAATGACAGAGTTGCCATCTGGTGTCAGGTCTGCTGTCCTCTCAGGGAGTGGCTTGCTTCTTGATGCTTGGCTGCAGCTTGATGCCTCTGTGCACTGTGACCTGTGCAGGCCTCTGCCCACACCTCATCTCTCCTGCCCGGTCTCAGCACCAAAAACGCTGGTTCTTGTAGCCTACACTTGCTGAGTGTAGGAAATCCTGTGCTGTCAGGGCACTGGAGGATGATGCCCCATGCAGGACCAGTGCTTTCTGCCATTACATTGCACCACGGAAGGGACTGTGTACCAGCGCTTGGACAACCCACCATCTGTCTCTTGCCAGGGGCCTCGATCCCACCATGGTGTCCGACGTCCTTGTTTGCGGGCCAGAGAGCAGAGAGAGCAGCCCGGTGGCAATGGCATCAGCAGTGTCTTGGCCGTGGCACTGATGCAGCACGTGCCAGTGGCCACTAGGGGATGGTGCTGCCCTGCTGGAGACAGGCTTGGCCACTGCTCTCAGCCATAGCCCCCTCCTCTCGGCCAGATTCGCAGCCCACAGGGGGCTCCGCACCCCCGACTGTGCTGAAAACCTCATGTGCACCGACACCCCAGCTTCATGGCTGCAGGTCTGTTGGCTCCTGCATCACCAAGATTGTGCACTGGAACCAGTGTGGTCGAAATGCTGGTATGGACAAAGGCAGCAGCTCTTCCAGGCATTCCCCAGAAGCAAAGGTCCTGGCCTGGATCCTCTTTCCCCTCCCATAGGCAAAAGTGCTGCTGCAGACACGGACATGGCTCCAGTGACCCTGGAGCAGCAACCAGGGCCAGGAACCAGAGCATGTTTTCCAATGAGTTCCACCACTGCAACTCAGACCCAGCACAGCCCCACAGAATTCCTGCAGTCACTCTGTGCTGAGGTTCCAATGCTAATGCTGCAGTGTCTAGCATGGGATCTGCCTGTAGGATTCAGGCCTCCCCGGATGAGGATAGAAGCAGAGAGGGTGTCTCATGAGTGAGATGTGACATGTACCTGTCCAGGGCCTCATTTCCTCTTCTTGGTTCCTGTAGTGTCTCTACTTTCCACCAAACTGTCTGATCCCCACATGGTGCTGAAGGTGCTGGGGTGGTGGTTCCTGCACTCTGCTTGGAGAGCAGCAAAACCCAAGGGGCAGAGCAAGTTCATCAGCTTGCTGGAGGCAGGGTTTGCAGACCCATAGATCTGACCTATTTCTTCTCCTGGGAGATCTCTATCCCTGAACATAGCTTTGCTGCAGAGGGACTGATGGCTATAGCCCTCCCTGCCCTGATACAGTGGCCCCTGGGCCAAGTACTGGTGGCATCCTGAGGACATGGGGTACCCATGGTGTTTCCCTGGTCTCCTCTGGTGTGTCCCAGCCCCATGCTATGATCCAGCTGAGGCCTGAGTTCCCCTTAGCTCAGAGCTTGGAATGCATCCAAAAGCCATAAGGATAAAGCAGGTATTATCTGGAGGTCACAAGGTAGATTCAGCTTTTATCTCATCAGAAATGGATAGATGGAGTTATGACTGCTGTACCTCTGCGTTTGAAGGCAAGGGGCTGTGTGTGGAGCTGGAGACACAGGGAGCCAGGCTGTGAATTTGGCCTCTCTTGGGTGCTTGCCCAAGTCTGGAGAGTTAGGTTGGTACAATCAAGCAGAGCCAAGGTTTCTTTCAGCACCTTTCCATAAAAACACCTGTGTGTGGGTCTGGGAAGCAGCTCAGGTTGCTGTGGTGCAGGGCATTGAGAACATTCTTGCCCCTTGCATGTCCCAGCTGTTGCTGCCAGCAGAGGCTGCCACACTGCAGTGTTCACCATCAATATCCAGTCATCCCTATCCCCTTCCAGGCAGAGGCAAGGCCATAGGAGGATGCTTGACCTCTGACAGGGGACAAGGATGCTGCTGTGCCTGGTGGGAGGAGTGGGGACAGGGGCAGGAGCAGCTGGGAGAGACAGGAGAGTTGAGTTGTACAAAGACCAGGGCCTGAGCAGGGCAGAAACCAACCAAGACCTTCTTGCAGGGCATCCTGTCTGTCTCCTGCTCCTTTTGATCTTTATCAGGTGGTTACATGGAGCAAAGTGGCATTCAGCCTATGGGAACCCTGGAAGGATGGTGCAACGCTTCCTAGTGTGCTGGTGCATGTCCCTGCCAGTTAATCCTGCCTCTTGCATCCATGAAAGCACCAAAACTTTCTCCCATCTGCCTGTGTGACAGCAGTTATCCAAGTGTTACAGACTGATCCAAGGGGCTGAAAAAGATACTTCATTGGATGAGCCTGTAAGCATGCTGCCAGGCTGCAAGGCTTCGTGCTGTCTGTTCAGCCAAACTTTATTCTTCTGGGTCCCCACTCCACTTGTGCTGCCTCAGCTTCACTCTTTCCCCAGCTGTCACCAGCAGCCAAGGGTGACAGAGGGGGCAGCTGGGCCAGCCTCCTTGGTGGCCCAGGGTCTCCCTAGCAAAAGTCTGCCATCATTTCAAGGTCCACTGCAGGTGCTGTTGGCCAGTGCCATACCTCTGGGGTTCAAACATCTCTCCTACCATGTTCTGGAGCTCCCCCTCTGCTCCCCAGCAGGTGTGGAACTGATCAAGCTGCTGAGCTCTCTGGCAGGTCCTTGGCCCTTGTGTACCTGCTGGAGGGCCTGGGATCCAGCCAGTCACCACAGCAGATGTTCTAGTGGTCCCCAGTGTTGTGCTGGCTGACAGTAATCACCAGCCAGTGCTAATTGTCTGGTATCATTTATTCCCTTGTATTTTAATGCACCAATTGAGCTTGGGAGCTGCCATTGTTCCCATCAGGCTTGGGGTTTTTTTCCCAAACAAAAATTGATGCAGGCTTTTTGTGATGCTAGGCAATCTTTCTGCCTTTACCTGCCTATCTTAATTTAAAAGAATTAAGTCATCATACAAAAATTTAGCAGTTCTGTTGAGCTGCACAGGACTGTGGCATGTAGGTGCATGAGGTTGCAGGCACTCTTGCCATGCTGCACAGTCATGGAAGTGCTTGATCCCCCTGGCATGGTATGGCTGTGCCAGCCTTGATGCCCTGGCTCATGGCCTCTGATGCTGCCTCAGTCCGATGCTTCTGTGTGTGGCTTCATGGTGGATGGATGCTCTGTCTCATGTCACCTGTGCAAGTGCCCTCACCTCTTCTCTATCAGCCTCCTCTGTGCTGAGGGCTTGAGTCACACGCAGGGTGACTCCAGACCCACCCGTGTCCTGGGAAGCACAGGCACAGCCGAGTCACCAGATTCGCTGCTCCTCACCCTGATGTCTCCCCATCCTCTATCTCTCCTTCCAGGGAGCCCCGGAAAATCATACTGCACAAAGGTTCCACTGGCCTGGGCTTCAACATTGTCGGAGGGGAAGATGGTGAGGGGATCTTCGTGTCCTTCATCCTGGCCGGAGGACCTGCTGACCTCAGCGGGGAGCTGCGGAGGGGAGACCGCATCCTCTCGGTGAGTATTCCCGGGAGGGCACCCCCGGGACACCTGTCCACTGCCACCCAGGATACGGTTCGGCAGGGTGTCCAGCCCCAGTGTGGTCGTGGATGTGGCCCCTGGGTTCACAGAACGGGAGCAGCGGGTGCCGGGATCTGTCCCGCGGTGGAGTACTGGGGAATGGTTCATTGCCCGCAGAGGGGACCCCGGTGCCTGGGATGCTCTAGAGATGCCGATGCTGGGGGCTTAGGGGATGGGTGACGAGAGTTCGTACTGCGGATACAGGGCTGCTGGGCCGAGCCGCAGGGCAGGGCGTGTCGGTCCGGTCCAGCGGAGCCACTCTGTCCCGGCAGGTGAACGGCGTGAACCTCCGCAACGCCAGCCATGAGCAGGCGGCAGCGGCGCTGAAGCGGGCGGGGCAGACGGTGACCATCATCGCACAGTACCGGCCCGAAGGTACCGGACACCGGGACCGGGGAACCGGCAGCAAGAACAAGGGAGGGGGGGGGGGGAGGGGAGAGGGGGCGGGGCGGGGCGTCGCGTGCAGCTGAAGGGGGCGGGGCGGGGCGGCTGGCGCGCGGATCGGGAGGCCGGGGGGAGGGGCGGCCGGCGAGGCGCCCATTGGCGCGAGGCGGCCCCGCGGGGAGGTGCGGCCGCCGATTGGGCGGTGGGGGCCGGGGGGGTCCCGCCGGCGGGGTCTGCGCGGCTTTGTGCTCGGGCCGGCCGGTCCGGGGCTGCGGCCACCGCCACCGCCACACGCCGGCCTGCAGGTGAGCGGGGCTCCGCCGACCTCGCCTGCGCCTTCCCGGCCCTGCAGCTGGACCGGCGACACAGGCGGGGCCTGGGCCGGGGGGGGGACCTCGGCTCGAGGGGGGCGGGGTTGGCTGTTTATCGGAGGCCTCGGTCTGTGGGGTCCCCTGAGCCTTGCTGGGGGACCCGGGACCGAGAGGGTGCCCTGGAGGGTCTCACGGCTGCAGCTGCCGCCCGTCGTCCTGGGGTACGGCTCCCTTCTCCCCCCCCTCCCCAGCGCCGTGGACTCCGGGGGGCCTGGGGGGAGCGGGCTGGAACTGTGGCCTCGGTTCTGGGTGGAGTGCTCGTTCCCGGCTCTTGAGCATCCCGTCTGGCCTTTAGTTCCCTTAGCAAAGGTGTTGGGGGAGGTGGTCCCGCGAGGGGTGGTTGGGTCCTGCGTGGGGCAGCAAGTGGAGGGAGGGCTGCTGCAGAAAGGGAGCTGTGGGGACTGAGGTGTCACCCGTGGGGAAGGGCAAGTGTTGGGGAGGGCGAGTGATGAGCTGCTCCCGGGTCTGCTGCCGGGCTGTTCCGTGTCCCCGGAGGCAAGGTACTGGTGCCAGGATGCAGGAATTCACGTTCCCTGCTGCAAGTGGCTTTCCTGAGCCCCACTGATTTTCTCCTACAGCAGTTCTGGTCCTTTTCACTGAGGCCACCATGCCACCCCTCGCCTGCCCTTTGCCTTGTGCCCCCTCATGTGCATCCCTGGGCACTGCCCTGAGGGTTTCTGTCCCTGCTGTAACTCCTCTGTCCCATGGCAGAGGCCACTGGGCTGCAGAGCTATTAGTGCTGCTCAAGGGGTGTGCTGTAGGTATGGGGGGTTTTTTGTTTTGGCTTCTTTTTTTCTTTCTTTTTTTCATTCTTTCTTTCTGGGAAGCACTTTAATGGTTCTGTGGTTTTGGCTCCCCATGCTACTTGAGATTTGGCAGAGACACCGACCAAGAGTGACTCCTAAATGTGAAGCAGGACAAAAATCTTTTAGACTAGGGCTGAAATGTCAGTGGTTTGTAGCTGATGTGTTTCTGGGTCCATGATGGCTGCTGGTCTGTGCAGGCAGCAGCACCCAGCACCCAGGCTGCAGCCGTGCTGGGGGGCAGTATTGCTGCTACAAAATACAGACTTTTGTCTTTTGGGACTTGACTTCAGCCCTTCAGAGGCTTGAAGGCCTGGGAGCCAAGGAGAAAGGTCTCCCTGGCATGAACCTCCAGGTGCAGGTAAAGCTGGGTCCCCTTGAGGTGATACTTGCTCCCAAATGTTTGTCTTCTGCGTGCATCGTTGCTGTAGAAAGGGCGGGAGAGGGGGATTATGGAATGTCCAAAGGAGCAGATTCTGGTGGAAAGGGGCTTTGAGAAGGATGGCACCTCTCTTTTGTACACAAGTGTTGGTAGGGTTTGCCCATAGGGTGTTGGATGAGTGCATGTGTGCTCTGCATCTGACTTCACTAGGGGAGCAAAGAGACTACTTGTGCAGGTCTTGAGGTTAGGAGCCTTCCTTGTGAGGTCCTACCAGGCACTAGGAGTTGAAAGAAGCAAAGACAAAGCCAGGGAAGGATAGAGAGAGGAGCTCCTTTCCTGTCTTTCCTTTGAACACCTGTGCCTAGTGAGTGCAGTGCCTCTGACCACTGCTGAACGCTGTCAAGGAAGAGGAGGCTGCTCCCTGTGATGGTGCCTCTGAGCTGTTCCTGAGGTTGCTTCCCATTGAGTACTTTTCACCCTGACCTTTGATGCTGTCACTAGCACTTGGGTTTGGCAATTCCCCTTCCTTACGCCCCACGCAACAAAGCCTTGGTATTCCTTGCCTGAAAATACAAGAATTCAAAGAACAGCATTTCTCTGACCTCGTCACTCAAAGGGAAGTGCCGGGACTGCAGTGACTCTTTAAAAAGCCTTCAAGTTTTTCCAGTTGTCCTGCTCCCCTCCAGTCACCTGAGCCTGCAGCATGTGTGCCTGCAGGAACCTGTCTGTACTTTAACCCCTCTGCTGGAAGGTGTGTGGGGTCAGGGTGATAAGGGGAGGGGAAAGCTGAGGGTAGTTGTTGCAGGTGTCTGGCCTGGAGCATGTGGCCAAGCAGCCTGGGGCTCTGCTGAGGGCTTGGCAGAGCCAGCCTGGCCTGCAGGTTTGCATGCTGGAGAGAATCGTGCGAGCACACAAGGTTTTATGTACCCTCGGGGGTTGCTTTCCAATGCAGTTCCTTTTCTACTAGTGCCTTCTCCCCTTGTGCTGTCTCCTGGTGCCCAGAAATTGACTGCAAACCCACTATCATGTTTAGCTCTACTAGATATATTTACAGCTGCACCACACTGCTGGTGGCCCTTGGTGCAGGCAGGTGATCCCTGCCTCATCTTAATGGTCTGTGACCTGGGTGCACCTGGGGCATAGCCTGCTCACAGCACTGAACTTATTCCATGGTCCAGGATCAGGCCCAGGGAAGGAAAAAGTGGTGGGAGGGTGGAGCAGTGTTTTTATTGAGTTGCTGAGTGGTAATAGCAAACATCCTGCACCTCCTGGTGCGTGGCACAGCGCCACAGGGACACTTGTGGTGAGAGGTGCTGAGTCACCTGTTGCATATTTTTCATTCTTGATAAGTGTGTCCAGCACCTGAGTCCCATGGGAATGCTGGGGAGATGGGGTTCAGCCATGGCTCACTTCCCCACCATGCCATCCATGAGCACACTTCCCAGGCAACTTTAGGCTGTGCAGATGTTCTGGGGTGCAGAGCTTTGAGCCAGAGAGCAAAGTCAGGAGTGTTGCTTGCTGAGGGTTAACTGCCAGTAATTGTCTCAGAGGCTGCTACAGCTTGCAGATAAGGAGGGCTGGTGGCAGCTTCCAAGCTCGATCCTGGAGTAACCTTGCCTCCCCTGCACTGGGAGAGTGGTGGTGGAGGTGGTAGGTTTGGTTTTGAGGCTGGCTTCTCCTCTGTCCTGCATCTTCTCACAGTCAGAGCCAACGTAAATTGGGGGTTCCTTGAGAGACCCTAGGGTGTTGTGTTTGCTCTCTGGAGGATAAAGCCAAAACAGCACTTCAGTTCTTCAGTTTGCTGCATCCAGCCTGGCTTGTGCTTGTCATGCAGGTATGACTTTTCCAAGTCCCTCCAAGCAGTGTGGCCACTTCAGCAAAATTTGGAAAGCCCCTTTCCATGGAGTGCACTGGCCAAGGCAGGGTGTTTGAGAGCTCTGCCCTTGGGTTGCCTGCAGGGGACATGGCTGCTGGCAGGGCAATGGCACCCAAAGGTTGCCCTCACAACATCCCTGCCCCTGCCACTTTGCTGCCTGCCTAATCCAGTGTGGTTTGTCCTCCACACTGTGCTCCTCGTGGAGAAGGGTGTTATGGAAGGGATGCGAGCCCACGTGGTGGGGAGCAGTGATCCCCTCAGTGTGGAATGTGCAGAGTCAGTGCCCCTGGCAGGGTCTGGGACAACTTGGGGTCAGGGGTTGTAGCACCACTTCAGCTTTTTGAGGGTAATAATAATTCCATACTGAAGAGGATTTATGGAGCATCTGTACCTACTTCTGACGGATGCTTTTCTGGGATATAAGAGCTGATGAACTTCCTGGGGCAGAATGAGCTGCACTGCAGATGCTGTGGTCCACCCTGGTGTGGGGCAAGAGGTGAAGAGTGGGATGAAGCTCACCTTACTCTGCTAGGAGCTCTGTAAAACCACAGTGCAGGTTTATGAGTGTGAAAGCACTGCTTGCCTGGCCACTTCTGCATTTCCCTATCCAAGCAGCAAGCAGTCAGGGGCAGTGGGCACCCCTTGACATCAGAGCAACTGGGGTCACTGGGGATCTGGTGACCTCTGCATTAAGTAGCTGACCCTGCTCAGTGTGTAGCACCTCTTGATGCCCTGCAGCAGGAGGAAGGGCTTAATTTCAGTGTTTTGCATGTATCTGCCTTTTTTTTTTTTCCAGTCTTTAAATAAAAATGCATAATTGGCAGAGTGCTGGGCCAGGGAATGCCTTGGTGGGTCCAGCTGCAGAGTGAATGACTGGATAGTGAGTAAATGCCAAGATGTAGCTGCAGAAGTGTCTGCAGTGAGAGTCACTTTCTCCCTTTCAGAGTGAGGGGCTCGTTCTCAAACACAGCCCACAGTGCATTCCTTAGCAGTGTGTTTGTTCCTGCTGCTCCTGTCCAATGCATCTCTGCAGGCCAGGCAGCAGCCTGCAAAATCCACCATGCTGCTGGAGCTCTGCTCTGGGTCACAAAAAAAAAAAATAATCCCCAAACCACATCTAAAATGCTGGGTTGTGGAGAGGGCTTTGTATACAACTCATACAGCAGATATGAGGCTGGTTCCTTCTTGCCAGTATATGGGGCCATAACTGCAGTTTGTGCCCAAGGGACAAAATCAAGAGTACCAGGTGAGAACTGTTAGGGTGGGCTGTGACAGTGCCAGCAGTTTCCCTGGTGTCATGATGCCACAGTTACTCAGCATCTGGCAAAACTTCCCTGGTCAGTCCTGGGTAAGCAGGGCCGGTGCCTCCACCCTCTGCTTGCTGGCCCAGCCTTTATACCTGGCTGAAAGTTGGGCTGGTGCAGCAGCAGGAAGCAGGGTGTCAACTGCTCCTGTCCAGCAGCCCAGTGGGGAGGTGGTGACAGTGGCTTCTGGTGGGTCCCCTGGCAGCTCTGGTGGGTCTCTGCTATTGAGATATAGGACCAAAAGGTGAATTCCTCTTCCCTGCTACCATTCCCTGGGTGAGGGCTGTGCTTTGGCTCTCTGTTCCCCGTCCTGCCAGTAGAGTGGTGAGTAGGGAGCCAGTGATGGCTGCAGTTGTGCCCTTTGCTCTTCCAGCTGGTGGGTCACAATCTCCTGGAGGGGCTCCATTCCTCTGTTTGAACTGCTCTCTAGGTCAGCAGCCTGCTGAGTCCTGCCCACCCATTCCCTCACTGAGCAGCAGCTCAGCAGTGGTGGAGGTCTCGGCAGCCCTTGCTCAAACTGCCTGTGGAGGGGGGTTTGGGGTGAATTTTGGAGCAGCTGGTGCCTGGTGTGGACTCCCACAGGGTGCTGCAGCCTCTCTGACTTCATTGTCTCTCGTGTGTGGGGACGGACGGGCACACGGGCAAGATGCCTCACAGACAGACTCATTGCCTCTCAACACAGACGTGTAGCTCAGGGGCAGCTCCTGCCTGCACTGATCAGCTCTTTACTCACAGAGTACAGCCGCTTCGAGTCAAAGATCCACGACCTGAGGGAGCAGATGATGAACAGCAGCATGAGCTCTGGCTCCGGCTCACTCCGGACAAGCGAGAAGAGATCTCTCTATGTCCGGTAAGGCTGACCCCCCCCTTCCTGCTCCCCTGCCTGCTCCTCTTCCTGCTCCCCTGCCTGCTACCTTGCTCCAGACAGTCAGATGTGGGTGGGATGAGTATATCCCTCAGTGTGGGATGTGACAGTTCAGCCTGGGCCGTGCAGCACTTCTGCAAACGGGTGCTTCAGAGGCCAAGGCAGTGAGTGTGACAGAGGCATCGTGAAGCCCAGAGGGTGCAGCAGAAAGAGTGGTGTTCCTGCTCTCGTTTGCCAGGGCTGGGTGCTCTGAACTCAAGTGCCTCTTCTGAGGGCCACTCCACCTTGGAATGCACAGATATCTCTATAGAGGCCTGGGCAGCTGCTGACCATAACAGCCCACTGGGAAATGGGCTGGGAATGTAGCATCACTTATGCTCTGGACAGCTCAGGGCAGCATTCAGGGTGCTATCTTTGAACCACTGCCTGCTAACAGGCTTCTTCCCATCTCCTCCTGCCCTTACTGTGGCAGGATCTTGCTGGAAGGGGGATGAGCTCTTAGGAGGATTATTGCTCTGAGCCCTCAAGTGTGCTTTTGGTCTGGAGCCAAGCATTGGGCAGGCAGGGGTCAAGTAGACATGCAGCTCTAAGAGCTGCAAGTCCTGCACTGACAAGGTAGCCCCTGCTCACTGCCTGCTTCTTGCCACCTCCTGCCTTTCACAGCACAAGTGGGATGACAGCTAGTGAGTAATTTTCTTAATTAAAATAATCCTGTAAATCCTTGCCCTGCACAGCTTGTTGGGGTTGGGGGCTGTCAGGAGCAAGGAATGTATCTCTTTCCCTGGGGGAAGGATGACAAGGGCCAAGGCATCAGTCTCAGCAGCCCCATTCAGAGGGCCTTCTTGGTGCAAGCCTGGCCTGGTAGAAGGTGAGAGCTGCAGCTCTGAGTTTCTACAGTTCATGCCTTTCCTTGAGGCTCTGCAGACATCTTGCTTGATATTAGCATCTTGGGGCTCCCTTCTGGGATCATGCAATGAACAAACGTCTTCCTAGTTCTGCCCTTGCTCCCTTGCTGTCCAATGGGCACTCTCGTGGCTGGAACAGGGTTTAGGTTAGGTCCAGCTTCAGTTGAGCCTGTGGTTCTCCTGTTCCCTGCCTGGACAGGTGCTGAATATATTGGGCCATGGCTATGAATCAGAGAGCTCCCTGCTGCTTCTAGGCTCGTTGTGGTTTGACACATCTTTTGGTGCATCCCTTAATGTGGCTTTGGCCTCTGCAGCACTGTGTGACCTCCTATAAACCCACATGGCTGGGCAGCACCTTGCTGAGAGGTGATCCCAGAGGAGACCTTTCCCTCAGCGTGGCTCTTTCTGACCTTCCCTTTCTCTGGTGGCCATGCAAATTGTAAAATGTTCTTGCAAGAGCTGCTGGGCACCCAGGCTGTCCCAGCCCTTCTGGGCAGAGTAGTTTCAAGCCCAGTTTACCTGAAACCAGCTGAGCTGCTGCGCTGTGGACAGGACATCATTTACAGGACTTGCTGCCCAGCTGCTTCAGTCAAGTTTGTGAGACTGGGTTACACTGTGCATTCCATCAACATGGCCAGAGCTGGGCACCTGAGTGCCTGCCGGAGCTGATTTGGAGGTGCTGGTGGTCACCACGTGTTTCAGAGCTGCAGCTGCACAGCACAGGCAGAGATGAGGAAAGTTGATCTGCTGCCTGCCTGCCTGCCCTGCCACAGGGCAAAGTCCACCACCACTGGGGCAGGGCAGGGGTGGGGATCAGGCAGGCAGGCATGTGCCTGGGCACTAGGAAGAGGCCATGCTGAGTCCCTGGCACTGCTGCCCTGCCCTCCAGTCAAACCATCTGCTCTCCTGGCTGCTCTTGCTCTGTGCTGTGAGCCAGCCCAGGGGCAGAGGAGAGCAACCATGCTGCCATCTGGTACCTGCACCTTGTGTACCTGAGGAACATCCAGCCATGATGGATCCTTGATGCCAACACAGCCAGGGGCTGGTCTCCAGGTGTGTTGCACCTTGGGGAAGAAAATGCCTTGTGCCTTGACTTCCCAGGTGTCCTGCCCTTGCATAAATCTTGCTGTGCCTGCCCTGTGGCTGCTGTGGACAGGGAGCCATGGGGCCAGTACTGCTCTAGGACATGTAGGCAGGGTGCCCCACAGCCTTCCTTGGATTGGGAACTGGCCTGACCAGTTCCCAAGGTCTTGGCTCGTGTTGTGCTTCCAACAGTGCTGGCCTTGCAGGGACTTGCTGGCCATGCACAGTCTTATCTTTTGGCTGGTAGCTGCCTGAGAATGTTGTTTGCCTTCAGCCAAAGTGCCCTGTGGTGCTTTGCTGTTGGCTGCAGCATGCTGGAGACTGCTTGAGTGCAAAGGGACTAAGCATGAGAGCTACCTCAGCCCTGAGCAATGTGGGAAAGGGGGAGTAATGTGATGTGCTAGCTGCATGTACCTGGGTGCATACAGCTACATCAGGCCTTATCCCAAAGAGCCCTCTCTGAGCCACAGCCCCTCCTCTCTTCCTTCCCATTCAACACCAGCTGTCTTGACCCATTCCCCAGTGACCCAAAGGGTTTCATTAGTCAGTGCTCCCTCGGCAGCACTGGAGCAGGGATCTGGCTAAAAAAATGCCCTCCCAGCTCTTCTGCTCCATGGGGACCTGTTCCTTGATCCCTTGGCCCTTCTATTTGCACAGAGGGTGCTTTCAGACCCTCTTTGAAGTCCCTGCAGTGAAAGGTGATAACTAGCAGGGCAGAGAGTGTCTCTCTTGGTTGAGAAAGGCTCTTTAGTGCCAGGATTAAACTAGCAGCCATCCAGGCATTGCAGTGCTCAGGCTTGTGTTGGGCTGGGGTGTGAGGGGGGATGATGTCCCAGGAGCAAACACAGGGGTTGTGCTGCCAGCTGTGGTGCTTTTAGTGGCTGTTCCTTGGTTTGGTTTATTGCAAAGTGAGTGTGTGTGTGTGTATGCGTGGATAAATATATATATATATATACATATATATATACTTAAATATCTCAAAGCAGACACAGTTTGACATCTGACATTAGAATGAGTTGCACAGGAAGCCAGTGGGAGCAACTTGTAGATACAGGTGTACTGTGCTGTGTGTAATAGTGAGCAGGAAGGGTGTTGGTATTTTTTTTTAAAACAAAAATAATAAACTCTTTTCTGTATCTTGTTAGTTTAATAGTGAAGGTAATTTTAAATTGTTCTCAGTGAAAGTATCAAGGAGTCTGAAAAGGATCAATTGTGGAAGCAGGATTTATATACTCTAAAATACATCCCTAATTCACAGGCTCTGGACTAACATATCCCTGTACGTAAATAAAAGTGTGTGTTCAGAGTGCCTCGTTGTCTCTGCTTGTGTGACAGCCCACCAGCAGTGGGGTGGGTCTGATATTGCCCATCCTGCTCCTTGGCCCTGCTGCTGGGAAGGGGCCTCTCACAGCTAAGGTCAAGTGCAAGTTGTTTTGGTCCAGCACTGTCACTCCTGCATTGCACTCCTCGTGGCTTTTTCTGAGCTTGCCAGCAGGAGGGTGTGTATGGCATGACTTGCCTCAGCAGAAGGCTTGCCCAAAATTTGGATGTAAATCCTTTAAGGTATTAAGGTGGTAGTGCCCCAGGAAGCTGGCAGTGCTGTTGCCCTCACTGCCTGGGTGTGACTGGGAAAGGCATTGGTCCTCTGCTCCTCCACAGAGCTCTCTTTGACTACGACCGGACCCGAGACAGTTGCCTGCCCAGCCAGGGGCTCAGCTTCTCTTATGGGGACATCCTGCACGTCATCAACGCCTCCGATGATGAGTGGTGGCAAGCCAGGCTTGTCACTCCTCATGGTGAGAGTGAACAGATCGGGGTCATCCCCAGCAAGAAGAGGTGAGTGTCTATCAGCAGGGTCTGTTGTGTGTGTTGCTTCCTGGAGCCCCTCAGCCTTTGCAAGCCCTGCAGCCCTTGGGGATCTGCTCAGGGTGGGATATCCCGGTCCCACCTGCCCCACCGTGGCTGTGCAGTGTGAAGGGCACCCCGGTTGCAAGCTGGGACTGTGTGCAGGTCTCCCTAGAGAGATGTTCTCTAAAGCTGAGAGACTCCAGATGAGGAGGTGTGCCCCCCTCTGTGCTCCCAAAGCAGTGGAGAGCTGGTATTAGCCAGTCTGGGGCTCCAAGTGGTAAAGTGGTCACAGCAGTGCCTGTGGGCTGCTCATTGTGTCTGCTGACAACTTGTCCAGCTCTGTGAGCCCACGAGATGAGAAGTCACAGCAGAGGAGCTGGCTGTCACTGCCTTTAGGTGTCAGAGCCAGCCCCATTTCTCTCATCCATCCCTCCCCTTCTGGGAAGGCTGTCTTGTCCTCTCCTACTTCTGCAGACACTGGCCTTTGCCAAGACACCAGGCAGGTGGCTCCACCTCTGTTCCTCTCTAGGAAAGAGCTGCCCTTGGGCAAGGGGACCACCACGTGGGGGTGCACAGAGTTGCCTGGGCAGCCAAGTGGGCTTCATGGAGGGCACATGCATGGGACTAGATCTTTCTCCCCTTTCACTTTTTAAACAGGGTGGAAAAGAAGGAGAGAGCACGGTTGAAAACAGTGAAGTTCCATGCCAGGACTGGCATGATTGAGTCCAACAGGGTAAGTGCCAAGCTAGGGCTCAGCTAGTAGCTAATAGGAGCAGGATGACACTCAGCAGCCAGAGCTGCAGGTGTGGTGGCTGGAGCAATCCCAAAGCAATGAGCAGTGTGACTGGACCTGTCCTAGGCCTGCATCTGCTTTGCATGAATCCTCTGTGACTGTGCAGGGGTTGAGCAGGGGAGCCTGGGATGGTGCAAAAGTGCTGGGGAAGGACCCTTTGTTGGAATGGTGGGGGAGCAGAGCCCATCCTACTGCAGCCCATGGCTGGGAGCTGACTGCAGGGCAGCTCATGCAGGTGAAAGTAGCAGCCCATGCCAGTTGTGCTCACTCAGTGAGCAGACAAGGAAGAGAGAATGGCCTGGCTACCCCTGCAGAGCTGCTGATTGCCCCATCAGCATGCCAGCATCCCTACCACATGTTTCTCCACTCTTTGTTTATTTTTCCTGCATTACAGTTTTCATGTAATCTCCATTATTTCATTTGAGGGTAACTGCCCTGACACATGTCATTGTCTCTTCATTTTAGTTTTTCCCACATACATTAAACACCATTGTTTTTTCTGTCCTCCCTTCCATCTCTATGTTCTTCAGTCGATCAAAACGAAACATAAAAAGAGTTTCCGCCTCTCTCGAAAGTTTCCATTTTACAAGAGCAAAGAGAACCTGGTCCAGGAGAGCAGTGGACAGGAACGTAAGTAGCAGCTGGCCAGAGGGGGCAAGTGTGTGACCCTCAGATTCCCTGTCTTAGGAGGAGAGATTTGGCATGTTTCTCTAGCCAGAGGTCCTGGTATCTGCCCATGTTAGAGTTTGTGATCCAGAGTTGTGCCAGCAGCTAGGAAGAAAACAGAGCTTTAAATAAAAGTAGCTGTGGGATGGTTCTCTCATTCTATCTCATGTTCAATGTCTTCATCCTTTCATACAACCTTACACCCACTTTAACCCCTGCTCTGCCTCCCCCTGTTCTCCCCTCTCTGCTGCAGGCTCTGCTCCCTCCCACCACCTGTCAAAGGCTACTCCCCCTGTGATGAGGGGCTGGCCTCCTTCTGCAGAGCTTCTCCTGTCCCTCTCAGGGCTGAGGGGCTGGGGACATCCAGGCCTCATCCCCCCTACAAGTTACTTGCAGCTACATATTCATGTCTGAGAGCCTTTCCTGCAGGTTAAATCTCACGGGCATGAGGGAACCCATGCCTTTGCTGGTGAAGGAGTCACCCCCTGTAAACAAGGCACATATTTGGTAGCTGGCAGCAGATGTTGGTGGGTCCCCACCTCTCAACTGGCAGCACCCTGGGGCTCCCAGTGAAGGCAGGGGATTCAGCTTGTAGCCCCAAGTCCTGACATAAGCACCACTGGAGTGTCTTGCTAAACCAAGTCCCTCCTCCTTCCAAATGCTAAACTGCATCCGTGCCTTTGGCAGGCACCTAGAGAAATGCTGTCCTCAGGGAAGAAGTGGTCAAGGCAGAGCAGTGTCTCTGCCCTGGTGCCTTCCCCTCCCAGGGCTCTTCAGGGCATGATGTAGAGGCAGGAGGTTGATGCTTGGCTGCTCCTAGGGCTGTTCCATCCCTCTGCTGCCATGACCTTAGCAGCCAGCATGAGTCTCTGTCTTGTGAGTGAGGGTTTAGTCTGTGTGTCTGCTTATCTCATAGTGCCTGGACAAGACTAGGCTACAGTCAGCTCCATGCTGGAGCTGGGGATTTGCAGGAGCACTGCTCCTGGCCAGCCTTGCAGTGCAGTGATGTGTTGCCCAGGAATGGGTCAGGCAACATGTCACAGACCCCCAGCTATCTCCCTGCCTGTGCTCTACCTGCTGTTCATCCCAGCTTGCAGTAGAGGTTTTTCAGAGCCTGTGCAAGCACTGGAGTGTGGGCACCTGACACACAGGTGGGTAGAAACTTGTCCCTGCATTAAAAGGCTGGCTTGTGCTATTTATGCCCCTAGAGAAGCTGGGCTGTTCTAGGGGAATGCAGAGGCAAGATACTGGCAAGGTATCCACCTTGCCAGTACAGATGAGGCATCACAGGGAAATGCTTTTGCCCAGCCTGCTGTAACCACTTAGTGCCAGCAGATGCTGCCATGGCCACCCTGCCCTTCCCAGACCCCAGTGGCTCTTGGGGGGTCTTTGACAGAGAGGATGAGCTTGGGGTCGGGTCCAGCCACACAAGGCAAGATGTTGACAGCAGGCTGATGGCGTCAGCTCTGAAAACATTTAACCTCACTTGCAGTTGCAGCTCTGGGCCGTTTTGCACTCATGTCACTAATGCTGGTCTGGCTCTGTCTCCCCCATCACTCTGACTGCCCTCTCCCATGCTCTCTTCTTTCCTCCTCTCCCCCTTCTTGCTCTCTGTGAAATCAGGACTTCCCTGGGTTAAGTGACGATTATTACGGAACAAAGAACCTGAGTAAGTCGAACTTTGATGTGCATAGTTCACACTTTGCCACTGGCATGCCTGATGGTGCCTGGGGAATGGCTGTTCTCTGTCCATGGCAGCTGTGCTTCTCTGGGTGCAGGGAAGGAGGAGCCTCATGGGCACTGCTCCTCTGCCAGGGAATGCTGTGTCTGCCAGTGGAGGCTGCTGTGCTTGAGAAGGTGCTGCTGCTGCTGCACGCAGGAGGGGGTGGGGGACTTTGCTTTGGGATGCTGGCCATGCCCAGGTTGAGGGCTGCCTGCTCCTTACAGGGTGAGCTGTACCTCCTCATTCCCCTCTTCCTCCTTCTCCTAGCTGGACTGGCTGATGGTTTAGTGCTCGGACTCGAGTCACTGCCAGTGCCAGGTGGGAGGTTGCCATGACCATGAGAAGTCCCCTCTGAGTGGGGTTGGTGACAGTGTTTTGAAGCATTGCTGCCTTACTCTGGGCATCACCTACCCAGAATTGCACAACGATGGCAGGAGCCCCTCAGCTGCCCTCTGCCCCTCTGTCACCTCCTGGGCTTTGCACCCCCCACCTAGTTCAGGCAACCAGCAGCCAGCAAGTCTCTAAGCAACAGCACTGGGATCAGCCTGAGCAAGTAAAGCCCCAAACTCTGTCCCATTTTGTCACTGTCTTGTCTATGTGAGTCCAAGCCCTGTCCCCAGAGGTATGTTCCCCTGTCCCTGGAGGGCCCTGCCCTCCCCTGCCCCCTGTGTGCATGCTGCACCTTCCCCCACCTCCCCCCCCTCCCAGTACCCTTCTCCCCATGCACTCCATCTTCTCTTCCTTGGCCTGGGAAGCCCAGCATCTGCACATGCCTGCCCTTATTGCCTTCTCACAGAGTAGCCAAGCATCCTCCTGCATGTCCAGTGTTTCCCAGCAAAGGGCAAGTGATACCACCTGGCCCAGGTGGTGCAAGCTTGTCCCAGTGGATGCTAGGGCACTGGCTTTTCAGGAGTCTGGTGCTGCCCTGCCCTGGGTCAGTAGTGCTGGGTGACAGCCAAGGTGCCCCTGTGCCCTCTTCCCACACTCCTTCTGAAGGGAGTCTCTCGTTGCTTTGCAGAGGGCGTGACATCAAACACCAGTGACAGCGAAAGCAGTTCCAGTAAGTGTGTATCTTGCCTGCTCCCCCATCCTTGCACTCCTGTATCTGTGTGCATGTTTTGGCACTCCCATCTTGTCTTGTCCCTCTCGTGGTTCTGTTTGGAGGCTGGTCCTTCTTGCTATTGACACTGAGATACTGTGGCCTGCTCCCATCTTGGGGATGGAGGAAGCAGGGGCCGGGGTGCAGGATTGAGCCTTCCTGCTTCCCTGCTCCTAGCTGCAGGGCTCTGGATTCACAGTTCATGATGGTCACCCATCTTTGGTGCCTGTTGCAGCAAGGAATGGCCAGAAGCTGGGCCTGTAGAATAGATGGCTTTTGGAGCCCAAGCCTGTTCAAGAGCAGGAGGGCCCAGATACAGCAAATGCCTTATCCTCAGTGGGTCCTCTAAATACCTGTGGCACACCTGATGTCTGCACCATACAGGGGATGGTGTGTCCCAATGGGCCCCAAGCCCACAGCAGTGGGGAGGGTTAGAGGAGGCTTGATCCAGAGCTGAATAATTAATGTGGATCAAGGGCTGCTAACTGCATGCCCATCTCACTCTGTATCAGCTGAAATCCTGGTGGTGGCTGTCAGGGGCAGGTGCCAGCTCCTTGTGGCTGCAGAGGGGCTGGAAAGTTGTTGTGAGCATTCACTTGCCTCTCCTTGTTTCTCTTGCAGAAGGACAAGAGGACACCATCCTGTCATATGAGCCGGTGACACGGCAAGAAAGTAAGTCCTGGTGGTGAGCTGCACTGTGCCTGCTCCAGCATGGCCACCTGTGTCTGTGGCACAGCCAGGGTGACTGGGGGGACCTCCTCCCCTCCTCTGCCATACCAGCATGATGCCAAGAGAACAGAAGTGGAGTTTCTTTTCTGTTGTGTGCAGCAGGGGAGCCAGGTGTGCATGCTTCCTTGTGGGGCTTTTCCTGGCCTCGGTTGCCCCATTTTAATGGATTGAAAAGACTTGTGACCTGGTCTGCAAGACCAAGGGAGAGATACAGGGCTAAAAGTGAGCTGGGCTTTAGTGCAGCTACCGGGGCTATGCCTCCCTGCTTTAGGCTATATCCCTGCTGCAGAGCAAACTCCTCCCAGCCCTCATTGTTTAAACCTATTCAATGCTCAGTCCCTATGGACCTTTTCACAAGCTGTATAGTCTCAGCCCCAATGGACTCTCCTTGCCAGAAGCTGGGTCAGAGTTTTAGGCTTCCATCTGTCCCCCATCATCCTGAAATCCTCAACTGGCTGTTGTGGTTGTCTGCCTCCAGTCCTGAGTGAGGGAGTAGCTTTGCTGATCTGTGATCCCAGAGACCCGCAGCACCTTCCCCAGGGCTGAGTCAGATGGGAAGGAGATGTTGACTGTGACCAGAAAGAGATAAACATGCATGAAAGGGGCACCTTTGGGTGTCCCAAAGGAGCACCCACTGCCAGCAGGGAGAGCACAGGTTGATGCCAAAAGTGGCAGTGGGGTCAGCTGCCTGCAGTGCAGATGAGGCCTCAAATCGTGGCCCTTGTTTGCAGTTCACTACGCGAGGCCGGTGATCATCCTGGGGCCGACAAAGGACAGAATCAACGATGACCTCATCTCCGAATTCCCACACAAGTTTGGTTCCTGCGTGCCACGTAAGTCCCAGCTGATGCTTGGTGCCCTTGCTGTGGGGAGGGGAGAGCAGTGGCTCTGCTGCTTTCAGGGTCTGGCCTGCAGTGGCTGTGGGGGGAGAGATGGAGGTTTGGCAGGGATCAATCCAGGTTTGTGATTCCCACTCTCCTCCAGACACTACCAGGCCTCGGCGCGACAATGAGGTGGACGGACAAGACTACCACTTTGTTTCATCCCGTGAGCAGATGGAGAAAGACATCCAGGACAACAAGTTTATAGAGGCTGGACAGTTCAATGACAACCTCTATGGGACCAGCATTCAGTCAGTGCGGGCAGTAGCAGAGAGGGTGAGTGTCAGGTGGAATTCCTGGGAAAGGAATGTGTGCAGTTTGAACCTGGACGCATTTGGCAGTTGCCCTCCTCTCCCCGTGTTGTTAACAAAGAAGGGCTGTAACCACATTAAGCAAGTGTGACGTGAGCCTCCCTCCTGTCAGGGTCCTGCCAAGCCATGTGGTTGTTTTTCTCAGCCACATTGCTCCACCTCTGTTGGACCTCTGTCATCCAAACACCACTTAAAAAAGCTGCCCTCCTTGAAGCATCGACATTTCCTCCACAGGAGTGAGTACTGGAGTACTGATGGCTTGTAAATGGTTTCATGTGTTCAGAGAAAGACTCAGTCCCTTTGTGTTGCTGCTGTCCTGCCCTAAGCAGGCAGGAACAACTCCACTGAAGTTGGCTTGTGTCTCAGGACTCGTGTGGCTCCTCTCTTTTATAAGCACATCTGTGTGAGCGAGCTGTTTTCTTCATGGAGTAGCCTGTGTGGGTAGGTCTGATCCTGATCATCTCATTTCCAGGGGAAACACTGCATCCTGGATGTTTCTGGCAATGCTATCAAGAGGTTGCAACAAGCACAACTTTATCCCATTGCCATTTTCATCAAACCAAAATCCATTGAAGCTCTCATGTAAGTAAAACACCATGTTCTGTGTTCTGACATGGTGAGCAGCTCTAGGATGTCAGGGTTTGTATGTTTGCTGTCTCTGCTTTTTAGAAAGCAGTGGAGGTTGCTACTGATGCTGACCTTGTCCCTTAAAGGGAGCAGGACCCATTGCTGTCTCTGTGGTATCCCTCCATATCTAATGCCATGGTGCATTAAGGCTTCATGGATTGGTCCAGCTTAAAGCCCTCATTCACCCCAAAGAGGAAATTTCCATGGGATATCTAAAAATACTTCCAAATGTAACTTGCTCCCCTGGGCCCTGAGTGCAGCCAGGAGAGCTGCAGATAGCCTGTAGTGGTGGATCACAGCTGAATGGTGGCCGAGCTAGGACAGCCCTGGGGAGCAGAGAGATATTTCCTGTGTGCCTTCTGCTTATCCTGCTGCTCCTGGCCTTGGGGCAGGCCAGAAAGGATGCAAGAGTTGAGCTTGCAAACTCTTCTGAGTAGCAGCAGGGAGTATTTATCAGTGAGAAGATGTGGTAGCAAGAGGTGGGCTCTGAGATCAGGAAAGACTCTGCTGGCATCAGTCCAGAAGTGGTTGAATTGCTTCTTTGGGTGTCGTATGAAGAAGAGGGATCCGAGACAACAAAGGTGGTGACAGGCTCTGGAAAAGCAGGGAGACTTCTTGCAAATTCAGAGTAGTGTCTGGATTTGAGTTGACTTATGTGTTATGGTGAAATGGGGTTGAACTGCTTGGAAGCTGAGGTGAAGTGCCAAGGCAGCAAGGAGCAAATGGGAAAGGGTTGTGCCTTTGAGAGCTGGATCTGGCACAGCTTTCCCTCCTGGTATGCAGAGGTTTCCCAGGCACCCTATGGTGCCCCTATGGGCTATTTTTGCTTTGGTTCATTGCTAAGAAAAAGAGATCAGTTTCTATTTTTTGAACATGGCAGGGAGATGAACCGGAGACAGACGTATGAACAGGCCAACAAGGTCTTTGATAAAGCCATGAAACTTGAGCAAGAGTTTGGAGAGTATTTTACAGGTGAGTGTCCTAAGCAGGCTTCTATCTGTTTTATTTTATTTTTCCAGTTGGCAGCTGTGAGGTCTCTACCCGCACTTTCTTGCTGCAAGGTCATGCAAAAATGTCCAGTTTCATCAAAGCAAAAAAGAAATGGCATTTTGCCAGCAGGGCTCTGCAACGTGACTGCTCTAAGATCAGTGGATAAGAGTAACCCAGCTCTAGAAAAGCAGACATGTTTGTGAAAGCTTATTGCCAATTTTAATAATTAAAAAAAAAATCTCTAGGCAGGGGAAGCACAGCATAGATTCAGGGTGCTACAAGGCTACAGGAAATAAAACTATTGCACTGGGGAGGAGAGAGTGTTGTCAAAAAGAGCAAAGGTAAGAAATTAGTTACAAAACATCTCCCAGAAAAAGACTGGAATTTTGGCTGGCTACCTAAGTAGTCTTTGCTGAAGAGCCAAATCAGGGCTGCCTAGCACTTTGGGCCTGCAGAGATGAGCTGCTCATGACACAGGCATCCTTGTGCATTAAGGAACATGATTTGTTACATGATTAATTCATGAAAGTCTCAGGCAGACGAAGAGGCAGAGAAGCTGTTTTCCTGTCTTTCCCTCAGCAACTATTTCTTCTAATGCTGAGGAGTGATAATCCTGCCAAGCCTTTTATTACCTTCCTAACAACTACCAGGAAAAATCCCAAGCAGAGCAATTTCCAAAAATAGATCTCAGATGAGAAATGCATGGGTACAAACAGGGTAGAAGCTTTCCCCAGACCTTCTGTCCTGGGCTGTACAGAGCTGCCAGCTGTTCTTCCAGAAAGAGCACAAAGGAACTGCATGCTGTGGTTTTGCCAGAACCTCAGCATGCCACAGTGTGCTTGGACAATGAGTTTGAAGTTGACCCGGGGAGGAAATGTTCGTGGCTGAACCCTGCTGTTGAAGTGGGTGTTGAATGGGTAATGGACAGATAGTTGCTGCAGCAAGTTCTGTGCCAGAACTATAATAAAGGCACAGAGCTGCTGGAGGATGGTCCATGTCATCTTCTGGTGTAAGCACACTTGAGTGCTTCATGTTATGCCAGTACTAAACAACCAGACTTTTGCTGGTCTTTGAGAGATTTAACTGCTGGGAGCAACAGTCACAAGCTGGCCTTGTCCAGCCTGGCAGTGCTGCCATTCCCACCCCACAGCAGAGGAAGCAACAAAGACAAGAAGCCCTCAGAAGCTGACTGGAGGGTATGGACAAATCTGACACCTCAGGGTATGTGCTCAGTGCAGAGCAGCTAATCCTCCTCGAGCCCTTCCACTCACCATGGTGGAGGAGCTGCATTGCTGAGCCAGCTGCCTCCAGCCTCAGCAGAGCAGCACGACACAGTTTGCAAAGCTGATTAGCAGCCTGTTGTGGAGAACCCGATTGGCACTTCACATGTATGGGGAGCTCTCCTAGCATGGGATCAGCTCTCACTAATACCCTAGAACATGCTGGGTTAACCCTCTGTGGCATCATGTGCCTGTTTCAGCTCCTTTGACACGAGTTGTGTCGTTCATTAATTGTTAGCTGTGCCACACCATCCCCTTTGATGCAGAGCAAAGGCCCTTCTTGTAGACCATGGCAGGGAGTGTGCAGAACTGCCTGATGCTCAAGGTCTTGCTTGTTCTCTCCTCTTCCAGCAATTGTACAAGGAGACTCTCTTGAAGAGATTTACAGCAAAATCAAACAGATCATTGAAGACCAGTCCGGGCACTACATCTGGATCCCATCCCCAGAGAAACTCTGAAGATGCCCCCCCACCTGCTTCCCCATGAGCAGAAGATCTCTGGAGTCCCACCCAAGCTCTCTGCCCGAGGTTGAGGGGGATATGAAAACTATTCCTGCTCCCTTTTTTAGATTGTCACAAAATTGAGTTTTCTAGTCCTGTTTCTTTTGTTGGGATGAACTCATTCATCACTTGACTGTTCCCACTGTTCCTGCATGGACCTTCCCATTGCTCCATTAGAGACACATGAGAACCCATTCAAAGTCTTCTTTTTATTATTATTAACTAAACCAAGAATCAAGATGGGAGGAGTTAGCTAAGGACTAACATAAGAAACAAGTGAAACAATGAACTCTGAGCACACAACCTAGCATCAGAGCTCCAGGGGCATTTTTCCAAGTGTGACTGTCTAGCAATTCATAACAGTGTGACAGGAAGGCAGCAGAAAGCATTTTATTTATCTGTATATGTAATTTATATATAATATATAGAGAGATATTATATATATATTATATATATATGTATGTGGACTAGGAAACCTGAGGGACCTCTCTTAAAATGTGTTGTATTATTTCAAGGATCTTTCAGTTACTCTGTCCCAGACGCTGGGTTTAGGGAGCCCATTTGGGCAGAAAGAAAGCAAAATGGTACCAGGTGCTTCAGAACATCTTCCTTTGGGGCCAGTCTCCTGCCAGCCAGCCTGGGTCTGAGACAGAGCAGAGACTGCTACATTGCCTGTACAGAAGGGACCAGAGGTCCAGAGTAACACAGCAAGGAGCAGCAGTGGATCTGAGTGAAGCTGAAAGACAGAAATTGAGCAGGAGGCTGCAGAGCAAGAGAATGGATGATACTAAATTGCACATTGTTTTACACATCACCTTATGTGTTTGCATGAGAGGTTTCCTTTTGGTTCTATTTTTTTTTTAAGCTGATTTTAAACCAAAACCACATTGTGTTGCTGTGTCGGCTTTTTTCTTTTTTCATTATTCCTTTTTTTTTTTTTTTCCTCTTGTTAATGAACTGAATGGGTATAAAATCCAGTTTTTTAACTTGTATTTTATGCTGACTCTATTGTAAATAGAACCTAGGTCTGCAGTGTTTACTTAGGAAATACTCAACTATCCACATGCAACAAACATAAATGCTGTCCTGTGTTGCTGTGGAAAACCTGGGACACTGGGTTGGCCCTGTACCTGTTGGTGTTGGTGAAATGACCCATTCTACCTTGCAGCAGCATGCTGGCATTTCCTTCTGCATTATCCACTGGCAGGAAAAGCCCCCAGCTGTGCCTTGGGGATGGACACTCACACTTTTCCTAATCAGTAACAAAATTGAAAAACTTCCTCTCCTCCCTGCTTCATGTGAACCTCCCAGCTCTGCTGCAGGGAGGTGGTAGTGGTCCCTTCCATCAAAACAGGGACTTTGCTTGGTGGTCTGGGAGCAGGGCAAGTGAATGTGTGGCTGCCTCACCTGGTTCTGCCTCTGGCACATCTGCATAAATCATCTCTGAGCTTGGGCTGTCCTCCCTCTCTCAGTAACACCTCAGCACCCTGAATTGTGTGCCCTGTGCTCACAGGTCTGTGGGGCAGGGGCTGCAGAGCTGCACCCATCTGCTGTGGACAGGGATTTTTCAAGGGAGGCAACTTGGTGCTGAGAGAGTTGGCCCTAAGCTGAGAATGTCTTTGAGGACGTGTTGGCTTCCACACTTGAGTGGGGCTCCATCATGGGAACAGAGCCTTGTGTGAAGGTGGAGGGGAGCTCAAGCAGCCTTTAGAGAAGGAGCTGTGGGTACTCACAGCACAGGTAGAAAAGAGCTCCCACCTGAAGAAGAACTGGGGAATGCTGTTACCAAGCACCAGAACAAAGGAAATCACCATACAAGTATGAGCAGGTAAGTCTTGGCCTGTTCCCCCCCCCCTATTTTATAGGGATAAGTGAATACACAGGGTGCTGGTCCTGTTTCCTGCAGATAAGGGTTATCAGTGTGTCAGTTGGTGTGTGGTAAATATAGGCCACGGTTTTCAGTATGAATGGAAATGCTGTAGGAGTGTCCATGGTCCTTGTCCTGCACCACGAGAAGCCCTGCAGGGACTGAGCAGCTTCCTGGGACAGCAAACACTGCTGCAGAAGAGATGTGGCTGTTGGAATGCTGGGGAGCTGGAAGGATTCTGCTGTCAGTGGGACCAACCATGAAGGAGCAAACTTTGGCAAAGGATTTCTGCTCAGCATCTATCCCCCTGCTCTGCTGATCTTGCTTTGGCTCCTATAAACATCAGTCCCTGAAGAAGTGAAGTAAGTGAAAAAGTCTCACTGTTCCTGTCTTTTTTTTTTTTTTTTTTTTTCCCCTAGTAGCCCATATCCCTCTCATCAAGTTACATGGAGAAAAAGATGATGTACTCCATGGGACAGCAGACAGCACCAAATTTATCATGAGAATCCTGGTTGGTTGCCTTGAATGCCATGAATATATTTTGGGTCATGGCTTGAATTTCTTTATAAATGCAGATCAAATACTAGGGCTTATGTGCTCCCACATAATTGTTCCTGTATTGGATATAAAGACAGCTAATACAGAGCATCTTTTTACAGTTTAACATGAGATTTAGACATATTTCAATAATTTTATACTGTTGTCTCTTTTTTTTTTTCCTTTTAAAACTGCACACAGAAGTAAAGTGAGACTTCAGGGAACAGGGATGTTGACAATGACATTGGCATCATTCTGCCACCACCCTGCTGTTAGTGGCCCTGTCTGAGTCTGAGTAGGTTTTAATAATCTGGTTCTAAGTAAAGTATATTTTTAAATTTCAAAAATAAAATTAGTCTTAATCTCAAACTGGATAATCATGGCTTAAAGATACTGCTGTTCCCTAGCCCTGCCTTCTGTGTAGTATTTGTAAAGAATAAGCAGCAAAACACTTTTAGCTCTCTATTAAGCAGAGGACTTGAAATGACTGTTAGGGTTCCTCGGGGTGAACATCCTCTTAAAGAAACAGTAAAATAATCCACTTAGAAGATATATAGCCAGTTACAGGGCAAATATAAATGTGGTTTATCACACAGAAGACATAATATACCATCTTTTACTTTGTCCTGCCTTGCACCTGCTCACTATAGTGCAGCAGCCTGAACTGAAAAGGAATCAGTGATACCTACCTCATTTTCTAAGCAGGCAAGTTATAGCCTAAATATGCACTTTTTGCTCAAGCACCCTATCAGCCTTTTTCAAAAAACAAAACAAAATGCAATGTAATAAAAGACAGAACTTCTCTGCTAGAGACAGTCTTCTCTGCTAGAACTTACAGCACTGGTCCCCAAGCATTCAAAGGGCTTTACTGGAGCACAACTGTTGCTCCCTTCCATCCCACTCACTTTTCCTTCAAAAGAAGGGCTGGGTGCATTGGAAGATGGACACATGCATGTAGAATGCAACCATAATTTGTCCCCCAGAGTTGGGGGGTGTCACAGAGCACATCTATGCTACAGTACAGAAGACAACACTCAGACCATGTTTTTTTCTGACTTCTGAACCTGCTGGTGAAATTCACTATTCCTGCTGAATTTCAGGTGGGAGATAGTGCTTCAGTCCAGCTGCACCAAGAGACATCCATTTACCAGCCTGTGGTTTTTTGTGTATTTGGAGGGGGGATTTCATGCTGAACTGTGACTTGTGTGTTTCAGTTTGCAGCTTAAAGTAGCAATACCTACTCAAAGCTTTGGCTTTTTCTGTGAGCTAAAAGTAACTGCTCTTTTTTATCCTAACTAAATTGTGAAGCTGGCAAACAGCTCTGAACTCTTGTCCATACAAAAATGGTATGAAAACTAAACAAACTGATAAATATTTATGTAATAAGGCAGCTATGGCATCCAAATTATATGCCTGGTCTTGGAGTATTTTTATTTCTCTCACTGCCACTTGCTACTAAAATCAGGTATTTAAACCAATCTGTTACACAACAGCAGATGTAGCTCATGAAACACTTCAATATTTATTTTTAAATGTTACACAGCTCCAGAAAACTAAAATTCCCTAGAGGAAAACAAATACATTTATTCAGTTAACACTTCCTAAAATCTACATAACTTAATTGGCAACACAAAGCAGATCCTTTACAACCATTTCAGGGACCCTATGCCTTCACAGAGGTAATGGCCTCTTTTATTCAGCAAAACATTTCCAAGAGACTCTGCTGTCCTCCTTTTTGCAGTTGTGGTTGTCATTTTCATTTTCATTTGGAATAAAAACTTTCACTCTGTCCAGTTTGTCCAGAACCTCACTATAAAGACGAATCATCTGGAGAACATAAGCACAGTTGGCAACACAGATAGATAAAGTTGTATCATTCAACTAGATAATGCAACAAAGTGACAGGCAACAGAAGCAAGGAGACTACCATCAGCTTCTAAACCTGAAATTTCAGATTGCTGTAAAGATTTTGGCAGAGATTTAAATGTAGTGGTTTAAGAGGAAGGGGGGAAAAAAAATCAGTGCAACCTAAAAAAGGTTTTATTTATACTGACAAAAAGCAGTTTATAGCTGAGTCTTTCATCAGTGAATAAACCTATTCACAGAATAACAAAATGGTTGAATTTGGAAGGGAGTGATCTCAATTTTTATTGTCTTAACTGATGTACTTAAAATGGTATAAAAGCTGCCACTAGCTCTTGATTGCCCAGCTCACAGATAAGAGAATGAATGATGATGCCATACACCAGCCATGCTGCTCTGTGTTGCAATCAAGGTAGGAACACAGCCAAAAACTGTAGAGAGAGAAGCTTACTTGTCAAGAGCAAGAAAAAGTGTCATTGCCTTCTAGAGAGGTATTAGCCAAGGAATTCCTCCCTCTCAGAAAGTAGTTAAGCCACACCTAAAAACATGAGCTTTAATTATTTTATTCACATCACCTTAAACACTACTGATAAGACATCAGATTATACCAGAAATCTAACTTGAAAGTATTCATACAACAACTGATTTAAGTGAACTGGTACAGCACCTTGACTTTAGTGAAAGCAGGCAAGGTACAAGGGTTCTCTCATGGTCAGAATTTTATTTCAAGTCAGCCATTTACAAGATCTTTCCAGTAAAAAGTCACTACACTACTCTACTGTCTGTCAAAACCTTCCTGGCCTCTCTTTGAAAAAAGTCTTTTAGCATCAAACTCCCTCAAAATATTTAGCTACAATGCATCTCCTGATCAACTGTAGTAGTTTCTTCACCCAGAACCATATCTCAAATTCAGGCCACACATCCAGTCCCACATCCTCAAATCCCTCTGCTCACACTTACATGGCCTTCATAGCTTTTCTTCAGAGATCCTAAGTGACTCAGGAAACGCATTCCCAGTCCACACCACTGCTCAGCTTCTTTATATTTACCAATGGTGTACTGAAATATTCCTGTATTCCAGGCTCTTGTCATCAACCAAAGGATCTCCATCTCTGGGTAAGCATCCTGGAGTAACAAACAGCAAGCAGCAGCTCATCAGAAAGTAGACTCTTACTTTAAACCTGGCCAACAAAGACTATGTTAAAATTTAGAGAGGGAAAATAGTGTTGGGATTTTTTCTCTTATGCAAAGGGCAACCCCTGCAGAACCATCCTGTACCCCACAGTACATCTGTACTGCTACCAAACAGCTTTTTTCCAATAAGTCATGCTGCAATTACCCATTGGTAGGTCAGAAAATACAATTCTGTGAGTCTGGGAATGATGCTAGAATGGAAGTATGGCTTCCAGCAGTCTATCTGCAAACAGCCTGAACTCAGTGCCACAGCATTTTCCCTTTTATTCAGTCAGTACTGAACAGCAGGACACAGGTGCTCACTACAGATTAGAAGCAGCAGCCCTTATGTCTTCAGAATTTCTCTATGCACTGTGGCAATGGCTTGCCAGAGTTAACATTACACTTACAACTAGAGAACAGAAAACAGAGCACCCAAAAATACTTTGAACCTGGGGAGGAACTGATACATTCTGGGACAAGAACAAAAAATTCCTAATTTGTTATGCAAATCCTTAAGGGGAGGCTAGAAGAACTCCTTTTCCCTCTTTGATAGATTCTTCTCATCCTAAGTAAGAAGGTCCAGAGCAGATTTCTTAACTGCAGCATCCATTTCTGAATAGGAGATATAAATCATGAGCAGTGTACCAGATAAATGTGCTGCTGTGATGTTCCAATGTCTTTCTCCTAGCATGGTACCAATCAGTACCCACTGCCATAAGCAAGACTTTCTACTCCTGTGGAATTTTGCTGTTATGCCAGTCTGCATTAACATTTTATTTTGTTTGCATGCCTCAATGAAAATGTTATCAATGTTATAGATTAGAACTTTGGTGAAAGGCAGGCATGAATGTGGACACATTTTTTTTTTCTTGAAGTCGGGAATAGCATATCTATATGTCACTTTTACAAAAAAAGTGTAAAAAATTGCAAATCTGGCTGAAGAAATAGCCATGCAGTGGAACTAAGTATTGGAAACACAGTATTGGTTTCATTAGTCCTGAACAGGAATATTCCCTGATTTTTGCCTAGAAATTCTACATAGAAATGTATGGTTTCCTCAGCCTAACTGCCCTCACTGTACAGCACTGTGCATCAGGTCTGAAAGGAGCATCAAAAATGCTTACTGAAAGATTTTGCTCTCCATTTACCTGTCTTCACATAAACAAGGCACGTGGTGCCACAAGAACAGACAGCACAGGAATCTATTTCTAGGCCATTTGAAAAAAAACAGTAATGTATAAAGTCCCAAATGCATTTAACAAAACAGAGCTGAGAAGAACAGCAAGACTGATATCCAAATTTTAGCTGGCTTTAAACTGATGTGGAAAAGTAAACCATATTAAAAAAACCAAACAAACATATTCAGAATGTAGAAAGCAAGAGAAAGAAAGATGGATCTTATAGCTATTTCTAAAACAGGCACTGAAAATTTGGCATTAAATGTCTCTTAAAAAGCCCTGACAAGACTCCAGGGAATTAACTACTCAATTATAAATATCTAAGAGCCATTTCCTTGTGGTAATTTCATTGCATCTTTTACAGAAGATGCCTTAGATGCTCCACATATAACACTACAAAACATTCAGTCTACTATTATTCTCAGGCTGGTGTATGTATTTTTTTAACGTGGTCAGGATCATCTCCCAAACTCTTCTTTTCCTGTTCAACTTACTGTGCTGCTGACTACACCAAGAGCATCCTCAAAGTAGCCCCACACTTCCTGCAGAACACAGGCATCCAAGTCCGTTAATCCAGTTGGCAAAGTAAGATTAATCAAACTATTTAAGCATTTGCTGGGAATTGAAACAGAGCAAAAGAGGAAATAAATACCATGTACACAAACAGCTGCTTTTTAGTGTCAGCAGCACACTAATTTTTATCTCTCTGACTGCTAGACACACATGGTCACTTTGGCATTTCCTACATTCATGTTCTTATGGCAGAAAACCACATTTTCCTAGTATCAGATCTCTTTCATATGAACTATGCAAAAAAAAAAAGACAAGAGTAGCAATATTTCCATTGCTGGGCTCTAAAGTAATGCAAACAGAGAGCCACAGTATTTTTTAGGGTGCTACAGATGATGGTGAGGAAAAAGTACTTCTAACTTCACCAAGAGGAACTAAGCAGTCAGCACCCCCTTAAAATCAGTAACATGTACATGGTTTCTGAACACAGGTCTTCCCTTCTCAGTGTGAAGGGAGACAGGCAGTACCTTTGCCCAGCTGTTACTGCCATGAAATCAGCAAGGAGGAAAAAATCCTTTATAACTGCAAGAGAAGGACACACACCAGGCTGTTTTTCAGAGTTCCCAAGGTGCAGCTGTTACAGAGCCAGTTACCCAGGAAAATAAATCACACTATGACATCACATCACTAACTCACAACTCAGGGCTTTCTTCTCAGCCCTTAATTTCTCGTCACTTGATTGTCTTTAAATTATCTAGCTCACTACTGCAAAGTAACATTTGAAATTAACACCTCCCTCATAAAAAAGAGCCAGAGAAGTCTTCTGGACCCAATTTTCATTTTCCTTCCTCAGTGGATTACTTTATTGGAAATATAACTGTTTCAGAAAATATACCAAATAAACAAATTACAGTCATACTTGAGAGGTACACTGTTAGGCCAGCAAGAAGTGGAACCCTGCACGTAAGCTAAAATCCACTTTTTTCAAATTGGAGGCTTTACTCCCTGTCACATTTCCACTCATGGCAAAGCTGTGTGATAACACTAACCTAAATTTCACAGCATCAATGACAGTCTGCTTTCTGTGAAGGTTTAGTGCACTCTTGAGAGCTCTCTTACACAGTACAGGATATCGAGCTGGAGCTTCCATTGCTAACGCTTAAAAGTAAAACAAAATAGAGAAGAAAAAGAAATTACTGAAACCAGACTTCATTGTCATTGGCCATTAAAATAAAACTATGGCATGTTGCCAGATCCCTTGTGATAAATAACTGCAGAGCTTTGTTTAATGCCTGCACTGGTCACAAGGTAGTGTTTCTCTAACACCTTCTTACTGTGCACATCATCAGTGAAGACCACAAGCAAGAAGCACAGTTGATTTCATAATTTACAAGCATTTGTAATTTGAATTGCTGAATTGCTGTTTACTTCTGGTGAAGTAACCCAAACACATTGTGGGGTCTGGTGGTGTCTAAAGTAAACAGTATTGTTTTGTTTGTCTCTGGGTTGAAAAATTAGGCTGGAGCTGAATGTCAGCAGTTTTCCAAGCTCTGGTGTGTAGACCCTCAAGACCAAGGAGATAAATAGGTGTTTATGCAGCCCTACAGAATCCTCAACATGAGCCATGGTAATTTGAAATTTTACTCCTCTTCCTTGGATCTTACATGAAATTCTAAAGGAGACATGAGTAGGATCTTGTGATGAAAGTATAGTACAGTAAAAAAAGTGCTATTTAAAAATTCACAACACTAACTTTAGAGTTGAAAGTGCCTATCTATCCAAAGTTCACATCCTAAAAATTCTGTACTAGGGAATAAATCAGCTAGGATCATTCTCTGGCCCTTACCAGCCTGGAGCTTGTAGAAATTTATCTGAATCATTTTTGCCAGACTCACAACCTATACAAATATCTCGGGGTCTAGAAATGGATGGATGTCACAAATTTCTGGTCCATCATCCAGGTAATCTCCTCATGTTGCTGAGATCCTAAGCATCTTTGCTTCAGGACAAAATATATATAGTTATATGCATTTCCTGCATGCTGCACAATATTTGATAACCCCAAACGAACAAATGCTGTTTTTCACAATTTGAAGAACTCTGAAAGTGCAAATGCAGTTCTTACATGCAATGATTTCTAGTGTCTTGACTTCTATTTGTGGCTGCTCCCATACTGACTCCATAAGGCTGTAGAGTGTTGGATCATTCAGTTTGGATCTCGCTTCAAATTCATAAAGCAGCAACAATGTGTCTGTTGGGTCTTTAGCAAAATCTCCTACAGAAGAGACAAAACCTGTTTGTAGTGATTCTGTTTTTTAAAGCCAGATGGTGTACCATAAAGTATACATTTTGTTTTCAACAGGCAGGAAAACCATTAAAGGATTCATGTTTAACAGTAGAGCAAGTGGTGGGATGAAAACCTCAGACATCCAAACACAACCTCACCAAGCACAATACCTCCTGCCCTCCAAAAAAACTGATTGTAATTGGCCAAATTCACACAACCCTCAGAGGTACAGTAAGAGCTACCAGGGGAAGCATTTTCCTAGGCAGGTTAAAGAGACAGATAGGTCACCAGCTCAGGATGTAAGCTTATAAACAGAAGCTACTATCAGCTTAAAATTTTTGTATTGTCCCCTTTCTGGTAGAAAAGCTGTCAGAAAGTCATTAAAGCCTTAAACACCAAAGAATAGTGGGAGAGCAGCAAAATTGCTAGGAAGATGTAAAAAAAAAAAAGAACAGTAGCTGACTTTGCCAACTCTTTTATCATAGTGCCATTTATCTGCTTCACTCTTCAGTTAAGGCAGCAATTTCATATGCCCTGCATTTGTCATTAATACAGTGACTAAGTCTAAGAGGTACATGTGCTGAACACTTCATAGCTTACCTGTCAATTTCAGAACTTTCCATATCTCCTTGCATGCCTGGAGATGTTGAAGGGCCTGAGTCAAAAGCTCCATCTATTTTACAAAATTCAGGAAGTTATTTTTTAATAGTTTCAAAAGCAAAACAACCAAAAAGATCCTTATACCCAACTATAATATAAATTCAGAATCAGCTTAATTAGTACATTTTCTACACCAGTTACTGTTTCTTTTTTTTTCCTCTGTTTTTCAAAGACCTCCACATCTCAGAGAAAGCCTGAAGAATGAAAATTTAGTTGATCCAAAAGGAACCACATGGGACATAAATTATTTTAGCTTGTAAGCATAATACAGTGCTATTGCAACTGACAAACCATGAAATCTCACAACACAAGTTGCTGTGCATTGCTCTCCACAGAAGTTTCTATAACTATCACTGTACAGCACACTTCTGTATTTCCTTCATAACCACCATAACATTTTCCTTAGTTTTCTTACCACAAGTAAGTACAAGACCCTCAAAGAAGGATGTATGGATGAACTGTACTGGTACCTACATTCAGCAAAGGAATAATCCTAAAGATGCAGTAATTATCTGTAAACAGATAATTGTCAGTAAACATCTGATTAACTGACCAACCAATGTTTAGCAGCAGACTCCTTACGTAATATACAAGGTAGACTGAAATTCCTCTGAGATAAGGTACTGCCATGACCCTTTGCTGATTTAAATCTTTTCAAATCCACAGAAATCCAGTATTTGCAATTGTCTGGGAAGCACTAGGTACTTTCTAATTAATTATGAAAGGCTCTCATGTTTACATCACAAATTCCTTTTCTAAGTGGAGCAACCAAGACCTAAAAATCAAAAGAACAAAATGCTACACTGCTACATACTGCATCAGTTAACAGAGCAATGCCCTACCTGCTCAGAAGGTGTTGCTTGCTGTCTCCCCATTTCCAGATCAAGTGCAGTTGCCATTAACAAGCATGTCTTCTGAGCAATTAGAACAGCTTTGTCAGAAGGACAAAACTGGGACAACTGATACCAAAATTGGAAAAAGTAATGAGAATTCTGCCCATATGAAGCAATTTGCTCATGAACATATGAACGCTGAGTCTCCTTTATGACACTTCTAGAATCAATAATGAATACTTTATACTCATATTGCAATTTTTCTTGTACAATTCCACAAGAATTTTAAAATATTAATTCTCAAGCAGTGTTGAAGTCCCCTCTGTACAAACACATAAAAAACTGACAGTGTTGGTAGAATTTCTGTATGGTGATTAGGATTCAATTATTTAACACGTTTGTATTAATGACAGTTTCCAGGCAACAGAATCCATTTATTTTAGAAAGTTCTCATTTAAGTCTAAGTTTCTTATGACATTTTTAAGCAACAGAATGTAAAATATGACACTAATGCTTATATTTTGTAATACAAGTCAACTTCCTTCTGACAAAAGCACTCCATCTTCAGAGCATACAAGCATGCATGTCTCCAAGGAGATTACCAATGCATTGATGTAACTTCTAACAGAATTAAACAGATGACAATATTCTTCAGTCAGAGATAGTATTAGCTAGAATACGTACCTTGAAAGACAGTAAAAAAAAATCTCTCATCTTTTCAGGGTAGCCTTTGAACTGTACAGCTAAGTTCCAAGCTAACAAAGACAGACAGAATGGGAGACCAGAATAAACACCTGCACTGTTATGGATATTCCCATCTAGTCTCTATAGTAACAGTTCACAATATACAATTCAATTTCTTAACCAAATGTTATCAACAGCTCATCCAATAACAGAAAGAAATACCATTAATAGTGATTTTTATAAAATAGCTTATTCATGCTTCAAAATTTTGTCTTAGCAATTTAATCATTACAAAGTATCCATTCTACCACACAGCCTACCCACAGGAGGATGAACTGGAAGAAGCATTTTCTTATGTTTACTGCACAGCAGGGGTAATTGGCAACTAAAACACACGATGCTGAGCTGTAAATCTAAACATCTAGAAGCATCTGGATGAAGAAACATCTAAAAGACAATCAAATGACTTATGTATGAGACTCTGTCCCAATTAAATATTTAGATTTTGCATTGACTTTGCAGTCTAGCTTTCATGTTAATTTATTCCCTAGGATTGATTTTTTGTATTCTCTGCATTGTTTATTCTGAGTGAGAGTGCTGCCAGTGAGAGGTTATGGTCACTACAAATGACATCACACACGTTACCATATTTGACCTCTGCTGTTTTTCTCCCTCCTCTGCTACTCTGTACTGGAGCACGGCTACATTGTGAGGAAACATACAAAAGCTCATCATGGCAGATGTCTTTTGTTACCAATTTCAACTATTTTCTCTCCTGCATGCTCTGGCAGAAGCAAGACTGAAAAATTGCTCCATGGGAGCTGCAGTTTCCACTACAAAAAAATATCTATGATAATGTTTGCTGCTTACATTTCATATACTGTAGTTTAAGGCAACCTCCAGGACAGCCAAGTTAAGGGACTAATGAAAACATTCTATCTGGGGGGCAGAGGTGAGCTCATCCTGCACCAATCACACCAGTAACACTCATCTGAACTCTCTTATTTTGCATACATGAAAACATGCATATTCAGGATCTGCAATAAGTTTTTAAATTGCTCTTAGCATCAATTTTTTCAGACACTGAAGAAAAACAGTGTTCTTTCTATTTGCCTGACCAGAAATTTTACTTCTGTAACAGAGTCTTGGTAGTGATGGGCTAATTAAGAGAAAAATGGTGAACTTTAAAGAGTTGTATCATGGATATTTACACCACCTTCTCTGCTATCAGTCAAATACACCTTCTGTATTTGTCTTGGTAACCAACTTAGTACCTGAGCCATATCATATAGTTTCATAAGACAGAAAATGCAGCAGAACCTGAAGACTGGTTTTGCTTCTACTTGAAGGCTGAAGACAACAACTGTCAAAGGTGACAAGTTTTATAAATCTACCACATCTTTAAACACTTCTTTAATCCTTAGGGTCTCGCTAAGTGGAGGTAGAGGGGATTCAGTCCAGATTTTGAGAGTGCAACCTACCAACTTTTCTAAACCACTGAGCTTCAAGGATCCTCATGTCCTCTGTAAATTTCTCTTCTGTCAAAGATGCAGCAAGTCTTTTGTGAGCTGCAGGAAATGTGTTGTTCAATACATAAGTAACACTTTCTGAGCAGAATTTTAAAAATTTCAAGCCTAATAACTACACTGTAAAACAGGTTTCTACCACTGACATGTAATTCCTGATGATTTAGTCTCAGAACTTAAATCTAACATGCTTGGCCAGAGAGGCTTATAAAAAACATCAAAAGGTGCCTCAAATAGCATTTTAGATAAGATATAAGGCTGCCAACAAGTACTGTCTCTTCAAAGTTTACTGGCACTTAAGTCTAATGCAGAGGAGTTTTACTTAATTTCACAAGATGTTCAGGGTTTTTAAATCTAATAACAGGTTTGAGGCTTTTCTTCAAGGAGCCTTTAATTTATTCAATTACAGTCTTCATTCTCTTCTCCTAGCTGCAACAGAATAGCTACTATAGATAAAGTTTTACTATCTAATTTCTTTCTTGTCCAAGATAAGACGAGAGGGGTAAAAATACATTTAATTAAAAGTAGTATTTCTTCTGATGGAGAAAAGTCCTCTGTAAAACTTCTCTATCTTTTCCAGTGCAAAAAAGACAATTCTTTTCCAAAGGACAGCTTCAGCTCTGGAGCCCCAGACAGAGGAAGGCTGTGAAACTCTTGGAGTGAGTCCAGAGGAGGACCATAAAAATGATCAGAGGGCTGGAGCACCTCTCCTATGATGACAGGCTGAGAGAGCTGAGGTTGGTCAGCCTGGAGAGAAGACTCCAGGGAAACCTTACAGCAGCCTTCCAGTATGTGAAGGGAGCCCACAGGAAAGCTGGGGAGGGACTCTTTTAAAAGGCATGGAGCAATGGGATGAGGGGTAATGGTCTTAAACTAGAGCAGGGTAGATTTAGATTGCTATTAGGAAGAAATTCTTTACTATGTGGGTGGTGAAACACTGGAACAGGTTGCTCAAAGAGGTGGTGGAGGCCCCATCCCTGGAGATAATTAAGGTCAGGCTTGATGGAGCTCTGAGCAATGTGATGTAGGTAAAGATGTCCCTGCTTACTGCACAGGGGTGAGATTAGATGACCTTTAAACCTCCCTTCAACCCAATGCATCCTATGATTAATGCAGTCTGAGACAGTCATTTGAAGCTACCCAAGCTATTGTATCCAAATGTCTGTGGTTTGCATGCACAGGCTTATGAGGGATGAAAGAGAAGCTGACCCTTTACCTGAGAGGAGCTCACAAGCACAGGCTTTACTAGAAACAGTTTTTCCAACACTAGCATGGAAGGATTCCATAACAAAAATCTGAGATCCAATTTTATAACAGTATTGAATCTCCAGTTTTAATTTTCAATTATTTCTATGAGAAGTTAAGAACCTAGACTGAAATTAGGCATCTAAACATTTGGTTGCTATCTACCGAATTCTACCATAAAATGTTCACAGCTGGATGAACTAAATAAAATTTAAATAAAACAAAAGCATACCCAGGGTAAAGTAAGTTATCATTGACTTGATATCTTCATCTCTAAAATGGAGAAAAAATTAAGTTTTAGAAAACATCTGATTAACTTTCCTACAACAGAACACATTATGTTGGGATACATCATCTCTGTAATTATTCATATCACCATTGTTGCCCTGACAAACATTTCAGCCATTAGGAACTTCCAGCATTGAAGATGCAAGAAGGAATACTGAAGGTTTGCAGAAACGTCCACTGATGTGCAGCTGTGAAGGTCATTGTAAGTGTGGCAGGACACTTTCTCACAGTTGTTAGGGCTGTAGATTAAACTTCAAATCACACTGACACTACACTGTTTTCTTGACAGTAAAAATCCAGCAGTACAGTTCTACTTCTAAGACAACACACCATTTGTGAAGTGGCTGCTCTGCAGCAAGAAAGGTCCCACTCTGAAGCTGTCACTCAAAACTTCTGAAAGATATCACATCCTAGTGCCAAAGTTAAAGATGTTGTTTAGCTCACACTCCCTCTCAAAAATACCTGACAGTCTTAAACTTAATAAAAGATGATAAACAGACCCATTTGTACAACATATCCACTATAAGAAAAAGGTTTTGCAAATAGACTCACCTATCCTCTTCATTTTCTGCCGTGAACTTTGACAACATAATACGAACCAAACATCTAAATATGACAAAAATACGACAAAAATAAGCAATGAAGAAACAAGAAATTTTTTTTCCAACAGGAAGATGTCCAACAGGACACTTTTGCCAGAAAGGATCACTTTTGTTCCTTATGGTATCAGCCTGTGGAACTCACAGAAGAACCAAAAGTGTCCAAATGAGAGTAAGAGCATACTATTTCCCATTCTATTGACTTATTTTGTGTATGACTTTTTTGAAAATCATGTAATAGTAAGTAATTGTACCTTGACAAGTACTTTATGCAAATATTGGAATAAATAAATCTATCTCACAACATTTGTTTTTATAAATAAGATGGAATATTTCCAAAAGAAGACAACACTTAATCAGAAGTTACAAAGGAACTTGCATTTTTATCAAATATATTGTTGCAAGGTCATTAGAGTCACTGTTGCTCATCTGTTCTAATCACAACAAAATCAAAATTCAGAGCAACCAGTACTATTTGTTTGGGAGAGACCTGGAATATATTTAGACATGAAAAGTTCTTTAGATATAAAGAGTTTATAAGAGAGCCTTTTAGATATAAAGGCCTTAGGTAGACCTGCAGCATTAGAAAGACTGCTAACCAATCTGTTTTCCACCTTCCTCAATATAATATATTCTTTTTGAAAAAGAACACAGAAAAAATTATCTTTCCTTGTAAATTATTGAATTCTCACTTTAAGGCTGCAAATAATTGTTGGCAGTCTTGTAAATGTTCAGACAAATATTCCAAAGCTTTGATAGCCACAACTCGTTGCTCATTCTGAAAAGGAATTAAAACATGTTTTGTATAAACTGCACCACAGCAGCAATCACAAAAAAAGAACAAAACAAAAGAACCCAAAAAACACAACCAACCCAAAACAAAAGTAAAGGCATATTCCAAAACCCCAGACTACTAGTAAAAGAACAAAGGACTCTCCATAGAAGAGTCTCACAGTCAAGAGAAAACCATGGGGAGAGACATGATTCTGTGTCCAGAGGGACTGTGACAAGAACAGGATCAGTACAGGCTGGCAAAGCTTTCATGCTTTACAGGACTATCAATGAAGCCCTAAAAAGCAACCAAAAGCCTTTCCTAATTATGCAAATGTAATCAGCTAATTAAGGTATCACCCAAGTCAGCAAACAAGAGACACACAGGGTGCAAGTGACCTTCTAGTCTTTCATCACTGACTTAGGTGTATTTTGTGCACAGGCTCCACCTAGCACAAAGATCAAATCCCGCAGGCAAAAAAAGATGTAATATTTTGCAAGGGAGAATTTTATGGAAATACAGCATGTCATTTCCAGATACCAACATTTATACCTCAGAATTCTTTATTTTCCTGGAGAAATACTTAAAAATATAATTTATTTACATGTGAAATCAATTTTTCTTTTGAATTACACAACACATTTGAGTAAGACCTTGTTCATGGACACATGAAATACTTAGAAATGCAGAAATACATAGAAATATTACAAGTAGGACAGGTTGCAGAGGTTACAGCTGTCCTACTTGTATCCATAAAGCAAAGTAAAGACTGTGGTATCTGCTCTACCTCTAAAGCAATTTGGGCAGCTAAACTCAGAAGGTTAGTGCCTGTACTTTCATCCACTTTCAGGCTGTCTTCATCTTGAGATGGCTTTTCTGCTAACTTCCCCATTTCAGTAACTGCTTCCACAGCTGAAACACACACAGAGAAATTTTTTAGTTTGTTGGTTTGCTTTTTGCTACAGAAGCAATTGGAAGGTGGGAAGTTCTACTACTTTAATGATTCTTTAGAAATTACACATGCATAATTTTGTTCTGCTAAGTAACTGTTATTTACCAAAGACAGACTTTCTCTAATACATTGTCTGGGCATGATTCCAAGCTCCCACATCTTGGCTTATGCTAAGGGTACTACTTTTATGTTCACATTGTCATGGTTCCCACTCAATATTATGTGAACAAATTATGCTGTCAGTGATATACAGAGAACAATCAATCAGTACAGAACTCATTGGAAAGTAAGCTCTGCATGTTACTATGTATTCTAAGTAAGTAGAGACCATATTTCTCAACTTTCATTACTTGACCTAAGATTCTCACTAAAATATAAACCACCAGAAACCATTATAAAAAAGAGACTACAGAGATATGTCATTCTGTAAGTCACCTCAGTAGTTCCTGTGTTCTGTAGTAACTTCAGGCTCTACTTTTCCAGAGAAATTAACAGAAGGAGTAATGGTTCTGCTAAGGTTAACTTAGCTTGGTATACTTTTTTTACATTGTATATTCATACAAAAGAGTATTAGAAACAGTGAGTATACAGTGATTCTCACTCTGGGATACTAATACAGCTTCTGCCCATCAGATTAAAGACATCTTAGCAAAAGGCTCTATCCAAACAATACCAGTTATGACAATCTTGTATATAGTGTGCAAAAAGCATCCCATTCTAACAGTTTAAACATACAGCCTGGCAGTTTCAATGACTTCTTGTAGCTTCCCTCTATTTTGTCTTCCTCAAGTTGAACAGTCAAAATCTGCTTAGTGTTTTCTAATATATTCAGCAATTCTGCTCCTTGTAGAAGACCCTTTATCTTTCAGCTTCTACCTTTATCTGTATCTTTCTCCATTACTGCAATCTTATAGACACTGAATTTAGTAAAGATGCTGTCTGGATCACACCTCTCTGCTTCTTTAACTGCCTCCTTAGCCTATTCATAGAGGAGATGAAAGGAAATCAGTACAAGGACAACTTGAAATCAGTCATATAATGTGCAACTGAAGAGAGATTAAAAGAGGTACAAAATGTTAGTGGTTATATTGTTGTTATTTATGTAATTAATCAAGAAGTTTGGTTTGGCAACATCTTCTCTGAAAAGAAAAGTGACCAGAAGATGGCACCAAAGGCTACCAGGCTGAGGGAAAAGACAATTCCTCAAAGTCAGAACTACAGAATCGAGAAGCAAGAGAAGCTCTGACAATGCTGAAAAATTAAACTTCCTTCTGCCACTCTGTGAAGTTTAACACCCCCAGTCCAAAACACCTCAATAGGTAAAACACGTGCACTTCTCTGCAGAGATGAGGGGTAACACTGTTGTGGGAAGTTCTAGTGATCATCAAATATTTTTCCAGCCAGGACACATCTGTCTTGAAGAGAGAAGGACCTCTAATCTGAGAAGAAAAATGGTATCCTGAAGCATGTTCACACAACTTGTGAACAGATTCCCCCATCAGAATTGATAGATGATAGCAGAGGTCCCCATGGCTGCTAAGATGATGAACATCTCTCTGCTGGATAATACTACGTAGGCAAAGTCCCAAAGATATAGCTACAAAAATAAAAACAATACAAATAAATAAATATTATATACCTACCTTGTCAACTTGTTTTAGATGAAGATAGCAAGAGGCTATGTTCCTCTGCAGCTTAGCCAAGTTCTGATCTACCTGCCCGGGTATGTAGAAGCTGACTGAATAATTGTACCAGTGAAGAGCTTCAGAATAGTTTTTTGCCTAGGAAATTTTAAAACAAAACAAAGCAAACACACCCTTATTTAGGTGATTAAACTGCCTACATTTTCCCAATGTTTTTTTTTTTTTAAAGAAAAGGTTATAGGAAATGAAAGATTTAGATAATCAAGTATATTCTAGTGTAACCTTTCCCCCAGAAGAACCATCACTGGTCCCATGACACAGGTGATACTCATTAGGAGAACTGATGCTTTACATATTCTTACTCAGTCTTACAGCCATTATCAATCACAGGACACTGGACTAAATGGGTCATTTCATCTGACTCAAAAAGGACATTTTAATGACTAAATACAAAACAGAAATCTTTTTTCAAGAAAAATCTCTCCACGATACAAAGCAACTGAAACCACAAGAAAAGGACAAGTGCTTATTCTATTTAGACTGTGAACCTTGATGATATCATGCTGAAGATGTTACTCCCAACTGTAATTCCAATTTGAAGGGAAAGTTCCAGCCCTCTGATCATTATATAGTGGCCATCCCTTGGAAATGCTCAAGGAGCTCCATGTCCATCTTATGATAAGAGACTCCAGAACCGGACACAGTTCTCCAGGTGGGGTCTCACGAGAGCAGAGTAGAGGGAGAGAATCCCCTCCCTTGGCCACAATACTTCTGATACAGCCCAGGACAATGTTGGCTTTCTGGGCTGCAGGCACACATTAAAGGCTCATGTTAAGCTTCTGGTTCACCACCCCCACCCCCAAGTCCTTAGGGCTGCCCTCAATCCTGTCTGCTCCCCAGTATTTGTGCGTGGGATTGCCTCGACCCAGGTGCAGAACCTTGCACTTGGCCTCCATGCAGTTTGCACAAACCCACTTGTTGAGCCTGTCAAGGTCCCTCTGGGTGACTTCCCAATGTGCAAATGATACCACTTCATGCTCCTTAAAGCAGTAATTGTCAGAGGGTAGGAACTGTAAAATTGTAAAAAAACAGATCAATGTAAAGAACATTTTCAGGTTTTTGAGCCCTTCCCAGGGCAGGATCAGAATGATGGGCTGCACAGGTTCCTTGGCTGATCAGTTCTGGCCATAACTGTTTCCATGTACAAACCTTTAGATGAGCCACCTGAAACTTGAAGTTGTAAAGGAAAAGAAGCACCCACCTGCATGAAAATAAAACTAATGCCAATTGGAACAGGGATATTAGGAACAGCTTGCACTCTATCCAAAAATGAACAAACCAAAGAGGTTCATTTTCACTGATACAAATAACAACACTAAAACTTGGTCCCAAACCTCATAATGTTTGGCAGCTCTGTCCCATAAGATGATGTGCAGCTGGTTTAAGGCTTCAGGCAACAGCTGTTTCCCAGTATAATGACCTGAAAATATATTGAAAATTGTCACTTTACAGGAACTTTAAGAAGCACACTGAGAAGCACTGAAGATCTAAGAAAGACTGTCCCATAGCCAACAACAAAAGCCACTGACACAGCAATATTTTCAGACAGGACCCAAGGTTTTATATTCTGCTTCTGAAACAAACAAACAAATAAACAAAATACCCCAAAACCAGTGGGTAAGAGAATAAATATTTTCACACCCAGACAGCATAAAGGGGATATTGCACCCAGCTTTATGATATGTAATACATGGTTTAATTTCCAGCACATCTCACAGTTTAAAAAAATAGTAGAGTGCTACAGGTGCAACAGACCTGAAAAAGAAACTGTTATTCAGCTGCTCAAACACGATTGTGCACCCTATTTTAATACTGACAAACAAACCCACACTGGGCTGGATGGAAAAAGTATTAACATTTCTACAGAACTTCTGATGTTTCTAATCTCATACGTCCCACTCAATCCACACTAAAAAGGAAGAGCTGCTCTAGCAAGTGAATTTAACCCTGAACTTAACACGACTGTCATTCATTATGGAAACTGAGAATTGTCATGTAAAAGACACATAAGGGAGAACTGTCACAAACAGAAGCAAGGATAAAAATATAGAAATAACAGTTAGTGGCCCAGGGATGGGCATTTGCTACCATTGGTGATGTGGTCAAGTTCAACAGACAGTGATTTTATGCCTAAGAACTAGATGATCTTTAAGGTGCCTTAAAACAGAAAACATTCTATGATTCTATAAGAATAAGCAAAAAAGTAAGAATCGTAATACAAGGCTTTAGTCTACTAAATCCAGTTTTCAGTAAACAGCAGCAAAAATAGATACAGACCTATAATAATGTCTTCAACCTTCTGCTTTGCAAGCAGCTCCCTCTTATTCTGCAACAGGAACTCTAAGTGGAGTAGAGCAATTTTTCCAAGGTCAGGTGAAGATTCGTATCGTTCAGGAATAGATTTCAGAAAATCAAAACCAACTGATTCCCTGTTCAAACAGATGCATTTTTAGGATGCTGCACAAGAAGAGCTGTTAAGTTTCCATTCAAGAAAATTCCATATTCAAGCTATACAGCATGCTTCTCACTAATACTAATGGCACACAGTCACACTGACAGAGTGAGTCAGCATATGAATTTACTGCAATTCATCTATTCAGCAATAATTTCCTATTAGCACACACTTGTTACACAGTATTGATGAGTTTACTCCTCACAATGAAAGAGTAAGAATTTACTGCAAGATAGAAGCACTGTGAACATCACAGAATGCTCAACAGTGTGAAATTTCATGCCTTGATCATCCTTATGCTGGTTTTCACAAGACTGATTCCAGGACTCAACACTCTTTCATTCTGAGGTTTGGTATGAAAGAAAGATTTCAGTCAGGTAATTCCAGATTCATATAGGTATTACTCCAGATATATAGTAAAACTACATAGGGAGAATCTTAATCACTCCAAAGTAAAGCTACAGCATTGCAAGTTGGCAATCAACACTACCTCACACCTGTTCTGCTTCTGTCATAATCTCTATCACCTTGCTGTAGAAAAGAGAGGCTCACCCTAAAAACTTTTTACCTCTGCGAGTTTTTCTTTAAAATAAGGCATCACAGTGTAACAGATGCTCTTTGCTTATAAAAGAACACCTATAGAGCCCAAATATTGTGTTCACCCCACTCGGTGATGCTGTCATACCTTCCGTGCTCCAGCAGCAGTTTGGCAATATTCAGACAAAAGTCTAAAGAGAAGTCATGGTGCATGAATTCTGCAGTGGCTAGACAGAACACAAAGCAGTTGAGATTATTTAATCAACTTAGACACTTAACTGGTCAATTTACCATTTACCTCTTAGAGCTTCTTTGAAAAAAAAAAAAACAAAAAACAAACAAAACCCCACCCCGATATAATAGTTATAAAACAAAAGGAAGAAAAAAATATATCTATTGTGCTTTGACTTTCTTTTCACTGTACAATAAATGAAGTGCTACAGAAAGCTGACATACTGCCGGCCCCTGAATTCTAGCCCTCTGTCTCTTTAAACAGCAACACTGTAGGCATTAGTAGCACAAACTTTTCCCTCAAGCTGTCTTCCACCAAAATGTCTCATCCTTATCCAGCAGGAACCACTTAAGACAGGTCAGAGCTCATGCTGCGTGGTAATGTCACATTGCAATGGGAACTACTCAAACCCAATGCCTTTTAGCATCAGCTGCTGAAATGACCACTGCTGGTAAGGAGGTATCAGTTTTAGACCACTCAGATGAAGTTTAAAAATTGCCAGACTGTGCTGGATGGTTAAGAAAAAAATTTATACATTAGTAGCTTGGATGAGATCAAAGAAGCAACAAATAGGGACATGACTGTAACAGTTTTTAAAGGAAGCACTTCTAAGGCACCTGGGTACAAGTACACAATACAACATTTTAGTCAAATGCCTAAAACTCAGGAGGAACCTTCACCCAAAAGAAGTTGCAGTGCATGGACACTACACACTTTTGCCAGACACACAAGAAAAGACAGGTATCCACTAATTAATAAGCTTGAAAAATTGACTGGAGTCTTAGTACTACTAAACACAAATAATGTGCATTTTGATAGGCAACACTATGGCTTCACAATTCAACCTGCAGGACAGAAGCCAACTACTGCCATGGTAAGTCCTGAATAACTGTCCACTTGAAATTCCCTGAAATTCCCCAGGAGCAACCTGGAGTGGGAGCTTCCATTCCCACTGGTCTGGCAGCATTTAAACCATTCAGGTCTCTGCAGGAAAATTCTTATCTCATACTACATTTATTTCTTGGAGCATTCATTATGCATTTGATGCTTTCCACCCATGGAAAGTGCAAAGCCTCTTTTGCTTAAGATTTCATTATTTCTGAAAATAAAATTCTTTTAGTACACAACCTTTTCTATATTAAAGTTCCCCAGACAACTTTCTTCTCCTCTCATGCCAACAGAAAAATGATTTTTCTTCAAAAGACAAGTTTGAGGAATAAGGAGAAGAGAGCTAATATGCCCAAGGTACTCTCAATAAACTCTGGTAACACAGGTTTGTGACAGCACACTGATCAGCACTTGATACCTCTTGGCCAAAATCTGCAACAACACACACAGAGAACTGCAATGTTTCCTGAGCCTTTCTCCTGTGCTGACTGCAAAAGACACAATCAACCTTTACCATTTTTGAGTAACATTAGGCACATGTCTAAAATAAACCATACCTTTACATGCATACATTTTCACTGCCTTCATTCTAACAGGCTTCATTCAGTCTTCCCCTTCCCTATTTCCAGCAAAGCTATTTCAATTCTCAACAAAAATAAAGTTATGCTTAATTCAAACATGTGTTAGCACCTGCATAACTCCTTTGTGAACACTGACTGCTCACAGTTCAAAACCAGAAATGACATTTAGCAAACGAAGATTCCTCTAAAACACACCAGAAAGGGCATTTTTTTTTTTTTACCTACAGCTCAGGCCAACTTCTTAGTAAGGCAGTATGACCTTACTGTGAAACCTCTGCAGACTGTGATACCTGAACTGATATCTTCATCTGATGCTCCACTTTTCAGAAGAATTTTAACTTTCAAGAGAAGCCCCGCTGGATGCAAATTCTCCTGCAAAATAAAAAACAATACAGTCCTTGGAGAGCTATTTCTAGAATACAGATCCTGTGAGAGTCTAGCAGAGAGGTAACACAGACAAATACCAGGAAATCACATTCACTCACTATATTCTACAGTTCCATTTTAACAACTGAGGCAATAGGTAAGCAACTGGTAGTATTTTCTTCTTAAATTCAGTGTGCATCTTTATTATTTATTCTTATACTGCCAAAAGACCATGAAGACAATGAAAGCAAGAGATAAATGACTCTCATTTTGCTGTGGCCCATTTCCAATACTTTTAAATAGAAGCTGAACACTACTGAATGGTAGAAACATTTCCTGCTTTTCTATGTGTGAATTTGTTGGATTACTTTAGAATTAATACAAGCAGAATGCAAAGTAGCTTGTAATAATATGAAATTTAGAAAAGAACAACAATGGAAGCAAATGGAAATAATGAAGCCTGTGTACTACATCTTGCACTGCACATTTCAGACTCTAGAACAAAAATTTTCTTCTGGTTTTCCATCCTCTTGTAAAATATCAAAATATGCATTATCAAAAATTATGAAAAAAACACTTTCCACCCAAAAAGGTTTTTCAAAAGTAAATACAACAGAAACTGCAAAAGGCTTAGCTACTGTAGTAGCAGTTTGCTGCATCATTAAGAGACACTGCCTTTTATCCTGATCTCAGGAACAGATGCATCATCATCTGTCCAAAATTTTTAACGTGTAGAAAACAGAATTTGAGTTTTCACTGAAAGCAGGATTTTTATACCTAAAACTTGTTTAGTATGAAACAGAAAATGGAAATTTAGAAGTGGTCAATGAAAAATAAATATATTTTTTTCAAATTTAAATTACTCTAACTAACCTGAAAAGATAGACACACAAAAGTGACTCCAGTTTTTATGTAGGAACTGGAATCTGCCAAAGAGTAATAGACCTCACTGTAGTGACTGCTTAGAGATATATGAACTTTATTCAGGGTAGCTCTTTGTTTATACAGCTCATTTTTCAAATTTCAGGAGACACAGTCATGTTAGTAAAGCTAAATTAATTTTTTGAAATAAGACAGATGCATCATGACTGCACAGCTTTCAGAACTGAACTCTGGCACTTGGCCAAATATTTGTACAGATAATGAGATGGGGACTCAGAATGTACAGACAATGCCCATTATAACCCTAAGTAATTCAAAAGGTCTGGTGCATAAAAAAACAGATGCTTTTCTTTTATCAGGTGGACCATATTGTAGTTTATTCTCTTTGTACTGTTTTCCTCAATATGTACCAGAGAAATTTCAGTCATATCATTACCAAAGGACCTCACTCTTAATAGCTACGAGGCAGCAAGACAGCTCTACATGCAAAGAAGTATTTCTCTGTAAAAAAATCTAGGAATACCAAAACAGACTTCCAAGTATGAAAACCAAACCAAATGTCTGACGTCAGGGATAACACACTAACACACCAGTGATCAATTTGGTCTATATCAATATGTTAATAAATGCTGGAGTTTTGACTTTTGCACACCATAAATAAAGTAATATATTACCTGATTTGCCAAGCTTATAGCTTTCAATGCCTTTTCTAGATACAGATTGCAATCCCACTCCAAATAGGCTGTAGCTAACAATCGCAGTACTTTAGCCTGGAAAGAAAATCAAATTTCAATGTAAATTCCATCTGAACAGCAGAAAAATAAATAGCCACATATGAACACATATATGAATACAAAAGACCTAAAAAATAAGGTCATGAAAAATAAAGTTCTTTAATTTAAAAGAATGCCTGTCAGGTATGAGACATGTAAAGTGATTGCTCAGTTCTGAAGCATATTCAGTCTTCAGCACTGTAATTCACACAGGACGTGAATAAAACAGACTTCTGAGAACAGAAAGGTAGGAAGGAAAATCAGAGATCTGGAAAAAACAGAATGAAAGAAGAAACTGAAGAACCAGGAGGAACAAACTTTACTGAGAGAAAAAATAAATTAAAAAAACCAAAACAAACACAAAGACATGCATGGTAATGGCCTTAAAACAGATAAATGATTCATCTGAAGAGGGTAACAATAAAATCATCTCTATATCCACTGTGGGTAAAAAAGGAGTAACACACTTATGAATGAGACAAACATCTATCAGAAATTACACAGATGTAACTGATGATGCCTTGAAAGAAAAGGGGAAAGGGAAGAAAAGATGGCCTTTCAGGGTATACTTCAGCCTTACTTTCTAAAATTTAACTTCTGTGAACTAACAGATTCGGACGTGATTTAAGACTGATCAAAGACTGCTCATAGCAACTGAACTTGCAACTTCAAGAAAATCCAGACAGTACTAAAGAGGAGGCCAAAGAATTGTTAGTCAGGTTTGGCACAGCAGAAGCAGTGATACAGAGGAGTCAGATTAAAAAAATGCCCCTATTTGTAAACAGTAATTTTGCTAATTCTTACCTGCATTTCTTTGCCAACAGAGTATTTCATATTCATCTTTCCAATGTCATAACTCTGGCTATGAATGGTAAGGGAACATAAGAATTAAATGGGATGACAAAGATAAATTCAGCCAGTTTTCTGATATGTGCAATAATCCTACACATTCCCACTTCCTAAACACTTAGAAAACATAAGCTGAACAAATTAATCTCAGTATTCACTCTCACTAGAAAACAGACACTCTTACTAGAACTTTCTATATCCTCGCATTAAAAATTGTACTCACTCACTTTCTTCAACCTGCTGCACCACCTTCTGTAGTATCTTCTATTCAAACATTTCAATGGGATTTATCAGCTTTAATCACAGAGGTTTTGAAAAAGCAAGTGCTCTCATTCTCACATAACATGTCATATACTCAAGTTATTCATGACCTGGTCTCAAGATCACAGCAAGGCAGTAGCAAAGGTGGAAACAGAACCTGGGAGCTATGATTCTCCAATTCTGTTTCTACAAGTTCAAAGACAGCACAAAGGACCACCCAGAAGAAAATGTAGTGGCAATTCCACAAAACCAGAATTGATTTCAAATGCTGTGAATGAAGAACTGCTAGAAAGAAAAACAATAACCAGGCATTTGTTTCCTAAGTAACACAATCTCATTACAGGGAAATTTTAAACCACTACTAGATTGTGCTGCATCTCTTTCTCTAGATAAACCACTTTGCAGAGATTTATTTCCTCCTCAAATTTTGTCATCAGGACTTAGCATATACTGTTCCACAAGAATAAATAGTCTTCAAAACACCAGCTGTAATTAATCCTAAGCATTTCTACAGATCCTCTTGGACAACATTTGTCACAATAAAAATTTTCAGTTTGGCATGTTGCCATTCACTTTCTTCTGACTATTTAAAAGAAAAATAATAAAAAGAAATTAAAAAAAAAATTGTATGAGCTAAGGCTGTAAGGATACTCTTTACAATAGCCTAAATTTTTGATTCCTAAATATACCACAGAATATCTGGATCCTACCCAAACCACCTGTAACTATTGTTTTTTCACCTTGGTATTTGTATCTTTCATCAACCAAGGATTTGCCCTCAATGAAGCACCTCTGTTACAAGAAATTCAAATAATGTTAAAAATAAAATCAGTTAAAACATCAGTTGTATACACTTTTCTGAAGTTCTCAAATCCCTTCATTACCATTTATGAATGGAAAAAGAACTGGGAACAACCTCTTTATAAAAATACTCTCTTTGAAGGAAATGTTAAGAACAGCAATAATGAGAACCATGGGAAGACTTTCATGCTGATAACATGAACGTACGTGCAGAAAGCAAACATAAAAATGTTAGGATTCAGAGTAAGACAGTCACTAAGTACCTGCTCAGCTAATTTGATTCAGCTAAAATCTTGTATTCTACCGTTTTAAATCAAACCTCTACTTTTCCTTGCTCCCCCCTCTCCATCACAAAAGCAGGATTGTATTTTCTTTGCCTTTGCACCTTACCTGAGCCAGAAGGAGCTCTGCTCAAACCTCTTCCATTCATAGGTTTCCACTCCAAAATTGTAGCAGAGGATTGACAAGTAACAGGTCTGCAATAAAAGACTTCTATAATGTTCTGGTGGAAATCTCTTCAGATCTTTGCCACTCCAGTCTCAGGTTCTTTTCAATGCATTTTACTTTAAAGATATATCCACTCTTATCACATCTGACCCTACCCAAGGGGATACTGACCATGACTATAGTGGAATTATAATTGTGTGGGAAAGTGAAGCATCATTAACCAGTTCAGGACATGCAAACCAGTGGGATTCTTGAAACACTTGAGGGACTACTTTTCAAAATGTCATACAGCATATGTTATTCTTTAACAAACAGGAAGGATTTAAGAGGATACAAGATTTTCACTTACTTCTTTTGGCAATTTTATCAGCATATCTTTGCAGCGCTGAACACACGTCACCGCTTTCTCAAAATCCCTCTGAGCAACTGCCTAAGAAAGCAGCAGAACATGGCAACAAACTGTTAGTGAGCAACTTGCCTTTAAAATTTGCTAAAGGACTGGTTCTCTTAAATAGGACTTGTTTTTTTTTCAAATTCAGTAAGGCTAGGTTTGGGACTAGATACCTGTACCTACAGTAATTCTGTATATTACTATATCCATACAGAAAACCAATGCATCTTCAGGTACTGTGAAAAGGCTGCATGAGTGGGACAAGCTCATTCAGATCTTGCAAGAATACAACAGTTCAGCAAATCTCCAATAACTTAAGGTCCTCTTTTGTCTCCATAATCAAATTTAAAATTTTGGCTCATGCTTTGGCATGTTTAGGGAAGCTCTTGAGAATTCTAGATACTCCTCTTCTAGATACTGTCAGTGGGGCAACAAATGCATATTTGCACTCATGTGTCTCTAATACTCCATCCACCACTGATAAAGTACTCAGAAAGTACTTTAGGCAGGCACAACAATGGCACATAAACCTTAACATTTCTACATTACATACTTTGAATTACTGTCATTTGTGCTGTCGATTCCCTGGAACACCTTTAGCACTTTTTCAAACATCTCACATTGCACTGGATTTTTTCTTTACGTAATTATCACTGTGATTCTTAACTCACAGTACATGAGTACAGTTCTACGTAGTAGTAGATGTTGGGACTCTAAAGAAGGTATCAAATGTCAGTGGAACTCACTATTTCCAGACCTTGTCATTTTATACTGATCTCCTATTGTTGAAAACCCTAATATGTGGAAAGTAGCTTGTGTGAGGCCACGGAAGGGAGGGTAAACATGCAGAGAAAGATCTGTGTCTGTTGGCAAATAATATTAAAGCCTTGATGATGTCCACGTGTTTGCAGAGTCACAACAGCTCTAAGTTAAAAAAGATTTTGCACGTGTGGCTTGTAATATCTACTTGTTAGCTATGAACTTTGGCTGTCTGCAGCCATGATGAGTACTATCTTCACATACTTTCCATCAGCCTGGCTGCAAATATGAGCAAAGTATGATGAGCATTCCAAAGTGATTGGACTCCTGCTGTGCACGTGTTGCACAAATGCAGTTTGGGGGACACAGGCTTGACACCAGCCCCATCCCACTTCTTCAGTCAAGTGCAGCACAGCTCTGGAACTGACACAGGTTTGATTCAGAAAAGCAGTCACTTGTTTCATAAGCACCCACGCTAGCCAGATCATAGAGCAACAAATCTGAACTAGTTAGAAACACCACAGCAGAAATAACTGTGGTAAGTTAGGCCAATTAAAAATCATTATATCATTGCAACACTGAATGCAAACATGAAATCTGCTATCCTTAAGTTAAGGAAACAGATCCCTCAGCAATTCTTCAATGCCAAGCATTCATGTAGCTAAGAACTGGGTCAGAGTTTCCCTCTTTACCCCTCGTGACTTATAGGGAAAACTGGGAAGAACACATACTGATTCAGCCTGGTAAGATATTACTTTGAAGAGGTTCTTTTCCACATCAGCTTTGTGCACGTAAATATCTGCTTCACCATCGCTCCCATTAAGTAACTTTGCATACAGTTTTTCTATGCTCTGGAAAACAAAGTGTAGGTGTCACCCATGGAACTTAAAGATAGACATGTTTGTGAGATATTAAAACTTGAAAAGATCTTACATTCATGGCAATCTCTAAAAATCCATCAGCAAGATCAGCCTTCCCAATATCTATCCATCCTTTCCCAGTTTTCATAGACATCTGAAAAATAAAATAAGTGCCTTCCTTGAAAGTAAGTATATTTAAACAATGCAATTTTAGATCTCATCTCATTAATGCATGTATCTAACACGAGGGGCTTTCTGAGAGGTGTCTCTTATGTATGAATAAAGTCCTTAACACTACGATGAAGTGCAAGCCCTATGGTGCCCTATTAGACATTATAAGATAATGAAATAAATTAATATGCTGTTAATATAATATTTTACAACAAAGGGGTGATTCTTATCACACTATACAAAAAATCCTAACTGCACTAGCTCAGCAAGGTATATCTGTGATAACAGAAGTCCCTATTCAGCATGTGTACTTCCCAGAACTACAGATGTATTTCACTCCCTTTCCATAATACACCATAATACACTTTGAAGGTTTCCCTGGCTGATCAACTGTATTTCAGTGCTCATCCACCACCAGACTTACCAAAATCTGCCTTCGAATAGTTTCCTCTGGAGGATCACTGCCTTCACAAAGGCAAACCAGTCTGCAAGCCACAAACCTTACTGCAAGAGAACAACGTGGGGATATGGGAGTTCTGTCTTTTATTTGTTAAGAAAGTAAGATCCTACCATATCTGAAAGACTGCTAGCAATTTTAAATTAGAAGAGAGAAAAAATGTAAAGCTTCAGGAGTAAAAACAGTCTGAATTTTAGCCAAGTTACATAAACCTTTTCTTTAGGCAATAAGAAAAAAAATATTCTCATTAGAATACATATTAAATACTTCAGAGAGAATTAAAATTAAATACAAGGTATTCAAAGACTTCATTGCATTGCAAGTGCTTACAGTAACATGTCTTGAGAGCCTCAAAACAGCCTTCAGCAAAATAAGGAAATTACATTAATAATCTTTATATTTTCAAAGTAAAAAAAAAAAACAAAAAAAAACCTCAGGCCTTTCTTATACATCAGGGATGGAAAAGACAACACTTACATTGTTTAAAATAGCCTTTCCCCATCCCTTTAGCTGTCATACAAGATCTGATAACATTATGCTCTAAAATTACTCCTTATTTTGTGTTAACTTGCCCTCTTCCCTTTACCTGATATAACTTATATGATACACGTTATGCATAATTTTGAACAAAATCCCTCATGACAAAAATGTAGGCCAGATATCCTGGAGAATCACATAAAGAATGGGTTGAGGGAGCAGCTCATTTCTGCTGTCCCCCAGCCCTGCTCCTGGCTCTAATCAAACCCACCAGCTTTGTACCTGGCTAAAGCAGAGAAGCATAAAGAGGATTTAGAGTATGTAAACAGTGACAAGACAAATTAAAGAAACATGCTTTATATAAATTATGTGACAAAGTGCCTAAAATTAACATCTACTTTATTTCCATACATTTTTAGATTGAAACTGTAGCTTTAGAAGGCAGATTACAGCTTCCTTTGGTCACATCACCTCTTTACTTTGGCATGGAAAGGGGTAGTGGTAAGAATGCCTGCAATGATCCTGTGTCACAAGATCAGGTATAACAGGGTGCTTCCTCTTGAACTGTTTATACAAGCCCAGATGCCTATTTTCGTCTGATTACATACTATTTGAAAAGATCCAAACAAATCTACAACTCTGCATATATGCCCATTAGCAGAGTTTTCCTCACATTTAGGAAGGTAGGGAACACATACATACATTTAGCTCTTTGCTCGTCATTGAGAACAGAACCCATGTGCTTGGTCACAGCCCAGTTCCACAGGCTTATCGCAACCTCTTCAGCCTGAATAGGAGAAGTCCGTTAGATTTCACTGTCCTGGATTTGGGTCACACTGAAAATGATTGCTGAAAAAGGGTCTTTCATGTGTAACACAATAGTGACCAGTCCACCAGCAGACATTTTTGCTTGAAACTATATACTACTAGAAAATTGAAGTAAAAACCTTAACATCACTAAGATACCAGTAACTTTTCCCATTACAATGGGAATTACGAGCCCTTTTACCTTTAGCATCAGTATTTTCCACTTTACTTTGAACTTTCGTGCTATTGGGCTAAAAGGTGAAAAAATAAACTGCTTTGTTTGCGTTCAACCAGCGCTACAGTTTTAAGCATTGGTCTTTCACCTCAACAGATGGCACCCAAGGGCTGGAAGAGCTGCAGGCACCACCATGGGCCGGAGCTGCTGTGTGGCATGGAGGACGTGAAACCCCCATCGCTTGGGTCGGGCTGGACAGCGGTAACGGGCCCAGGGGCTGAGGCTCTCCCAGAACCGCGCTTCTACCCTCCTCAGCGATACTCCCAGCCGCCTGGAACAGCTCCTCGGTGAGGGCGGCGATGCGGGACGGAGCCTCCTCCCTCAGCAGCTCCCGCACCAGCCCTGCGAGACAGGACGAGACGGGAACGTCAGATACCGCCAACAACGGGCAGTGGCTCCCAGGTGCTCATCAGGGAATCCCCGCCCAGGGGCAGGCGGTACCTTCCACCGCCTCCAGCCGCGTCCCCGCCATCTCCAGAGCCCCCACAGACCCTGAGGAGACGGGAGGGCGAGCGGCGCATGCGCGCCAGGCACCCCGCGCGCGCGCTGCAGAGGAGCACGCCGGGCCGGGCCGGGCCGGGCCGAACCGGGAACTCCTGACGCTTGCGGCCGCCGATTGGCATCACGGCACCATCGCCCCGCCTTTCCGGCCTGAGCGACAGACAGGGGCCGGAGCCAATCGGACGGCGCGGCGGTTCGGTTTCCTTATTTTCCATCCGGTGGGCGCCGCGGTGGTTCTGGAAGGATCCAAAGATCAGGGCCCGTTCGGGCGCGGGCGAGATGTCGGGGCTGCTCCATACAACGCTGAGCGGGCTCAACAGCGACTCCTACTGCGAGATCAGCCAGTACCGGGACCAGCACTTCCGGGTGCGCTCGGCAGCCGGGGCTCAGGCCCAGGGGTCGGGGCGGTGGAGCCCAAGCCCGGGGTGGGGGGGGTGGGACTGCTGCCGGGGCAAGGCCGTGCGAGGGGCCGGGGAGGTGGGAGGTGGGCGGCGGGAGCGCTCATCCGGCTGTGTGCTCCCCTCTGCCCCCAGGGTAGCAGGCAGCTGCAGGAAAAGTCCCTGAAAATTTCCTCTACGCTGTATGTTGGCAACCTGTCCTTCTACACCACGGAGGAGCAGATCCAGGAGCTCTTCTCCAAGTGCGGAGATGTGAAGAGGATTGTCATGGGGCTGGATAAGATCAAGAAAACTCCCTGTGGCTTCTGCTTTGTCGAGTATCCTTTCTGGTTTTCTGTTGTCAGCCCCTGTGTGGTTGCCACCTGCAGCTCCTCTCTGCACAGCAAGTTTAGGTACACTGCTGTGAAATAGCTGTGAGAAGGACTGATAGCCAAGAGCTTCCCCTCCGTCCTTGTTACTTCCCCACCACCACCTAAATTGAGGGGCAGGCTGTACAGTGTAGATGAAAAATGCTGCCACTGATGTACTTTCTGGAGGTGGCAGAAAGGTCGATTATTTTGTTAGTGTCTTTAATGAGTCTAGGGCTAAGAGAACTATTAAGATCATCAGTCTGAGCTCTTGCATGGCCCGAAGATGTTCACTTTTTCACCTTTAGACTTGAATGAAACAGGAGGATAAGCCATGGCAGTATTCCCAAGCACGGGGTACATGCTTTTACAAGTTGTACCAGGAACTGCTTTTGCAAAGCTCACTGGTGAATTAATGTAGTATAAAAAGGCATATTACAGGTATCTTGCTTTAACATGTTTGTTTTTATCTACTTGTGAAATAAGTGATCCTCTTGTCTGTGCAGGTACTAACAGCAAAACTCAGAATCCTTTCTGTGTGGGAGCTGGTTTTGGCACGGATTTATATCAGCATTGTGTTTAATCCCACAGAGAAGAGCACAAAGAGTAGGAAAGGCTGAAAGGCAGGGTTTTCTATTTTCTTTTCCCTGTACACAACAAAAGAGCATATTTAGTTCTCCTTATAGTGTGCTTCAGGTACTACACAAGAGCAGATGCTGAGCACGCAATGCGGTTCATTAACGGCACGCGGCTCGACGACCGCATCATTCGAACCGACTGGGATGCAGGGTTTAAGGAGGGGAGACAGTATGGAAGAGGAAAAACTGGAGGACAGGTAAAAAGCAATACCTTGAATTTAATTGCTCTCCTGGTTTGCTAGTTTCATCTCATGCAGAACAATGTGTAGACTGTAAAGGCCTAATGATGAGCTTTAGCCACTACCTGGTGCTAAAAGCTAGAAATAGAACTTACAGTCATTTCTCTCCAGGGCTCCAAATTTCCTGTAGTGGAAGTAGAATGTTCCCTAATCCAAACCAGTACTCTTAAATTATGTAGAATTTTAATGGAGGGGGACAGCATAGCTCCTAGGCCAGTCTCATAATGCAGCAGTTTGCCCCAGTGTAGAGGTGAGGTTCCTTTGCACATTTCCAAGGCGGAGTAGAGAAAATGTATCTGGCCAAGCCCGATAATTCAGAAAGCTGGACTGCAAAGCTGAATTAAAATATTTTGGGGCCTTCTTTGCTTCTTGTCTAAAAAGATCTCAGCCATCAGATATATCCTCATCTGTCATTTTCACTACCATTACCAAATGTTGGTGATTTTTCAGAGAGATTTCAAGTAAGTAAAAAGCTCTGGTAACCTGAAGCTAACTACCCACCATCTGAGCAAGGATGAGATGATGATTTTGAAGTCTAGCAGGAGACAGGCAGTGCAGCGTGCTAATTTCTGTGTTACTGCTGTGTCCCAGGTGCGAGATGAGTACCGGACAGACTACGATGTGGGAAGAGGTGGCTTTGGCAAGATCATTCAGATGCAGAAGGCAAATCAGCCTGCAATCTATTAATTGTCCTCATGGGTCCTAGCTCGCAGAGGGATCTGTCCTTCCAGAGCTAGCCCTGTTTTTCCATTTTGGATTGGGGCAGGGAGTGAGATCCAAGTTCCATAAAAGGTGACCCTCCTTAGGCTGTGGATATACCATGTATTCATTCCCCTTTCCTTCTGGGATAGAGAAGATATTCTGTGCTGATACAGGGCAACAAGGAAAAAAAAAAAATGGATGGCTCTGCAGGATTCTGGGTAAGAAGAGGCTCAGCTTGTAACACACACCTCGTGCTATGACATTCTTTATGTTGCAGCTAAGCAGGTGGCTTCCTTCAGCTGTGACTGCAGCCGTGATTGCTCTCAAATGGATCTTCTTAAAATTTTACCACCATGGGAGACCTCCAAGTGCCTGGGTCCCTTGTGGGGATGCACAAGAGATTCAGGTTTTTAATTTGCAAGCTTATCTGCTTCGAAGCAGTATCACTGTTTGGATGACTGAAGTGGAACAAGGTCTTAACATCAGCCTGGAGGTGCCTGTCTGGCTTGGCCAGAGCCTGCAGAGCATTTCTTTTTATGATGCCCCTAGTGCTGTGTGGCTTTTCCAGATTCTCACTGTTCAGTGTGATTTTGTTAAGAGTTTATTTTAATTTTTTTAATAAACAGTAGTATTTGGTCTGGCTGAGATGAAGTTCATTTTCCCCTTAGCAGCCCTCAGAATGCTTTATATTGGTAGCTGGAAAGGTGCTGGTAACACACCAGTGTTTGGCTGCTTCTGATCAGTACTCCCGCAGCGCCAAGGCTGTCTCTCCAACGTTCCTTCCTCACTTAGTAGGCTGGGGGTGGGAAAGATCTTAAGGACATATTCAGGACAGCTGATCTGTCACAGCTTAGCAGTTTGGGCAGACCAAAAACCAATAACAGAATTATTCTCTAGTACCCACCCCCAAAGGGAAGATAAAAGGGTGAATAAAGACTGGAGACTTGAAGTTGGAAATCGAAAGCAATTGGAGTCAGATTTACAAGCACAGGGGAAAGGCAATAACATAAGGGATAAAGTAACAAAAATACAAACATATACAAATATATATACACAACCCGATCTTGACAGCAGGGATGGGTGCCTTGAGGGCCCCTTGCAGCAGGGACAACTCAAGTGGGGGGGTCCAGGGCTCTTCCCAGCAGCGCAGCCAGGAGCGAGAGAAAAAGAGAGGAGGGGCTGGGGTCTGCATGACCTTTGGAGAGGATGGGCAGGAAATGGGAGGGAACAGACCCACTGTGACCACCTCCCATAACTCTGTCCATCCTCATCCCTATGGGTCTGCACCTTGGCTGTCAGGGGCATCCCAAGAAGTCAGTCCCCTCCTGCCCCTTGTCAGAGGGAAAGGGAGCCCCAGGCACATGCCACATGGTGCACTCTGTATCTTCTGTGTGACCAGGGGTAGGACATGAACAAGTGGGATGGTGAAACCCCATTAAGCTGAAAGCCCATGTACACAAACTGAGGGGGAAGACAGCTGTTCAGAATGGGCCACCAAGGAGTCTGTCACCTTAGTTGCCATACACAATAAGGCAAGCAGTGCCACAAAAAGTATAAGGCTTTGGTGGGCACTGGTGCACAGTGTACTCTGGTGCCATCAGGGTGCACAGGCACAGAACCAGTTGTATCTCTGGAATGACAGTAGGATGCCAATAACTGTATTGCCAATAACTCATTGGAGATGATCTTAGAGCAAAGTGTTAGTGGCAAAAGCACCCCATTGTGACCAGCCCAGAGGCCATTTGTATCCTTAGCATACAACTAACTCAGGAGAGCATACTTGAAGGACCCAAACTGGTACCAATGGGCTTTTGGTGTAGCCACTGTGAACACAGCTATCTGCCTTGCCTGGGCCCTTGGAAGATCCCATCATTGTGGGACTGCTGCAAGTTGAAGAACTACCAGGCTGGTGCACCAGCAGCAATGTTACACAGGCTGAGCCTCCCTGGCTTCATCCATGGTTCATCAGCTGGAGAACCAAGGAGTGATCAGCAAGATGCTCACCCGCTGTGACACAGAATGACTGACACCCTGGGGTCTTATGAGCATCAGTGTTTATTCTGTGAGACATCTCTATTTTTATACTTGTCATTGTCTTGTCCATGAGTACAGGCATATTTTGTGTAATTTCATAATTGGTTATTACAAGCTGATCATGCACTCTAATTGCAAGCTAATAGGCTAAGACTATTTGTTCATGCAAAGCAGAGCCTCCTCTAATTGGTTAATGTAATTTTCCTGAAAAGCCAAGTATGTTCTACTTTACTCTTCACCAATGTCTTGTTATGTCTGTTACCTACATTCTTCTTACTTAAAGTTGTTAACTGCTTTGCCAAAGTTTCCAAAGCTTAAAGCACTGTCTGCTACACTCACCCTTTAGTAGTCCCATATGGCCAGTGCAAAAGTCCTGCAGAGGCAGGAGGTTAACAGAAGACTATTGTGACCTGGATGAACTCACACCACCACCGAGTGCTGCTGTACCAGACATGTTAGAACTTCAGTCTGAACTGCAGTCAAAGTCAGCCAAGTGTTACACTACAATTAATGTTGCCAATGTGTTTTTTTCAATTCCTTTGTCAGCATCTGGAACTTGCTGCCCCAGGGGTAGAACTGCAAGAGGAAGCAAGTTTTGCTGTATTTGGCTTCCATCTTAGTGCTGGCTTTTCCTCCTCTTCTGTTTTGCAATAGCTGGTGGCTGATGTCAGAAAGAAGTTCCTTATAAGTGTATGGATGCTCTGAATAAGAAAGAGAAGTCCTTATATTTCACATCAGCAGGTTCCAAGAAGTGTTTCCATGTCCTGTAATATGTTCCACAATCAGAGGAGTGTATAAAGCAATGTATAAAGGAAGTGCATAAAACAAAGGCCCAGTGTGCATTTCAGAGAGGAAGGAACCCTGAACTCCCTTTCCTGTGTTTATGGCAGACTTTCTTCCTTTTTTAAGAAAGGCATGGCTGACACTCTCTAACATGTTCTTAAGAGTCTAAGCAAGGTACCAGAAGGAGATAAAACCCCTTTCTGATCTGTCCCAAGAACCTCTCAGCCACAGTGGGTAATTCAACTGAACAAGTTAAATAATATCTGTAAATTCTGTTTGCATTAAATAAATAATAGCAGCTTCTCCTTGCCCAGTAGTGCTCAGTCATGATTTTTCATGCATTATCACATTCAAGATAATAGAAACTGTTGCACATTCATCTGCAGACCAGGCATACAATTTAAATTATTTTATCACTCATTTTACCCCAGTCTTGAGAACTGAGTGGGAAGGGGATGTTACATTTAGTTTGTTGAAACGTTTTCTACCCATTTGTTTTGCTTATCTGGTTACTGTACCTGTACAACTGTCACAGGTTTTGAAGGAACCCTATGTTTACTATTCAGCAGGTTTAAGCAATGATGGCATTAAGAAGCCAGTGAAGTAGGTTGCCTATGAGATGCCATGAAAAGGAGCAGGATATTGAGTGAGAAAAACAAGAAGCCATCTGTCCAGCTTGGCAAAGCAGCACCAGAATGAGGTCTCTTGTGGAAAATATGAATTACAGAGTACAGAATATGAATTACTGCTGGGCAAATACAGCAGGGAAGCAGAAAAACTTAAGAGAGATGGGGAGAGGTATGAAAGTCTAAAATGAGCAAAGGAACTTCTCATGTATGAGGCAGGGAACCATAAGGCAAAGTTTCAGTTGCTCCTGAAAGCCTGACGTGGCCTGTTGGACGTATCAGTTCTATGTATGTGACTGAACATGCAAGAAATCTGTTCAGTCAGGTGCCTGAGCTGTTTTATGATTGCAGAAGTCACAATTTTTGCAGAATTCTGGGATTTCAGCTCTACACAGCTCTCCCTGTCCCACTCACTTCAGTATGGAGGAAGAACATCTCCTTCAGCAAGTCCCAAACCAGAGCTAGGAATCTATGTGCTGTTCCTCTTTCAGCACAATCTTTGCAAAGACATTGGTGCTGACTTCTATTCAAATACAGGTATCTGCCTAAAAGACTCTACCTCAAATGTTACAGCTCTCATAGATGTCAGGATCCCTTCATTCTACAGCAATCCCAAATAAAACCAAAGAGCAATGAGAAAGTTCAGAAGTCAATAGGTGCTCTAAGCTCAAGCTGCCACGTGCACCATGCTGCAAGCCAGAAGTGTCCTTGCCAAGAAGGTTACCAAGAGTCTGTCCTGCTCAGAAGAAGGAGACAAGTGTCTCCCTTACCCTATTTCATCAGTTATTACAACTGAAATTCCCCATGATTGTTCTGTCCTCTAGTATAGTTCAGTCCATGCAATTTAACAACTTACACATTTCCCTTTAACAATTTACATTTTCTTCTAATACCATAATTTCTTAAAGTCATGAAAGCCTCCACATACAGTGCTTCATCTTATTTCCCTTCATGCATATAAGGTTTCCTCTTCATACAGTAAACTTTCTGTTCTAGAAAGAAAATGTTTATGAATTAATTTATGAAAAATAAGGGTTTCACATCTGAGAATAAATTTTTTTTCAGTTCATGCATGCAGAATTTGTGCTTTTTTCTCTGGATTGCGATGAAATATACAATGAATTTTCAAGCAATATATAATTACTCATTCTGAGAATTTGAAATCTGTAGTCATTTAAAGGAAACTATTTACATTTGGAAAAGAAAGTTGCTGCAGAGACAAAATGGATGTAAATATTGCTGGCCTCTTAACGTATAAAATGATTTTTCAGTTACTTCTGGGGATGACATGGCAGCTACAAATAATTCAGAGTAGAGACAAGTTGTTATGAACAGATACTATTGGGGCTTACTGATAAAGCAGGCAGCAACAGTACTCTGAATAACCAATCATTCAAAAGCAGTTTTCTCCTAGAACTTGTAATGGGGACTATTGGCTTTTGACCCCAAAGACTTGTGCTGGGAAGAAGTATAGCATGGCAGAGGTAGAATCCTCTTCATTTAACTATGTAAAAGTTTTTTGTGTTTTTTTAAAAAATTAAGTTGTAATATTCCAGGTTTTTCTCTCCAGACTGAACTTTTATTGTTGACTTTACACAGTTCTGGTGCTTTCATTCAGTGTTTCCTTTCTCCCTCAAGTGTTTCATGAATCCCACTGGTTTGCATGTCCTGAACTGGTTAATGATGCTTCACTTTCCCACACAATTATCATTCCATTTTAGTCATGGTCAGTATCCCCTTGGGTAAGGTCAGATGTGATAAGAGTGGATATATCTTTAAAGTAAAATGCATTGAAAAGAACCTGAGACTGGAGTGGCAAAGATCTGAAGAGATTTCCACCAGAACATTATAGAAGTCTTTTATTGCAGACCTGTTACTTGTCAATCCTCTGCTACAATTTTGGAGTGGAAACCTATGAATGGAAGAGGTTTGAGCAGAGCTCCTTCTGGCTCAGGTAAGGTGCAAAGGCAAAGAAAATACAATCCTGCTTTTGTGATGGAGAGGGGGGAGCAAGGAAAAGTAGAGGTTTGATTTAAAACGGTAGAATACAAGATTTTAGCTGAATCAAATTAGCTGAGCAGGTACTTAGTGACTGTCTTACTCTGAATCCTAACATTTTTATGTTTGCTTTCTGCACGTACGTTCATGTTATCAGCATGAAAGTCTTTCTCATTATTGCTGTTCTTAACGCTTCCTTCAAATAGACCTGCAAAGGCAAAGCAAGGAGAGCATTAAGCCTGCATGATTAAAGAGATGGCCACCTGCCATGGCTTAGGGCTGGGAGGATTATCAGATGCACACAGCCTTGTACCAGCTGCTGGGTCATGCATACTTTCGCTGTTTCCACAGAAAGCAAAAGAGTTGGGACCTGCCTGGAACTGGATGAGCAAGAAGCAGTTAAAATCTCTCTCAGCGCCAGCTTTGATCTCCTGGAGTTCCTCTGGACAGTGAGGCCCTGCAGCACTGAAATATCACAAGCTGTTCTGTCACACCATTAACCCTGTCTGCCCAGGGGTGAATTCCCCAAATTTGAGGGCTCATGCCCTGCTGATGGATGTATCCCACCCAGCAGCCACCACAGCTCTGCTCCACCAGCCACTAACACGCAGGGAATAGGTTCTGATGGTACCTGCTTACTGGTCCCACAGGGAAGAAGAAGATGTGTTAACCTTTCAGGTTGAAATACTTGGTGTCACAGAGCTGTGCAGACCAGCTCTATTTTAACTTCCAAATGGATCATTATACCCAACTGAAAATTTAATCTGCTGCTACATCCCCATGTGCCAAGGGCAACCCTCTTCTGGTGGGTGAGCAGTGCAAGGGGCAGGCTGGGCAGTGCCAGCTCCCACTCCAGTGGCTCTGTGCCACAGCCCTGTTTCCATGCTGTACTGAGCCTGCATACCCACACAGGCTCTTCTTGGCAGCCCCCTGAAATTGCTTCCTTGGCAAGCAACTGGTGAGTAGCGAGCTGCTCCAGTGCCTCCACCAAGAAAGCCCCATGTGCCCTGAATGCAGCCCGTGTCAGACACATGGCAGGGGACTGGGTGGAACCAGGTGGGGAGGGAGGCTGACAGCCCCCAGCTCTCTGCACCCCACACCCTAACCCTCCAGTTACACACCAAATAGGGTGGTGGGACCTAGCATGACACACAGAGGCACTGGTGTGCCCAGAAGAGCTGAAAGCACCTGCAAGGAGCCAGGACCAGGAGTCAGCTCTGTCTGAGAGCTGGAGCCTGTGGGTCTGACAGGGCACCCTGTCCTGGGGCAGCTGGGCAGGCAGTGCCCAGCATGGGGCCAGAGGAGGTGCCACAGCCCCCTTTACAGGCAGCCCTGAGGGAGGGCTCACAGCTCCTGCTCAGAGGGGGCTGAGCAGAGCTGATGCTGTGGGGCCCTTGCTGCTGACCGTGCAGTGACCCTGCTTCACTGCCAGTAAACAGGGAGAGATGCCAATGCCTCTCAAGATCCAGCTGCCCTAAATTAGTTTATTTTGCAAAATAATCTGTCAGGGCTGATTTAGACCAGAACAGAAACTGGAAAATCATCATCATCTTTTCACATGGATATAACTTAGCTCTTGGCCATGCTTCCTCTGCAGGCTGTTGCTGGAGCCTTCAGAAAATATTTTTAAGGTCTTTATGGCAGCCACTGCCCCGGGGTGTGGTGACACACTCCCACCCATTACAGGGACTGCAGGGTGGGGACAATACAAGCTGGTGTCCTGCTCACAGTTACCAGCAGTGCTAGATTGAGCTGGTCTGGAGCAGTGCTCTATGGTTCCTAGACGGTAAGAGTGCAAATGACTCCAGCCACCATATTTCAGGCAGGGAGTTGACCAGAGCAGCCAGCTGTGGCCCAGCCCTGCTCTGTGCTGGCACCAGCCTGGCATCCAGCCCAATAGTATGTGGGGTCCTGCCTGGGACTCCGTGACCACAGAGCATTAACACAAGATGCAGTAGGACCAACACAGCCAAGCACAAAATCCCATTTCATTTAGAATCATAGAATCAGAATCATTATGGTTAGAAAGGACCTTCAGGATCACCAAGTCTAAGCACCTTCCTAAACTACCTTAACCACTAAATCATCCTCCAAAGTGCCACATCTACCCATTTCTTTAATACCTCCAGGGACATTGACTCTACCACCTCCCTTGGCAATCTGTTCCAATGCTTCAATACTCTTTTGGTGAGAAAATTTTCCCTATATCTAATCAGAATCTCCCGTGGTGCAACTTGTACCCATAACCTCTTGTCCTGTTGCTCATAACTAGGAAGAAAAGGCCAATACCTGCCTCACTACAGCCTCTTTTCATGTAAATGTAGAGGGCAATAACATCTCCCGTCAACCTCCTCTTCTCCAGGCTGAACAGCCCCAGCTCCTTCAGCCTCTCCTCATAAGATCTGTTCTCCAGACCCCTATTCAGCCTCGTTGCCCAATATTTGGCCTTGTTGAAACTCATACTATTGGCCTTGGCCCATCGATCAAGCCTGTCCAGATCCCTCTGCAGAGCCTCCCTACCCACAGCCAGATTTGACACTTCACCAAGTTCAGTGTCATCTGCAAACATACTGAGGGTGCACTCTTATCTCCTCATCCAAACCACAGATAAAGATGTTAAACAGCAGCAGCCCCAGCACTGAGCCCTGGGGGGGACACCACTTGTGACAGCCACCAGCTGGATTTAACTCCATTGACCACAACTCTTTGGACCTGGCCATCCAACCAGTTTTTTATCCATTGAAGGACCTACCCTTCACGACCCATGCTCATCCTTTGTCATCCAACAGGGGATGGAGGGTCTCCTTGGTTGGTCTTTGGTTGTTAAGATATTTATAGAAACTTCTCTTGCTGTCTTTCACCACAGAGGCCAGATTAATTTCTAGCTAGGCTTTGGCCCTTCTGATTCTCACCCTGCATAGCCTCACAGCATTTTTGTAGAAGTTGTGAGCACTGCCCCTTTCTTCGAAGACCATAAAATATTTTTTAATCTCTGAGTGCCAACCAAAGCTCCTTGTTCAGCCAGGATAGTTTTCTATGCCTCTGGCTTGCCTTACAGGACAAAGGGATGGCCTGCTCCTGTGCCTTCAAGGCTTCATTCTTGAAGAGCCTCCACTCCTATACCCTTCAGGACTGATTCCCAAGGGATTCTGGCAATCAGGCTAGTTAACATGTTAAACTTTGCCCTTCAGAAGTCTTTAATTTTAATTTAATAGGTATAAAAGTCAACATCAAAACACCAGTAATACAAAGGCATCCACTGTTGGACATTGGTACAGATCCACTGTGAACATCTTCACAGACACCCAAGCTCACAGCAAGCAGCATGGCTGGGGTAGCACGGGGATCAGAGTAGGATGCACCAAGAGACTTAACCTGCAACACCAGACTGCTGATGGCACCAGACTGAGCTGCTCAAGCATCATCACACAACTCACAGCCATGGCTATCACGTACACACCCAGCACTTAGAAAGCAGAGAGATGTGATGGTGACCACAGCTACATGGACAGACAGAACAAATACAACTGGACCATCATGTGGGGCTTCCCATGCTCAGGAAAAGCAGCATTTCTGACAGCAGTTTCCATGGTGGGAGGGCAATGCCAGTATCATTGCCCCTCAAAGGCATTGGGAGGATGAGCCAGCACTCCCACCCAACCCAGGGATTTGTCTCCCTGACCTCTGCTTTGTGAGGGGAAAGGGCAGCACGAGACCCAGCTCCATGGTCCTGACTCTGGGACTCACTCCCTGTGGGAGGCAGGTTGGATGTATCGTGTGAATCATGATTTTGTCCCCTGAGTAGGAATGCTGGCAGAGGTCCATGGAGTGCTGGAGCCTCGTCCCTCAGACTACAGCAGCTCCAGGGCTGAGGTCTGGTCCAGGGTGGTGCAGAGGCTTTTCTACTGTTGCACAAGGCTCCTCCATGTTTCTCCCTTCCACGCTGTTCCGAATCCCGTAGCCAAAGTAAATTATGAAACCTGCAGAACAGTTTCCACAATGAAATGCACAATGGTGGGCTGCTGGGGTAACAGCCCCCAAGAGAAGACCCTGCAGGCACTGCGCTCCCCTCTGCAGAACACGTACCCACAGCCATCCAGATGGCAAAACGCACCCAAGTGCCAGCACTGAGCTGTACCATGAGCAGAACATTAATGAAGATGCTGAAGATGGGAAGGAGTGGGAGGAAAGGTACCTGTGAGGGACAAGAGGTGCAGTGTCAGCTGTGCCTTGAGGGACCTGGCCAGATTCAAGGATGCTTCTGGCCACAGAGAGATCCCACCCCTGCCATAGCCCAGAGAGCACCTGGTCACTCCTGTGATGGAGACTGCACCTTGGAGAGCCATGTCTCAGGACCCTGGGCTTTTTTGGATGGTGACTGCCCAGCAGCAAGTCCTGGCAGACTCTGCAATGGCCCAGACACTACTAGGGATCCACATGGGTGTAGTCTGAGCTGCTGGGGGCTGCACTCACTTTGAAGTTCAGCTTCGCATTGCTCTGTGGCTGCCTCCAAATGATGATGGTGGGAATGAGCAGAGCCACAAGGAGCAGGACCAGGGCCACAATCCAGCCCACGCTGGCATCTTTCAGTGCAGTCACCTCGAGGGTCAGGACCACGCAGATGACTGTGATCAGTGTGGCTGCAAGAAAGTGAGCAGTGAGGGGGCTGTGCAGCATGTGGCCTCTTTGTGACATTAAGGCTTGTGAACTGCTGGGCCGAGGCACTCACTCAGGTCAGGTCAGGTCAGGTATGGGTCCAGCACATGCTGTCTCCAACATCCGCCTCAAAGCCTCAGGAAAGTGCTTTACAGAGGGAACCTGCCAGCCTTGCAAGCCAATGAGAGGCTGCACTCAGCTGGGCTCAAACCTAGTTCTGATGCTTACCCAGACCTGGCTGAGCTGCCCCATTCTGTCTGCACAATGAAGCTATTGATGGATGGATCAAACCTCACTGGTGGAGCCTGAGTGCTCTCAGGGTGCTGAGGTACACCCTTGCTGGATGACCAGCGTGGCCCAGGCTTGTCACAGGGAGCTCCCATGACCACCTGTACATGCCTGGTTCAGTATCCACCTGCCACATCCTCCGTCAGCCCTCGTGCATCTGAAAGCCCAGCCATGCCCTGTACTTGGCACCCTGCTCAAGGCAGGGTAGGTCCAGCGCCTACAGCACGTGGTAGTTTTGTGCTGCTGAACCCCTTCCTCCACCCAGCATGCCTGCCATTCCTTCCCAGCTGTGTAGTGACATCTGAAAATCCTCCAGACCCAGGCAGGAGGAGACATCAGTAGCCAGTTCCTGCTCACTCACCAATGACTGAGACGCAGATGTAGACAATGCGTCCCGAGAGCGTGGTGGGTGTGTGCACAGATGGGTTGAAGAGAGTCACCAGAGACAGCACCTCTTTCTGCTGGGCACTGGCTGGGTTAATGATCATCGTCTCCTCCTCCTTTCCATACAGCTCCAGCATTTCCATGGCCTTTGGGGAGTTCAGCTGTCCAAACTGGTACCTGAGAATATGAGACAAGCTGCAGTGGAGTCTAACAAACTTCCCAGATAGGGGGACAGTGGGCAACACCCTCATACTCCTCCCACTCCTCCAGCCCCACGTGTTGCTCTGACAGTGACCCTGCAACAGCCATCCCACCAGTGTGCCCAGAGATGTCATGCAGGCTGTTGTGAGCAGCATCTTCAGGGTTTGATGCCTCTCCAGGCTGCGCCTCTCTAGGAAAAAGCTGTGGCCACAGCCCTCAGGCTCATAGCAAGTACATTCACCCTGGGCACTGCCATGCAAAAGGAGGGACTCACCGAAGGATAAGCACACACACTGCCACCAGGGAGTAGGCCAGCAGTGTGCCGATTGACATGAGATCCACCAGGTCCTTCAGGTCAAGCAGGAAGGCCATCATGGCTGCAAGAAGGACACGCAGAATCAACGTGGCTCCAGACTGAATGTCAGGTGGCAGCTAGGAGCCTTACCTGCAAGAAGCCCCGAAGCAATGGTGGCTGACAGGGGGGTTTTTGTGCGGCTGTTAATGTTGGAGAGGAACTTGAAGAGCAGCCCATCATCCGCCATGGCATAGATCACACGGGGCATAGGGAACATGGAGCCCAGCAAGCTGCCGTGGGGAGAGATGCCTCAGGGCCTGTCAAGCAACCTGTCCACACCCACCACGAAGATGGGGACAGGGCTAGCTCTGTCCTGGGAGCAGCACAGCAGCCAGAGAGGGCAAACCCAGCCCAGCTGGGACACATGCTATTAGTCCCCATACTGTGCCAGACAGTGCCAATCCTACCTGGTGGAGAGAGCACAGAGTGATCCAACAGCAACAGCATAGCGGGCAGGCTCCCAGCCCACAGCCTTAAAAGCCTCAGGCAGTGGGCTCTCCTTGTTCAGGAGGAAGTAGGGTACCATGAGGGTTAGGGCCGCAGACACCCCAAAATAAGCCATGAAGCAGATGAGGAGGGACACAATGATACCAATGGGGATAGAGCGCTGTGGGTTTCTGGCTTCCTCCCCTGTGTGGAGACAAGAGGCAGTGTCCAACCTGCTCCACAGCACAGTGCAGGGCAGCTGGGCCCAGGGGACAAGCTGCAGCAGGCTCCTTCCATGACAGCACTGGGCTGGGCAACAGCAGGCAGGGACTGCTGGAGACAAGGGCATCCTGAGCTGTGCTGCTGTGTTGGCAGAGGCTTCAACACTGCTGAGAGCAGAGGTGTGTGGCTGCAGCTGCCCAGCAGTTGGGCTCACATCTCCCAGGGCAACGCTGGTCCTCTGCCCCCACCAACTGCTCCCACACCCGACAGAGCTCACTGAATGCAGAGCAACACATTCATTGTGTCCTATGCCCCCTGGCCTTTGCAAAGGCATTGCGCAGCCCCCGTGGGCAGGGAGGCACAGGCAGGAAGGTCAGGCAGAACAGCCTGTACCAGCCACCCACTAAGTACATTCCTGGGGGAATGAGAAGAACTTAAGTGGGCTCCCTGTGCGCCAGAAAGCAGTGGCTATGCATGAACCCGGTTATTTACAAAAACATTGCTTGAGGCTGGGAAATAACCAGGACATACCAGCCTTGACCCAGCAGCAGAAAAACTCCCCACTGCCCCGGGAGCTGCTGGTGCAGGCCAGGTGCAGCATGGGGAGCCCCTTTTCTGAGGGGAGGGTAGAGCGTGAGCTCTTTTGTGCTGGCCCAACTGGGAACAGAATCACCATGGGGAAACCTCCCAGGAGCAGTGGGACAGGCTGCTTCCCATGCCATGGAGCATCCTCCCTGGCAGGTTCCAGCCAGATGCCAGCTGCACTGTGGAAATGTCCATGCTGCCCTCACCCAAGATGGTACCTGTGGTGGCGATGCAGTCAAAGCCCACAAAGGCATAGAAACAGGTGGCAGCACCAGTCAGGATCCCTTCCAGTCCAAAGGGAACAAACCCACCAGAGCCAAAGCTGGTTTTCCTGGAAATGAGGGAGAAGAGCTGCTGCTATGGAGTGCATGGACAGTAGGGTGGTTGCCAGCTCTGTGACAGACCCTGGCCTGGCACAGTTGGTCTCCTTACCTGGTGCCATCCAGCAGGTCCTGGTCTGAGCAGTTCATGTAGTCCTCCTCTGAGAGCTGCCAGTTCTTGATGTCTCCTTTCACAAAGCCAGCAATGATGACAAAGATCAGCACCACCAAGTTCACTGCCGTGAAGATTTTGTTCACAATGGCAGATTCACTGACGCCAAAGGCCAGAAGCGCTGCAGGGATGGAAGAAGTGAGTGAGGATCCAGCAGGCTCCCATGCCACCAGCCACAGTGCCACAAGCTAATCCTACACACTCACCAGTGAGCAGCCCAATCAAGATCAGGGCAAAGAAGTCCGGGCGCTCAGCCAGCACTCCTGGCAGGTGCACTGTGGTCTTGTTCTTGAAGAAGGTGGAGATCTGGTTGCCAATTATGTTGTCGAATGCTGCACTCCAGGCTCGAGCCACACTGGCTGTGCCTGGTTGATGGCAAATCTGTGCATCAGCCTGAGCCCAGGGCAGAGCAGCACTGACTACCCCCACCCCAGCATCCACCTCCCTCCTGATTGCACCCCACACCCTGCTCCTACAGCACCACATACTACCCCATGAGCCCCTCACACTGCCAGTGTGGTGCGGGAAGGAGCCTGGGCACACAGTCCAGCACCCTGCCCAGCCTTGTACCTATCACATAGGAGAGGATGAGGTTCCAGCCGGTTATGAAAGCCCAGATCTCACCAACAGTGACATAGCTGTAGAGATAGGCAGAACCAGTCTTGGGGACACGGGCCCCAAACTCTGCGTAACAGAGTCCGGCCAGTACTGATGATAGAGCAGCCACCAGGAAGCAGAGCACAATGGAGGGACCAGCCATCTCCTTGGCCACCTCTCCAGCGAGCACATACACGCCAGCCCCAAGTGTGCTGCCCACACCCAGAGCTATGAGGTCCAGTGTGGAGAGGCAGCGAGCAAAACGTGTGTCCTCAGAGCTCAGATCCACCATGCGCCGGCGGATCAACTTCTTCCCAATGCCGGTAATTTTTCCCCCAAACATTTTGTCCTCTTGTGGGTGGTGCTCAACTGCTCAAAATCCCTGCAAGAGAAAGGACCATAGGAGCATGGAGCTCAGTGTTCTGAAGGCAGCAGGACCCACACTGCAGGGATCAGGACAGGCAGTGATGCCCACAGGAGCTGTGCTTGCTCCCAGTCAACCTGTCAGCATCAACCCCCTGCCACACTGGTGGGGCAGAGATTGTGGTGCAGCCCTTCAAGGCACCACAGACCCTGCACTGGGAGAGCAAGCAAGGGATGAACACAGTGCACCCATGCTGGGAAATGGCTCATTGCACAAGCCCTGTATGGTTCTCACCATGGAGCCCCCAAACACGCCCCAGAGCTTGTACACTGTGTCCCAGCAACTCCCCACTGATTTGGCAGCCTGGAGACCCATCAGCCCAAAAACCTGATCGCTGGAATATCCCTCAGGGCCTGGGGGTGTGCACATCAGCAAAGCTTTCCTCCAGCAGACAATTCAGTAGGCTGGGCTGACTCACTGGGATGTGGCCATTCCTTCTTAACTCCTAACACCTGCACTACACCCTTGGAAGGGATGCATAGGCAGACATGCAGCACTCTGCATCTCACTACCCACCACATACCGTATGAGCTGCTGGGAGCTGTCAGCCGCCGCTCGGGACTCTCACGCCAGCCCCCACGGGGGCATCTCTAGCTCCAGGGAGCTGCCAGCCACGCTCCATCCCGCCATGAAGCCTGGCGTTGATCTGGAGACATCGTGACAGAGACAGAGACAGACAGGGCACCAGCCCCACGTGCGGGCAGCGGATGATGCAAGCGTGGTACCGGTTGTGCCAGGCCCCAGCTGGCAGGGCAGCGGCACCCGCCACGACTCACCGGTGGAGTTTGGTTCTCTCCGTGCAGTCCCGTCCAACTCCGCTCCCTTCACTGGGAAATGAAACGTGCTTCAGCCAGGGTGCCAGAGCAGCACCAACACCACATTGTATGATCCACTGTAAGAATACAAGGTGGTAACTTCATAGAATCATAGAGTAGCTTGGGTTAGAATTGTAGAATAGTTGGGGTTGGAAGGGGCTTTAAAGATCATTAAGATACAACCTTCCTACATGGGCAGGGACACCTTCCACTAGACTAGGTTGCTCAATGCCCCATCCAACCTGGCTTTGAACACTTCCAGGGAGGGGCATCCACAACTTCTCTGGGCGATTTGTACCTGTTTCTCAGAATCCTCATAATGAAGAATTTCTTCCTAATATCTAACTCAAATCTACCTTCTTCCAGTGACCCTTTATTTACTGAGCGGGATTACCAGAGTTGCAGTAGTAGCCACAGCTCGGCTGCTTCCCCAAAACCAGTGGGTTTCTGGAGAAAGCCGGGGTAGGGAAGCTGCTCAGGCAGCCGGGTAGTTTATGGGAAGGCTCAGCCCACGGCTGAAGACGTGTCTCTTAGAAAGCCACGCTGTCACCCGAGATGGAGGGGTGGTAGTTAGCTACAGGCGGGCAGAGGAGAGAAGCAACGTGACAGGCTCCCTCCGGCAGGAGCCTCCCGCTGCACTCCACATCCTGCTGCCCTCTGCATCTCGCTACCCAACACATACCGTAGGAGCTACTGGGAGTCGTCAGCCCCTGCTCGGGACTCTCACGCCAGTCCCCGGGGGGGCACCTCTAGCCCCGGGAAGCTGCCAGCCACGCTCCGTCCCGCCGTGAAACCTGGCGCTGATCCAGAAACGTCGCGACGAAGACAGAGTTGACAGCGACGGTGACAGAGGCAGAGACAGAGACAGGGCATCAGCCCCACGTGCGGGCAGCGGATGATGCAAGCGCGGTACCGATTGCGCCAGGCCCCGCCCGGCAGGGCGACGGCACCCACCACGACTCACCAGTGGAGTTCGGTTCGCTCCGTGCAGTCCCGTCCAACTCCGCTCCTCCCGGTAAGACTCGGCTGGGTTCCACTTGTTCCGATGCGATGCGAGCCTCTCCTCTCGCTCCGCTGCCGCCAAAAGCTTGGGGAGGGCGGACCGGCTCCGCCCGCTGGATGCTGGGAGCGGAGAGGAGGTGCCAGGAGGGCAGAGCGTGCCCGGACCCTGTCCCCCGGGCTGGGGAGGCGAAAGAGCTGCGCTCAGCAAAATGACTTCAAGGTGATGTTAACAGCAACATCTTGCGAGTGCAGCTGCCAGACAGTGAAACAGCCTCACCTGCTCTCAGCCCTTGTGGACGAATGAACTGTTGCTCGGGCCCCTCCTCGCCTGCACTGTCCACGCTATAAAGTGTATGAGCTCAAAATCAAGATAGATATATACCCCACAACCTTGCTGCTACCGCCTCTCTAGGGCCACTCTCTATCCCATGGATGAACCAGGGCACCAGATTTGTTCAAGGCTCTTTGTTGAGTGCCTCTCCAGGGAAAAGAACTCTATCAAGCTTTACTACTTCATGTTTCACTTCCCTTTCTCTAAGCCCAACCATGCTTCTGTCCCTTCCCCAGCATCAGCCTTGACTTTGCAGTCAAGACCTAAATGTTCTTCCCAGAACCACAGCTCCCCCTGCCCATGGCCCTACAGCCCCCAAGGCTTCTGACCACATTCACGCTTACCAAAGCACCTGGAGGAAGCCACTTTTCCCAGAGGCCACAATCAGAAGTGAGAAATCACAGTAGGAATGTATGTAGTGAGCCTCTGTGAGGGCTGCCTGCGACCTCCAACCTTCACAGCAGCTACAGTGGACTAAAGTTAAACACTGAGACTGCCCCTCTAAGGCAGCCCCTCCGCTGGGATGCTGAAGCCTGGGCTTGACAGTCAGCATCACCTTCAGGTTGGTATCTGGGGAACAGAGAGGGTTTTGCAGGCCAGAGGAAGTGGTTGCTGTGCTGGGGCTCTCTCTGGCTCACCTAGGGGCTGGGGGAGCCTCGTTCCCGGGGCACTGAGCCCCTTGCCAGCCTCGGGGAGCTCCGGACCCGGGGAGGCTCATGCACGGCAGAGGGAGAGCCTGGCGCGGCTTGGGCGCAGGAGGGATACGTCCCTGGAGGTTTTTAGGAGACTGAATGTGACACTCAGTGCCGTGGTCTGGGAACCATGGCAGTAGTGGATCAGGGGTTGGGCTTAATGGTCTCAGAGGTCCTTTCCAACCCGGCTGATTCTGTGACCGCCCGCACTCGGGCGTCAGGCGCGCCCTGTCCGGGATCCTCGTGTCGAGAAGCGATGAGTCTCGCACCGGCACGGAGATGACGGGCCCGGCGGCGTCAGGGCGCGGAGCTCTGCCTTCTCCCGGACCCTGCGAGGCCTCCGCGACAGCACCGAGCTGGAGGCGGGTGGCTATGCCGTGGCTCTCGTCTTGGGGGAAGCCCCGGTAGAGCGCAGAAAGAGGCGGCCGCGGCCGCTGCGGAAGCTCCGCACAGCGCGGAGAAGCGGAGCGCACCGGCAGCAGAACGCACCGCCACCTCCCGCCTCAATGCCTCTGCTCAGCGCCCCCTGCCGCGGGAGTTGGGCACTGCGGGCTCTGCTGCGGGCTCTGCCACTGCCCCGCCCGGTGCCGACCCCGCCCCGCGCAGCACCACCTCCCCCGGACAAAGCAGAGACTTGGGTTCACAGTGTTTTAATGCGAACGGAACCGGGACGTTACACTGGACAGGGTGGAGACAGCTGGATGGATGGCAGCCCCGCGGCAGGACAGGCAGGAGGAAGGGGCCGGGGGCTGAGCCTGACGGCACAGCCTCCACGCTGCTTTACAGCCCTTCCCGCACCGAGCTGCCTCCCGGAGCAGTTCCTTCACGGTCTCAGCAACTTCTCCTCCTGCCCCAGAGCCACCTCTCGCTCAGCAGCGCCAGTTCCTCACCAGAAAACCCAGGAGACATTAGGAAGGCCTTGGAGAACGTGCTTGGCAGGAACAGGAGGGCAGTCACTGCAGGCCTATGCTCCAAGACAGGCTCAACTTGAACCACCACAAAGTGACCAAGCGCGTATAAATCCGCCAGCCTTGACTAAGGGTGCCCCTGAGCTAAGGCCCAACTTTGTTCATCACAGCTTTGACAGCTGGAGGAGCCCCCAAAGGGCTGTTCTGCTGCAGCAAGTCACAACCTCATGGGCTCTCTCAAGCTCTGAATGCTTCCCTGACTAGTCTTGTGTCCTTATTTCCACACAAGTAACTGCCTAATTCACTGCAAAACAAGACAGAACACACAAAAAGCAACTGTTAGTTCTCCTACTTCATAAGCAAATGCCTAAACCAGGTCTATTTTCTGCTGTCCCTTTCTGGAGAGGTGGCCTCAACCCAAGCCCCACTGCTGGGCTCCTCTTGTGACAGCCATCTCGGCCACACACTACAACAGCTGCCACCACCCCTCTCTTGCTCCTCCCCAGCCAGATCAACCTCCTCCCCTCTCCAGCTGGGGTACAGGATAAGGTCACCACAGGTCAGCTGAGCAGGGTGCTGCTGGAAACACCACCGTATCAGCCCACGGAACAAGCTGTGACATTTTTTTTAAGCATCACAGCACACACTGCTACAGCCCAGGCTGTCCCAGCTTTCACATGCCAAACTGACCACGCAGAGCATCATGAGAGCACATATGATGGAAACCCCTCAAGCTGCCAGCAGCAAATCAGAAAGGAGGGGGATTAACACGAATACAACAAACAGGTCTGTAATGCAGGAGGCTGAGAGCGGGGTTAGAGCAGGTCTTGGGTCTCAGCACTTCCAGACAGTGAAGAATGGGGGTATCATGCAGGGTGAATGGGGTGGACAAGAGAGCAACACACCCAGGCACCTACTCACAGTTTTGGATAAGCCTTACAAAAACTCTAATACCTGATGCGATCACTGATCAACATGACAACTGCTATTCTTCAGAGTCTCCTGCAGAATGAAGGTCATTTCATACCTTCCTGTACAGGGAGAGAGGCAGCTCCTACACCGTAACGCCATAAGCAAGTTCCTGCTCTACACCTATTCACATCTGCTCCTAGGTGTGGGACAACATGCTCACTTGCATAATTCATACCTTTAGGCCAAGACCACAGCCCAGTAGAACAAGCTGCTGCCAGTTACAAAAGAGGAAAATACTGAACAAACTGGGAGGTTCAAGAGAGGAAAAGCTGGTTCAGAGAAGACAGATTTAGTGTAAAAATAAATGTCATTTTTGCAGGACGGAGGGTGGAATGGAGGAAGACAGTGTAAGGTGCTCCTACTGGCGCACTTTCCCTGGAACATAATTCCTATCAATAGTCTCCTCTTGCAGGAACATATGTAAGCAGCGCTCATTCTGTGCCAGGGGGTGTCCAGCAATTCTGTAAGAAAAATCAGATGTGGAAGTTAGCACAGCCACCATCAAGAACCCTGTATCTCCACTCTCTGTAGGGAGCAGTAATGCAGACCTCCTCACTAACAGGCAGCCAGCACACATGCACAAGGCTCAGGCTAAGGTCATCAGATTGCTTTGCAACAGGGCCAGCAAGATGTCTTTGAGCACAGGGTGTTCCCTCACACACCACGCCCTGCATCAGGGCATGAGCATCCTAAAAGAACACTAGCCTGGTCAGTGGGTCTCTGCAGCACAACTATCCTGCTAAGATTTGCTTCAGTCTCAGAAGAGAGCCCTGAACACAACCCACACACAAGGTGGAACATGCTTCAGAAGCATGGCTTCATTTCCTGGATGCAAGCACTATCCATTAGCATGGCAGCTGAGTGCAATAGATCAAAACTCCTTCCCAGTCAGCCCACAGTCCTATTCTACCAGCAACAGCCATGAAGTCAGATCACAGCAAACCCAGGACATCAAGCTTACTTGTTGATAAACTGTTCTAGTCCCTGTCTTCGCTCCTCAATGAAGGACTCCTCAAAGATGCCCTCATCTCCTCTGAAGGGAAGCTGTCGTTTCAAAGCTTTTCCAGGCAGTGGTGGCACTACAATCTGAAAGCACAGAATCACCCTGTCAGCGAACAGCCACCAGCAAGTGGGCATCCTCTACACTTGACAATCATCTCCAGCCTCATTATGTGGCTAGAGATCAAGCCCCAATAGCTGTCCACGACCACAGACTTTCTTTTGGGCAGCTGAAGCTTGTCACTACAATTTTCCCCATATGTCCTGGTTTCAGGAATAGATAGGTCTGAGACAGGCCTCACCTTACTGTCTCGTTCCAGCTCATTCTTCAGCCATTCAAAGTCACTGTATCGTCTCCTCACACAGGACTCCTTCAATTTGAAGATTGGAAGGTTTGTCTGTAACAAATTAGTTAAATTGCAGGTTGTCTTGGAAGCCAAAAAGTATTTCAACACGTAATTGAAACCACTTTTAGAAAACCAAGCCTCTGAGGAGATCACAGTTAACACCCAGCTTTATTCAGCAGAGAGCACAAGCACCAAAGTCCTTCAGAATAAAGCAAGCACTTGACAGGCTACACAAAGGTAGCCTGCCCTGAAATACCTTCAGCAATTCCCCCTGCCAGGGACATGTGCAGGAACCAGGGCTCACAAGACAGAGAAAGCTGATTTGGTGCTTAACATGACACCAAACTGTGTGGTGCCATCAACACCCTGGAGGGAAAGGAGGCCATCCAGAGGGTTCCTGACAGGCTTGAGAAGTGGGTGCATGCAAACTGCATGGAATTCAGGAAGCCTGTGTACAAGGTCCTGCACCTAGGTCAGGGCATCTCCAAGTACAGCCTGGGCAAAGAATGGACTGAAAACAGCCCTGGGGAGGACTTGAGAGTGTTGGTTGATGAGAAGCTCAACATGAGCTGGTAACGTGTGTTTGCAGTCCAGAAAGCCACCTGTGTCCTGGGCTGCATCAAAAGAAGCCTGACCAACAGACTGAGGGAGGTGATTCTCCTCAACTCCACTCTCATTGAGACCCCACCTGGATGGAGTAGTGTGCCCAGTTCTGGAGCCCTCAACACAAGAGTGACATGGAGCTCTTGAAGCAAGTCCAGGGGAGGGCCACAAAGATGATCAGAGGGCTGGAGCACCTCTCCTGTGAGGAGAGGCTGAGAGAGTTGGGGTTTTTCAGCCTGGAGAAGAGAAGGTTTTTGGGAGACCTTACAGTGGCCTTCCAGTACCTGAAGAGTGCCTACAAACAAGCTTGGAGGAGACTGTTTACTAGAGCTTGTAGAGATAAGATGAGGGGTAGAGGTTTTAAGACTAAAGGGCTTTGAGCAACCTGGTCTAATGGAAAGTGTCCCTGCCCATGCATGGAGATTGGAACCAGATGATGAATGACAGAAATGACAGAAAGCAGCTGGAAGGGACCTTGAAAGATCATCTAGTCCAATCCCTCTGACAGAGCAGGGCTACCTGCAGGATCTTTATCATGATCTTTAAGTTCGCTTCCAACCCAAACCATTCTACAATTTTTTTTTTTCCCCTGACTTCACTGCATTTTGAAATGATCCACCAGAGAGCTCCACAGCAACCTGTACAGCAAAAATGCCTCCCACCTGACACTGGCATTTCCAGAACTAAGGGAAGAAATATTTTCCCAGCAATTGTTCAAGGCCAGACTTCATGCTACAATCTTCTGTCACAATAAATAGCCTACCATAACCCGTGAGCAGCTTTTTCTTATCTGGCTCATGTCACTGGAGGAACATGCAGCGACTCCCCGCCCTCCTCCTGTCACTAGAGTCTAAAGACTGACAGCCACAGTAACTTCACCTTTACCTTATCAATGCCTGCAACGTTCAAGGAACCAAGGTAGCAAAACCTTCTGACAAGCAGCACCTAGATGAACACAGTATTGCTGCAAGATGTTCAACAGTACCATGAGACTTGCAAAAGAAAATCAGCTGCTTTCAATACATCTCCACAAGGGAGAGTTCCAGTGGGGCTGTGAGGGTCTCACTGCCACCTGCCAGGCACGCTTTGGGAGGATGATGGAAACAAGCTTCAGAACAGCAAATAGCAAATACCCAATTCTCCTGAAAAGTGGTGGAAACTTAGAAATTAAATTACACTATGAACAGAAGACAACACCAACACTATAACATATACTAGAAGTATATGGTATACTTTTTCGCTACATGGCACTGTGATCAGGTCCCAAGATACTGCTAGCTGGTTTTCCTTCCCTGCTTATGATAACCAGCTGCATGCAGTCATGCCCTGCTCAGCACTCAACGGTGCCCAAGTGCCAGGCCTGGGGCCCTACAGAGGTGACAGGAACAGGAGCCTGCTGAGGCAGCAAACTCCTTGTCCTTGCGCATAGCAGCTCCCACTGGATGCCGTAAGGCCACGGCAAACCCACCAGCTGTGAGAGCTCTGACCTTGAGCCATTGCCCTCTGGAAAGCCGCAGGCAAGCTGCCAGCCCCAGCTCAGCTCTGCCCGACTTTCAGTGCTGTGGTTCACCTCCTCAGAAGCACAGCCCCTGCCTGGCTACCCCCAGCCCCCGGAATTACGCTCCGGCTGCAGCGGGCCGCCCCGGCAACGGCTCCTTCCGCACACACCGCCGATCCCCGCACCGACCATGCAGGATGCGCTCGGACAGGGCAGGGAGGGCAGAGAGCACCTCGGCCCTCCCCCGGATACCCTGGCACCGTGCACCGAGCGCTGCCCGCCCCTCCCCGGGCCGTACACCCATTCCCCGAGCAGCCCAGCCTCGCACACACAGGGCTCCAGAGCCCCCGAGGCCTTTCTCGGCGTCCCCCACCCCCGCGCCTCGAGCCCCGAGCCCGAAGGCCCCACCCGCATCCGGAGCTCGTAGCTGGTGTATCTGGCGCGGCCCATGCCCACAGTCTGCGGGTTGAAGATGTCGATCTCGAGGAAGTTGCTGGGCGGCCCGTATGCGTCGGTCAAGTCCTGCGGCTTGGCGTTGAGGCGCCGGGTGTCAGCCACCGCCGCCTCCGACATGTCGGTGCCGCCACCGCCCCGCCTGGCCCGGCCCAGCCTACCCGCTGCAGCAGCCCGCCCCACCCGCGCACGACGCAACGTTGCCCGCCCGCCGCCTGCATAAGGCGGCAGAGTATCCAGGGTCCGGGGCCTTTCCGCTGCCGCCTCCCTCGCAGAACCTCCTGCATAAGTGGAGCGGGTATTCAGGGCGCGGGGCCCCGCAATGCGCAGCCTCGGAACGTGCACGCTGGGCTCGCTCCCAACGCTACCTCGCGGCGCTTGGGTCGTGCTTGCCGGGAGGGTGCGGAGCTCCGGTCAGCCCTGCTGTGCACCCGGTCTGGGAGCCAGGACCCAGGGCCGAATCACGTACGTTGGGACTGCGCCACACAGCATCCTGGGTGGGACCAGCCCCGGATGCTGTATGGTGCGGGAGTCTGAGGCCCTGGAACCTGGTTGCCGCGATTCTGACGAATGGACCGGGACACGGGGCCCATCATGTCTTCCGCTGGGGCGCATCCCGGAAACGGGCTCCCGTCCGTAACAAGACGGCGCGAGGGAGCAGCAGGTCCGCAACCGCGCACCTCAGATTGCTGCAGCGGAGGAGGAGGAGAGGCCGCGGCTCTGAGGCTTCCCGGGGCAGCCCCGCACGGGACACGGAACCCGGAGACAGCTGGGGCGGGACGCGGCATAGGGTGGGGCCGGTTATGTAAGAGGGGGCTGTCGCGGTGGCCGCTGGGAACTGTAGTCGCGCAGGAGCACAACCTGCCACGCTCACCCGTCAGGGCCACACCCCCTCCCCTCCTTCGAGGGAACGCTGGGTATTGTAGTCCTCCCGCCAGGCCCGGGCGACTGCTGCAGCCCTGATGGGACTACCGCTCCCGGCGTGCCCCGCGTGCGCAAGCCCAGAGCGCAGCGCTGCTCCCTGGTAAACACAGCGGCGCGGCGGCAGCGGGGCCTGGGTCTCACAAAGGGGTGGGTGTCCGGGTCGATGCGCGGCGCTGGACCGGCTCAGCCCCGGTGGTGGCGCTGAGAGGAGCGTCCATGGCGGAGGCGGGCGGCGCTGCGGCGCCGCCGGACATCGACCCCGACTTCGAGCCTCAGAGCCGGCCGCGTTCCTGCACCTGGCCACTGCCGCGGCCTGAGCTGCCGGCGCAGGCGGGCGGCGCGGCGGGTGCGGCGGAGGAGGACCGGGGCGGCGCGGCGGAGGGGTCCGGGCGGACCGAGGCGGCGCGGGCGGGCGGCGCAGCGGCGCGGAAGGGCGGCTCCCGGCGTAATGCCTGGGGTAACCAGTCCTACGCCGAGCTCATCAGTCAGGCCATCGAGAGCGCCCCCGAAAAGCGGCTGACACTAGCGCAGATCTACGAGTGGATGGTCCGCTCCGTCCCCTACTTCAAAGACAAGGGTGACAGCAACAGCTCCGCCGGCTGGAAGGTGCGCGACGGGACGGGGTGGGAGGGACGGGCCTGGCCTTCGGCGGGGAGGCCGTGGCGTGCCGGGGCCGGAGTGGGCTGTGCGGCCGGGCCAGGAGCGGCTGCCCCAGGCGCCCTCCCGCTCCGCCTGCTGCCGAGGTGGTGCCGCCGCTTTCCCTGGCCAGCGGCCTCCCCTCTGCGCAGCCCCGTGCTCACCTGTTGCCACTCGTCTCCAGGCAGGCGCTGCGCACTCGCTGTTGGTGCCAGTGCCTAATCCCCGCATGGCAGCGCGACGGCCTGGGGTTCAGCTCTGCCGAAAGCCTCTTGGCTGGCGCAGGTTTGCCTGCCTGTGAGTGTAGAGTAAGGTCGTCTGTGAGTCAGCCCGAGCTTCATCTCTGTGTGTCTGGAGCATAGAGGAGCAGGCTTCTCTGGGTGGGTGGTTGCAGCATGGCCCCGTGATGCTGGTTCTGGTGCACTTTGTGTTTGGGAAGTTTTCCAGGAAAGGAATGAGGGCCAGTGAAAAGCTTGTAGCTAAGCTGCTGTGCAAGATGAAGCATCAGTTGAAGAGTTTTTAAATGCAAGAACATAGTTAAAATCACTTTGTTAAAGCTCAGTGTAAGTAACTGATAGCAGGCATTCTTGATTTCCTTTAAAAAGAGTGCTGTGTCCCAGAGTGGTGCTGGTGCTGCCGGCGTGCAGAGAGTAGGGACCTCTGCCGGAACTCAGTAAAGGGAAACATCTACTGCTTCCAAGTCTCTGTCTTCTTATCTTGCTCTGGAAATAGGCATTCACGAAGCTCTATTGAAAGAGCTAAACTTCATTTCCGTTCTCTGTGGGTGGCAGTCTGGTGATCCCATTCTCTTTAGTCAAACCAACTCCAGCGAAGAGAAGGGGAGATCTGAGAGCTGGCTTGCAAAATTGTTCCTCGGGCTGTCCTGGTATATTGCAGTGGATGCCTCAGTGACTGTATCTAAAGAGAGTGTGATCTATTGCTTTTGCTGCAGACTGGAGTTACACTTAAGACCACACTCTTGTTTTCAGTGTACCTCTCCCATTTGTGGTGCTGCTTAGCAGTTCGTCCATGCTGCAGTTCTGTGGCAGGTCGAGCCAGTGTGGTTTGGGGCTTCTGTGACTCCAGCCACATGTTGCTCTGCCTTGTGTGACTCAGCAGTAAGTCAGCACGGGGAGTGAATTTGGTTAAACAAACAAACAAACAAAACCCCTGCTTTTTCTAGTAGGTTAGCTTTCAGCTTGCTCAGCTCACTCTCTGAAGCTCTCTGAAGTAGCAGACCATGTGGTTGTAGAGTGTGAATGTTGGCTCGAGAGAGTGTATGAATGTGATGAGAGGGATGCAGCTGGCATGTATTGATAAAAACTTTTCACCTCCCATTTATCTGGCTCACTAAACTCCCAGAGAATATGCAGTTTGACTAAAATGAACTTTTTTTTTTTCTCCTCCTTTGTGTTGGTTGAATCCTCATTAAGATCTGACTTGGGACAGTGCTTGGGTGCATTTTCTTTATCTTCAGAAGACTTGATAGTGTCACTAGGAGATAGTTCTTCCTTCCTGAGGCTAGGTGTGCTCTCCTGGCTCTGCTGCTATCATATGGGGTAACAGTATTTTGCAAGTCAGTTTATGGAGCTGGTGTATTTTCAGGAATGTGTCTGAATCTATTGGGCAGCAGTGTCTGAGACTGAAGTCCATGCTTCTTGAATGCATCTGCAGATATTGTGAGAAAGCTGGAATATAGTGAAGTGTCCTGTTGAACTGGATGCTGTAATAGCTAGACTTCTGGGTTGAATCAGTATGGCTGTTCTTTTGTTTTATTCATTCATGTGTAATGGGACTGTCAGTCTTTGGATTTACTCTCTTTTTATCAGTTTCACTTCTGGTAAACACACAGTTGGATTTAACTTGCAGAAAGGCAAAGATGAGAATTTGTGTATGTGCAAGGCTTGAGGTCTCTTCTCAGATGTTGTTGCTGTAGCTGTTTTGTGATGAATTTTTAGTGTGAAATTCATAATTGGTTTTTCAGTCTGGAGATGGACTAACTCAGGCTGGCTCTAATAGGGGAAGAGAACAGGAACTTCTTGCCAGGAAAGATGAGGAAAGGGCAGAATGACATCAGCTGTGGTGGGAATCAGCCTGCTTTGTAGTGTTTAAAACCCTTGATTTTAACCAGCAAACAGAAAACCATAATAGCAATACAGTTTAAACTGCTTAAATGCTAGGGGAAATTCTCCAGAAATCTTGTTTTTATTTTTAACAAATGTTGCCAAACATTTGGGGTTTGGCTTGATGTCCTGCAGGTATGCAGTTAATCTTGTACACTCAGGAGAGGTCAAGGGGGCTGTGGTATATTCCCACTGCTCCATTTTCTTCCCTGATCACACTCTCAAATTCTGTTGGCAGGGCTTGGCAGAGTGCCCGTTCCATCACCTGTGACCACAGTGCTCTGACTTTACACCCTCTAAAGAGTCCCACTCTGATAGCCTTGCTTTGTCTTAGCATACAGTTATGAAGATTTGCAAGAGGTTTTGTTTGTTTTACTTAAATCTAGTTGCATCAAGGTGCATTAGATGAAAGCAGGTCAGCTATTTAGAGTTTCAAAGATGTGGATTTCATCGAATCAGTTTGATTTGATTTTGTGGACTTAGAGTAAACATAGTAAGTGCATGTTTTACATTTAAGACAAACTGAATAAAATCAAAATGTCACTTTAGTTGAGGAGTGGACCTTCCTGTTATTTTTTTTTTTTTACTCTGTCTTGGTATTCTTAGAGCTCTGAAGCTCTGCTTCTATATTTTTTAATTTGTAAAGTAAAAGAAAAACCAACTGACTTGTCTTAGCTCAATTTATTTTTCAGTTTTGAATTGAATGAGTTTGGAGCTGCTGCTAAATGCTGATAAAGCATTTTGATGTCTTAAGATAGTATTACAGCTCCTAGAGTTCTCCTATTTCTGTGTTGTTTGGGCAGAGCCATACTGATAGTATTTCCTATTTGTAGTGTAGTTTTAATAGAGAATTTTAAATGGCAAATTGAAAGAAGCATGTCTTTAAAAAAAAAAGTCTACTGTAGTTAATATGAACCTATAAACTCATTGTTGCTTCATAATTACTTTACAGCTGTCCTAATCCACCATATAATTGGGTAAAATACAGCTGTTACAGGCTGCTGGGGTGTAACCTCTGTGACTTCTGGAAGAATCTGTGTTTTTAAGGAAAACGGTGTTCTCTGGTTTTGAACTTCTTTGAGCACTTCATAAAGGACAGATTTACTGGGCATGCAATCTGTCCTCTCCCTGCAGTAGTTCAGCTGAAGTTGAGAATTTAGTAACCCAAAAGGCAGAAGTTGTGTTGCAGGGGTGTGTCATGGGCCTTCTTTGTAATCCTCTACCAGCTGCTCTGTGCATAAGAGGATAAATTTGTTCTGGTTTAAAAATTACTTGAGGAAGGAAGGTGTTGAGGGTTTTGAATAAAGTAGAAGTACGTAAAGCTGAAACAGTTTACATTGGTTGTTGCATTTCTCACATCCATGAGAATGATGAGAGGTTTGAGAGGTGGGCACATGCCAGCCTCACAAAGCTCAGTGAGGCCAAGTGCAAGGTCCTGCACCTGCATTGGGGCAGTCCCAAGCACAAATACAGGCTGGGCTGAGACTGGGTTGAGAAGAGCCCCGAGGGAAAGGACTTGGGAGTGTTGGTTGATGAGAAGGTTAATGAGCCAGTAATGTGTGTTTGCAGTCCAGAAAGCCAACTGTGTCCTGGGCTGCATCAAAAGAAGCCTGATCAACAGATTGAGGGAGATGATTCTCTTCCTCAACTCCACTCTCATTGAGACCCCACCTGGATGGAGTAGTGTGCCCAGTTCTGGAGCCCTCAACACAAGAGTGACATGGAGCTCTTGAAGCAAGTCCAGGGGAGGGCCACAAAGATGATCAGAGGGCTGTAGCACCTCTCCTGTGAGGAGAGGCTGAGAGAGCTGGGGTTTTTCATCCTGGAGAAGAGAAGGTTTTTGGGAGACCTTACAGTGGCCTTCGAGTACCTGAAGAGTGCCTACAAACAAGCTTGGAAGAGACTGTTTACTAGAGCTTGTAGTGATAAGATGGAGGGTAATGGTTTTAAGACTGAAGAAGGTAGATTAGTTATTAAGAATAAATTCTTAAGTGTGCAGGTGGTGAGACACTGGCATAGGTTGCCCAGAGAAGCTGCCCCCTTCCTGAAGTGTTGAAGGCCAGGTTGGATGGGGCTTTGAGCAGCCTGGTCTAGTAGAAAGTGTTCCTGCCCATGCATGAGGTTTGGAACTAGATGATCTTTAAGGTTGCTTCCAATCCAAACCATTCTATTGCCTTAACTCTGAGCAAAGTATAATTCTGCCCAGCCTTCAGCATTATGTGGGTTTGTGCATAGGGGAGGCTCAAGCAAGAGTCTGGGACTTTCACTGCTGCACAGTCATTAACCTCAGCCTGTGAAGAAGGAAGGCTGCTTTCTGTTGACCATCACAAGAAAGCCCAAAATGTTTATTCTTAAGCTCACATGTCTCACCTGTCAGAGCACTTAATCAGGAATTTGTGCAATTACGTGTTAAATCTGACACTAAACATGAAGAATTGCACATTCTAAATTGAATTGGAATAGTGAGGTAATTTCTCTCAGTGTTGGTACTTAAATCCACTAAATCTTTAGTAATGCTGTAGGTACTGCTTTCTACTAAATTAGGATTATCTTGATTTCTTGGAAGTTGCTGCCATGCAAGGGGAGGAAGGGTGTGGCTGTTTGAATCCGGAGTATTTGCAAGTGTATGGAGAGTGCTGGGCTCTTGCCATTATTTCAATGTATGCTCCCAGATGCTCCCTTGCTGCCAGGAGAGGTATTCCCTGTCCATCTGCTGACAACCTAGCTGGGTCTCATTAAAGCAGGGGGATGAAATAATGTACAAAAAATTGCCAGAGGCTGTAGTGAAGAGCCTGTCATGGAAACCTGAGGAACATGTGTGGCTTTTGTCCATCAGTCTTTCATTAAGTGAATCTTTTACCTTTTGATCCCATTGGTCCTTAAGCAGTCTGGCCTAGGTCTGGGCCCAGTGAGGAGGGAAGAAGGCAGCTGAACATGGCAGAGTGTTGGGAAGACAGTGAAGTGCTGGATGTGGAAAATGAGAGCCAGTGGCAGTGCACAGGAGCAGGATGATGGTAATAGTGTGGGGTCACTATGTGTCCTATTTTTTAATGGGGACCACTTACTGTCAAGTAGTCAACTGTGGTTAGGGCCCACCACTGCAATGTAGCCACGTGCATAATGCCCCTTGCTTAAGTGGCATTAACAGTCCCTCCTACCAAACAAGTTGTAATGCCCTGAGTAAGTATGGGAGTGCAAGATTTAATTTTTTTATTTGAAGCATTGTAGAATGTATTTGTCACACTTAAAAGTGGGGGAGAGCTTGACAAAGCAATCAGCCCCATGCAATGCCAGTCAAATTACCTGAAGATTTTGCTGCTATTCTTTCTTACTCCCTTGCTTTTTTTTTTTTTTTTTTTTTTTTTCTTGGAAAGCTGCTTTGCTGAAAGATTCTTGCAGTGAAAGATCCTTGCAGTGCTGCTTAATTTTCCAGGCAGTCCTCACAGAATGCTTCTCCGGGACTGTTGGTATTGTCCCAACAAATTTCCTCTGATCGAATACTGAACAGTTTTTCTTGTATGTCTGTCTGTCTTGGTAAACTTATAAATCACTTCAGTCTTTGCTTTTTTGTGAGCTAGGATTTTCTCCTGGGCTCCCACTAGAGATTACAGGGAGAGAAAATGTTCTTCCTAAGGTACAGCTCACCATCTTCCAAACTTGATGCCTGTGCTCAAGTGTACCTTCTGGAAGGGTGTTGCTGGGGAAACATTATAATTCCCTGGTTCTGGAGCAGTTGCCTCCTTGCTGGAGAATAACTTTGCAAAAATCTTGGCAACAGAAAATTTCCTGAAGCCTTTGGAGCCAAGTGGCCACGTGCATGCTGAGACAGGTACAGACTAACACAGCAGGTGAGATGTTTTCCCATTGCATCCTCCAAAGAATGCCATGGCAAATGATAATTCAGCACAATTCTAAGCCTGTCTCTGGAACATGGCACTGCACTGGAATGTGCCCATGTTCTTTGTGTGCCTCTGAGGCAGTGAGAGTGTATTACAGGCAGCTGCAGTGATAGCTTGTTTTTTTCTTTCTGTTACTCATTCCTGAGGGAGCTTTTTTGTTAAGAAATCTGGTCCATCTGTGGTTTGTAGTAGAAACTTGATGTTTGCCAGAAGAATGACCCTGGTGCTAGGGAACAGTGATTGAAAATCCAGTCAAATGCGGGCAAACAATTTTTTTAAGGATAGCTGCTTTTCCTTGTGTCCGTCTTAGCATACCTTGTGCTTGGCTCTGAGCACCTTCTCATGCACCACTGCTATGTGTATGAGCTCCTCCATGCAGGGCACAGGAGCCTCCTTCTGCTCCTGTCACATTAGTATGTAAGTGAAGAAAGTGCTTTACAGGAGACTGAGTTTGTTTTAGTCTGAGGAACCTTCAAGTTCAAACAAACGATCCTGAATGTTCTGACCTGGTCTGAGTAAAACTGCAGTTTTATGGTAGATAACCTTGGCCTTGCCTACAAAGTCACATAGTCTCCTGGAAAGGCTTTCACTGGCATTCTGTCTCCTGTATGACCCACCTGTGCATTTTTCATGCCATCTTGGTGTCTATAGCAGCTGTGCAGAAGGCTGCCTGGGTGGGATAATTGCCTGGTTGGACTGCCAGCTCCTGTGGCTAATTATCCATTCTGAGGCTGAAGTGCTGTTCTTGTGCTGGGCAGGGTCCACAGCAGCACTGACAATGGTGTTTGGGCAGCCTGGTATAATGACAAGGATTGTTCCCATCCTTTGAATAGGGCTAGGAGATTATATCAAATAAGAATATTTAATGTTGTGGTAACTGAGAATTAGGGAATAGCTGGTGTGTGCTGCTATCCACGCCTGTGTGGCTGGTCCCTACATCTTAGCTTGTTGGTGGTAGGGTTCTAGTGAATGATTCACCCTTCAGTGTACAATAAATATCTGTAGAAAAAGGGAGGTGTTTTTTTTTTTCATATGTCATTAATTTTAGAATGGTTTTGTCACAATGTGGTTTACAGCAATCATCTTTGATCTGTGATGGATCAGACACTGTCTTGCATTTTTTTTTTCAATTCAGTTCTTAATATACAACCATTAGAACCTTTAAGATATCTCAATAAACAGCAATAGCCACTCCTAACTAGTTGATGAAGAGGTCCCTAAGGATTTTAGATTCCTGCCTGTCCTCTTCCATCAGGTCAAACTTCTTATGGTCAAAGATGTTGGAGACCCAAGATGTGGATTGTAGGTGCTCAGGCTAGCTGGGTTCCTCTTGTATTGCCTCTTGTATTGCTCAAGCTGAGCATTTAAAAAGTCAGTGTAATTTATATGGTTCTGGTTTGAGTTGCTTAAAATCAAAAAAGCAAATGAATTTGGGTTGCCTGGCTGACTGAACTCTGTAATTTCCTCTTCTGTCAGGTTTTACCTGGAGTTCTGTGATTATTTTAGCATAATTGATTTGCCCTTCACTTTTGAAATTATATTTGAGGTTGCCCTCCTTATGCTAAAGCTATTAAATCATTCTAGATTCCTGTGCAGGAGAGTATGTGGTATGCAAGTATTGTGCTGTCTTACACCATCCAAGCTGGGAGGTGTGTGGGTTCAGTTGTATATTGGGACTCTCTGGACTTGAGTCTCCGGTACACAGGTGAGCTCAGGCAGGCAGGTGTGTTCATAGTTCTGGGGTCCTGTGGTGGTAATTTATATGAAGAAAATGTTGCTCTTAGACTGCTATTATGCTGCCAGTGTTGCACCTTTTAATGATGTGTAATTTGACCATCTGAACAAGTTAAATACAAATATCAAATAAATACACAGCATAGGCCTCAGGGTGAGTTTACGGAGGATCTGCTCAATGAATGAGATCTTTTACTTGCTGATTGTAAAATACTGGGATGTTTGTAATTTGCAGAATGAAAATTCAGTTTGATGATGATGTACAGATATGTTAGCTTGCAGTTTCCAGCTAAGCTAAGATAAGCTAAAGGGAATTGGGAGAGGCAAGGAATGTGTGCCTTGCCAAATAAAAAAAATGGTGGAGACTAAAACTGGCATGTACTGAGTGGGAGTGTCCCAGGTGCTGAACCTTTTACCCATTAGAAATTAACACAGAGGGAATCACAGTGTTTCCTTGCACAGTGAAGCTGATGGACTCTAGGATTACTAGGACTTGTGTTTCACAAAGTTTCTTCTTTGGTTTTGGGATGAAGATGGTAATGGACATAGTGAATTAGAACTGTTCTGACATTTCTCTGCACCTGGTGTATTTAATTTACTGGTATGCTGTGCTTAAATCAACCTGAAAGCTAGCTGTATAAAAGTTTAAAACTTAAGCCAGTGTTATGTTGGCTTATGGGGTTGGCAGAAAAGTGGGTGCAGCATTAGCTCAAATTAAGTTATTCTCATACTGAAGTTGCAAGCTGCATTTGGGAATTTGCTTACTTGTTCTGTGCTTTGCTTAGGTGCAGCAGATTCAATATGGTCTCAAAGTTCTGCTGTAGTATTTTGCCAGTTGGAAGGAAGCTGCTGGCTGTCACAGTAGTCACCCCAGGTGCTGCAGTGAGACATGGCACTGCTTGCTGTTGCTGTCAAGCGTGTTCAAACCAGAAATACCAGGTTTTTACTTTAACTTTCTTTGGATGCTGTCTGATTGCATTTATGCTTGTGAGGTTTTTAAGTGGGAGGTGTGTCAACTGTCATGTCCTCATTTCTTGTATTTTTTTTTTCCCAGAACTCTATTAGACATAACCTGTCCCTGCACAGCAAGTTCATTAAAGTCCATAATGAAGCCACAGGAAAGAGCTCTTGGTGGATGCTTAATCCTGAGGGTGGTAAAAGTGGAAAAGCACCAAGAAGAAGAGCTGCCTCTATGGACAACAGCAGCAAACTTGCAAAAGTCAGAGGTAAAGCATCCAAAAAGAAGCCTTCTCTCCAGTCTGCTCCAGAATCCACTGTTGACAGTCCTGGCTCCCAGTTCTCTAAGTGGCCTGGGAGCCCATCTTCAAGAAGCAATGAGGACTCTGATATGTGGAGCACCTTCCGGCCTCGAACCAGTTCCAATGCAAGCACCATTAGTGCAAGGCTTTCTCCTATCCTGACAGAGCAGGATGACCTTCCTGATGAAGAGTTGCTTCCTTCTCTAGTGTACTCCAGTGCATCCAGCAACGTTCCACCAACTGTGACTGAGGAGCTTGAGCTCATTGATGGGTTAAATTTGATGTCTCCCAGTTCATCTGTGTTACCTGCTCATCAGTCTGCCTCAAGCAGTCAGATCCAGAGAGATTCCAGCTTCTCCCTGCGGAGCCCAAATGCAGCTGGTCACACCACTACATTTGGCAATTCCTTGTTTAATCCTGTTGATATCTCACTGCAAAGTTCTGTCAGCCATTTCTCTGGCCCTCAGACCTTGGAAGCTCTTCTGACACCCAGCTCTCCGCCTCCAAGAGATGTTATGATGACTCAGGTGGATCCAGTTCTTCCACAGACTGGTAACAGGATGAGCAGCCAAACTCTTCTGCTTCTAGGTGGACAAGCCACCCAGAGTAAGGTGAGCTCAGGCAATCCACGAGGAAAGCCTGCAGAGCAGCAGGCAGAATCAGTAGGTGCCAGTGTTTTGCCATCAACACTTCCAATTGCAACATCTCCTCAAAACACTGCCAGCATCACCAGTTTGAAGGCTCCAGTTTCTGTGACAGCTGCCCAGTCGGTCCAGCTGGGCAGTCCACTGCTCCTTTCTTCTGCTAGCCCTGCTCCCTTGGGATTGAACCAGGACAGGCTGCCCATTGATCTGGACATGGATATGTACATGGAGAACCTTGAATGTGATATGGATTACATAATCAACAGTGAACTCATGGATGGAGAAGGACTGGACTTCAATTTTGAACCTGTTCTGTCTACTGCCAGCTATCCAAGCACCTCACAGGCCTCCAACCATACCTGGGTACCAAGTTAACTTCAGGAGCACAAAAAGGTAGGTGCAGTTGTGTAAAATGCTACAGCCTTCAAGTAACAGCAGCCCTGGCTGCTGGGACAGTTCCTGTGCCTAATGATGCAGAAGTTAAAGATAGCTCTTTAGAAGGTGAGTGCTCTTTTGAGTAAAAAGCTACTGGTAGATCTGCATTCCATTTTAGAAGGAGAAGAAACTGAATAAAGGTAGATGGGTTTAACTTAACAGGTATTAAATCCCTTTATGGAATAGAGCAGCAACCTGAATAAAACTCCGGCTTTCTCACATTACCAAAGATGACTGGTTTGCAGGATGTGGGTCTCTGCCTGTAGCTTTGAAGTGGACATGGGAGCACATACTGATTTCATAAGTAAAGACATGATCTGAATGGTTGAACTAAGCCAAGCATATACTGTGTTTCTATCCAGGTTGTTATCCTTGCAAAATTTTCTAGTATGTGTAGTTGCAAAGTGTCTTATGTCATGGCTACCTGCTTTTCCCTGTGTGCAGCTGGACACAATTACTCTCAGATAACTTTTCCTTTTTCTGGGATGTAGTGTCTGTCTCTGGTCAACTGGTTTGTCAACATTAACCTATGAATTGTTTGTATACCCATTATTGGAATGCAGCATGGATGGAGATGAAAGGAGAATGCATTAGTTCTGTCCCATGCACAACAAATATGCCTCTTCGTTGACCTTTCATATTTGCACAAAATTTTCTAGATACAGTTTGGCAAATAGTGTATATGAGAGCAAACTTCAAAAATGTCTCATTCTCTTAGGGTCTCACTCCCTGATTTGAACCACTGAGACAGTTGAAGAATTAGGGAAATGGAGCTGAAGGCATACTTCACACTTTGAGCTTCATTAGCTAACAGAAAATGGGCAGTTTCTTTTAATGGACTGGAGCATAGACTGGGTAGTGGTTGGGAAGTGGAAGCCTTGCCAAGAATACTTTCTGTTTAGGAGGCAGATAGGTATTTATTAGTCTTGCAATTTCAGCCCCTAGTACTGGCTAGATGAGCAGTCAGAATTCAGGGCAATTTGCAGGTAGTGCTTCAGTTGTGGAAAGCCCTTGAGCTTCAAAATGACTGAGTAAAATTACCATGTACTTGACCTCTCCTGGGCACCTGAGTAGCCTGGAGGTAGTTTGGACTAGGTGACCTCTGGAGGCCCGTTTCAGCCTGAATTTTCTGCTTATTTCTGTTCTGTCCATGCTGAAGAACAGATACTTAAATATTTTTCTACTGTGCCCCAGTACAGCCATTCTAGACCAGTGTCTTCAGAAAGTGAAATGCTGTCCTTTGAGCTGGTGTACTTAAACCTTGTGAGCACATTTTTTAACACAAACCTTGTGAACATCTTTTGTAACACAATTTAACTCCCTCTTATTCCAAGTCCCACCACACTGTTTAGGATTTAATTTATTAGTAATGTTTTTCTGTCTGTACTTAACAGATCTCTTTACTGGAAAGAGAGAGGGGGGTCAACCGAGCTTTTCTTTTGCATTATGAGGCTTTTTATAATCTTGTGTATTAACTCTGGCTAACGATCTGGCACCTCTCTGCTCTCCAGGTCTACCATGTCCACCCCCTTGTCCCAGAGAGCAGCATCCAAGCAGTCAGTGATTCACCTTCATTTTGAGCATAATCTCAGGTTCTGAATTACTCTCCTGTGTCCCCTGCCTTGGGCTGACTCTTGCTGGTCAGGGTTTTCTATCATCATCATCATCAATCACCCCTCCCTGGGCAGTGGTGGTGGTGCTTGCAGTAGGGGCAGTTTTCCTGCACAAATTGAACCACCCCTGGAACACAATCAGTCACAACAATAACCAGAACAACTACACCAACCATCACTGGGGCCTCCAAACTCTACCAGGTCAAACCCACCAGAGAAAGGAACAGAATCATTTCGCATGGTGAATGCATTCATCTAAGAGTCCTGAAACTCCCCAAATTCCCAACCAAACTCCTTCCTACAGAAATCACTGTTTTAACAGCACAGGAAATTAACATGGTTGGAAGATGGGGCACCAGAAAACAACATGCATGGATGAGTAAATTTAAAAAGGCAGTATGTAACACAGTCTTTCACCCACACCATTTTGAAAACCATTTTTCTTTTTTCAATTTCCACCCTTCCATTGTTTTCAATTAAAAGAAGAATTTAAATTTGAGCCCTGCATTGCGTGCCAATTATTCCCTCACAGCTTGGCAGTTTGGGCTTACCAGAATCTGAAGGACAGAATTACTCTCTATTTTCCCCCCTCACGCACAAGGGAAGACAAAAGGGGACATTGAAGTTGGAAATTGGAAATAATACTTTAAAATATTTTAAAGTAAAATAATTGTTACTTTAAGGGATAAAGTAACAAAAATACAAATATATACATACATCCTGATCTGGAGGCTGGCAGGGATGGGTGCCTGAGGGCCCCTTGCAGCAGGGACAACTCAGGAGGGGGCTCCAGGGCTCTTCCCAGCACCCGATAGATCTGGACTCTGAAGAGCAGGTGGGGAGCTGGGGGTAAAGGAGCGCAGGGGAACAGCAGCACAGCCAGGAGAGAGAGAAAAAGAGAGGAGGGGCTGGGGTCTGCATGGCCTTTGGAGAGGATGGGCAGGAAATGGGAGGGAATAGACCCTTCCATTTGTGTTCCACCCCTCTCAGAGTCTGAAAGTCCTTCTTTAGCTCCTCACATTCAAGTGATGACAATACAGTATTTCTTTAAGTTGGTGAGCATGAACATTTTAGTGTGTGATCTCTGAAACCCACTTTTTTAGTCTTATCCCTAACAATTGACATTTGTGGTTGTTTAAGGTGAAGAATAATCTTCCTCTTCCTTGCTGCTTTCTGGGAAAGCCTCTTGTGTTAGCTGAGTCCTTCTTCAAAATTCTTTATCTTGCAGAGCTTTGGTGGTGCCATAAACTTACAGGAGGGGTGCTTACTTTTGACCTCTGTGCTTTTGTTTTGTCTTTCTGTATTAAACATATTCCAAAGCTTGGAGCTGAGCAGTTGCATCCTCCACTTGACTATTGATCCAGGTCTCTTGTGATCTGTGTTTGTTCCCTGCTGGAAGTTGCATCCTTTGAGCAGCAGAAGCTGATTTATAGTAAATAACGTCTTGTCTGTGCATCTAGGATTCCCACTAGAGAGATCTAACCATTCACTCTATTTTTCTTCTTTGTAGTGTCCTTCAGGTTTTGAACATCAGGTTCTGACTTCCCTTCCCACCTCTGGCAGAGAAAAGAAAGGAGCATTTTGGATTCGGTTTCCCTGCACACTACACCTTGGGCAGAAGATGCTGCCCACCTGGGAAGAAAATGCAACCTGCATCTGGCTGCATCAGGAGGAGTTTAAAAGTAGTATCTGGCTGCAACAGGAAGAGTGTTAAAAGAAGAATCCTGCTACATGCCATGGCTCTTCCTGCAAACCTGACCCTGCTTTGGATCATCTGGAGAAAACCTGGGCTGTACATGTCCAAAGAGGAGCCCTGGAAAAAAACTAAGCCAGAAGACTGTGCCAGGCAATAGCATTTTCCCATGTGAGGAGTTGGGTTTGTTGAAGGAATGTCTCAAATGCTACCCTCTCTCTGCTATGGCAGAAAGTCTCCCAGTGCCTCAGGCTGGCAGAGGGCTGGCTCTGCTCTCACTTGGCTTGCCTTTTGGAGCAAAGTAGTTGGACATTTTCATTAAGCCACCAGATGTGTTCTTGGTGTCCCCCAGACTTTCTGAGAAAATAGAAGGAGCCTATTGGTGGAAGCCCTGCAGGAAAAGAATGTGCTATTTCAGAGGTTGGTTTCAGTGTGCCCATCTCCAGAGCACCCATTACCATTCTGCAGGGAAGGGTGATGGTTGTGGTGTAGAAGCTTCCCCTTGTCCATCTGAGTGGAACAGGAGGACATTGTGTTTTTCACTGTGCCAACTGAGCCCCGTTGAATCCGAAGGATGCTTCAAGAAGGCCCTATGCTGTTCTCAGCACTTTCCTAATATACCAGGCTGCCCTGTAAAATAAGCCCGGGTGCTACTAGCTGTTTCTGGGACATAAAAACATAACTTTGGGTTTGTTACTGATCTGTCTTGCTACAGCAGAGAAATGGAAAGCCTGGGTGTGGCCTTAACAGAGCCCTGGTTGCTTTTCAGAAGGGCATTTTCTATAGATGGAGTATTTTTTTACTAATCTGGGAACTTTCTACAGTGAACATGAAACCAATGTTAAGTGTTTCCCCATTAAGGTGTATTAGGGATCTCACTCTCTGAGAAGGCACCAGTGTCAGACTTCTTTTTCAGAGCTGTATTAGGGATAAACATATTTTATTTTCATAATGCATATAATTGAGGGGAGAGAATTGGCAACTACCTGTGGTTTCAAACCACCCTTGGGAAGAGTTGTACTTTATTGTAATCTATATGTAAAAGTACCTGCAAATTACATAGAAGCTTTTCTAAACCTTTTTAAGTATATATATATTATATATTTTAATTGAAAATGAGATTATTGGATAAAAAAAAAAAACAAAACAAAACACCACATTTGTTGCATCTATTCCCTTGATATCGGATCACATTATAATATGGGAGGGGCCACTCCTAAGGCTTTTTGGGCCAAGAAGCTGAAAACGTTATTGGAAAAGTGGGAAGGGCACCTCATTGTAATTGGGAACAGCTGTTCTCCTTAGGACAGGCAGAAGGTCCCTGCATGGCAAGGCATTCAAGCACAGCTGCTCAGTCTCTTTCCTGGAGTGAGCACTCCTGCCAAACCAGGAACGTGGTGTTAGGGAATGCTAATCATTAACTGCGTGCTTGTTCCCATGTAATCTGTTAAGTAGCTGGACTGCAGCTGGTGAACAGGACAGATTCCCTTGTTTGCCAAGAAGATAGTTTGGACTAGATCCTGCTAGGTCTGCTGACACTCTGGGTAGTCCTTGGGGGGGCTCAATTGGTTCTACTTGTTAGCTCACTTTTGGGTTTCTGAAGGTTTTTTTTTTTTGGTGAAGTTGCTGCTTCTGCTGTGAAACTTGAAGCCTGTAGGCACACCTATGTGCCTGGGATTCTGCCCTGTCTCTTTGTTCTTGCAGGACAGAAGATAGGAGTCAAGAAGTTAGTTCAGAGCATTAGCTGGCCTGTTGCTGTCACCTCTTTCAGTGTTTGCAATGGTAGGATCTGTGGGAGACATGGGCTTTCATGGTGTTATGGTAGACTTGGTCTGGCAGAAAGCCTCTCCAGTGCTTTTTGAACGTGGTGGTGGTTTCTGTTCAGAAGGTTGGTATCATGCAGTGCAATGAACCATGCTGCTTTACCACCTTGTCTGCCCTGTTTTCTTGGGTTTTAATTAATTTTCATTTAAGAGGAAATTGGAACAGGAGTGGTTTATTTATTTACATGCAACAAGGAGTCTTTCAACAGTCTTATCTTTAGACTACTCTGCCACAGAGTGTTCAAATAGTTCACCAACCTTTGCTTTGAAAGCTGTCTTCATGACATATCTCATGGTGACATGTTTCAAATTTACCCACAATATGCATGTCTGGCCACACCTTTTTGTAACGAAGAAAAAAGGCAGCAGATCCTAAGCTGGGATCCTAGGTTGTGCAGACTTGAGTGATGGGTGCATATTCTCATTGCAGTTAGTTCAGTACACAAATGGATGGATACCTTTTCCACAAACACCTGATGGCATGTGCAGCACATAAGAATCAGGGATTATGGGCTACAGTTAAGAGATCTGGTGTGATTGTGTTATTTGGCACTTTGTGTCACTTTGTCAGCTTGGAAGCTGAGAGGAAATGAATCCCATGATCTCCAGAGCAAGTTTCACAGCTGTGTGTGAAAGGACAAGACATCATTATGTTTGTTCATCTTGTATGTGAATCTCTAGCTCATTTCTTATGAAAAAGAACCCAAAGCTGTAGGAAGGACAATGTTAATACCCAGTACCACAGAGCTGTGAATCCATGGTGAGCTGTTTACAGATGGGTTGGTGTGTAGGACAGAAGTGCTGTCTTCAGGCTGTTCAAGGTGGACTGAGTGTGATGGCACTGGGGACCTGGCCTGATCTCTGGCTGTGGAGACCCTCACTGAGCACTTGAGTAGTAGCCCAGGGACATCTGACATACTCTCAGCTAGTACATGTCCTCAGCATGTTCCAGCTGCAGGAGCTGCAGCCCAGATACACCAAGGCTCATCATGGTTGGTGTCCTACAGGGCAAGTCCTTTTATGGAATGAAGCACATATCTTTCCCCACCCCATACTACCAGGCCAAACTCCTGGGGAATCATCTGCCCTAGGGACAGCACTAGAGATAGGGGCACTTTTGGCTGGAGTCCTGCCATACCAATGTGCTGTCAGTGACATCTCTGTCTTGCAGCAGTCTGTGCAGGTGCTCTCCATTTCCTCAACAGAAGCTGGCCTGTTGTTGAAGGAGCCTGAGAGCACATTGTTGGGTTGTTGGGAAAACTAGCAGTGCTCAGAGTACTCAGCAGAGCATGAATGCAATGTGGCAGGCTTAGGCAGACAACTTAGCTTTTCATTTGTATGTGTAGCAGGATAACTTGAATCATGGGCACAGAGGACAGGCATGCAGAGAATTTAGGAGTTCTCCAGCCCCTTCTCAAATAGCTTCCTTTTCACAAACCTTGAGCTTTTCTAGACTGGGGCTAAACTTTAAAGTTCCTAAACTGCTGCATGCTGAAAGGCTGTACCTCACAGAGAGTTGCTCAATACTTGTCCATTTTTTTAATTCTTGCCCAAAGTGTTTGCTGCTGACTGCTGCTGGATTCAGGACAATGTCTTGGTGGATCTTCATGGCATCACAGAACCCATGTTTGTGGAGTGGATTTTGCTCTAATAAAAGATTAGGTTGTGCTTTTGAGAGCAGCTGTAAGCTGAGTGGGGAGGGAAGTGACATGGGGAGTGATGCTCCTGAATAAGTAAGGGGAGTGAGCAGGGGACTTCTGGCATGAAGCCATAGGTTGTACTGCATATGTTTTCGTTGTCCTCACTGAGCTTGGGTAACAAGTTTTTCATCTCCAGAGGATCAAATTCCATCTTCCACACTGTGAAGCTACCATGCAGCTTTGGGCCACAAAGGATTTGTCTAACTAAGCCCATGGAGCCTATAAGGAGGCAAGCTTGTTTTATTTACACCTGGGTTTAGCAAATTGTTTGAGCTTCCTTTATAATTTAAGCATCTTTTACTATATTCCAAGCCTGTGAGAGCTTGGAAAGCTTCTTGGAGCCTTTACATTTCCTTGGTGTGTCTAAAAACATGTCTTCCCCTACCCTGTGCTGCTTTAAAAACAGCAGTCAAATCACCCTAGTAAATGAGAGGAATGAAAGCCCTGGGAGCATTCCAGAGCCTGGGTGTATTAATAACTGTGGCTCATACTAGAAGCAAGTAGCACTAATCAGCTTTTCCAAATGAAATGCCTAGAAAGCTTTTATGTAGATTGTAATTTGTAAATTTTCTTATTTAGTTGATTATTTATAGTCACACTGAAATGCTTCAGAGCTAGCCTTGCTTGTCTGGTGCCATGGGTGGGAGTGTTTTGGGACTGGTGTCCTGGACTGTCAACAAAATAATGTACAAATTTTGTCCCATTATAAAAAAATAAAAAAAAAACCCCAAACAACTAAACTGATGAATTCTGGGACATGAGCATGAACAGGGATAGCTTAAGGTTTGCCTCAGCTGGATGTCCAATGATAAGCATATTCTATTTAACTCAAGGTAAAAAAGCAAGCAGTGCCTCCTGAAGCCTGGAAGATCTGTCCATGTAAAAGCTCAGTAGCATGGTAACCCCATTGTTCACTCTTCAAGAAAGGGATCCACTCTCTTCTGTGGCCTTTGTGTCTCAGTTGATGGTAAAAAATCTCTGATGCAATAAAAATTAGATCTAATATTGTGGTGTAAAGCAGGAAGAAGAGACAATGGAAGGTGAAGGTGAAAGAGCTGATGGTTCTCTGGCTAAATTATGGTATGTGGTAGAAGGGAACGTTTGCAGCTGGTACCGTGGTACACAGCATGGTGCTACCCTCTGGTGCTCCCAAAGATATCTTGAGAGGTTTGGCTACATAGGAGGTTGGTCACTTCTCTTGAAAGATGCCTTCTTCATAAGGCACTGGGGATGATTCTGTGAAACAGTGCTTCCAGACAGTGGACTCTTCACCTGATGTGGTTACAGAAAGGGTTTCTTCGTTGCTAGCACAGACGTCTGCTGCACACAGCATGCAACACTACCTGACATAGCTTCCACCCCGTCCCCTTTGCACTCTCACCCATTTCTCACTTTTTTTTATATATATAATAAATCTACTTTTGTTTGCTCTCTGTTGCAGTGTAACTTTTGAACCATTACAGGCTCTTTGTTGCCATCTGTGCTAGCAAAGACTGTAGAATGTGCTAGACTAGAGGGGAACGTTTGACAAATAAAAACCTGTAATCCTCTGCTCTGTGTCTCATGCGGTTTGTTCTGTTTCCCCAGTGAGGACCATTTTTTTTTTTCCTTCTTTTCTCTGCCCTCTCACCTCTTAGGGCAACCCCTTGGTGAAGTGCCCCTCAGCTGGCCAGAGGTGGTGGGGCTGCAGTGTGACAGCCCACAAAAGGCTCCTGTGTGCTCTGCAGTGTGTAGGGCACCCTGTTACACCTTGCTGGCAGCGTGTGGGGACCCACGTGGTTGTCAAGCCCTAAAACTGACTCTAGGGAGCTTTAACTTTTGCAGGACTAGTCTAGAGTCGTCCTAGCCCCTTCATTCCTTGTCCTTCTAGACCCGAGTGCAGAAGAGTACTCCATTTTGTATTGTTACATTCATAAATCTTTGAGTGTCAGCAGCTCAACTCTACCAGTTACCTCTAGGAACAGAGCTGGATATGCTGCTGCTCTCTTCTTTCAGCACCCCATCCCCAAGAGATACTGACTATTAGGACATAGGAGCATGTGAGTGATTATCTTTGCTTGCATGTACCTCAAATCATCCATCAGAAAAAGTAAGGTTAGTACAGTTGAGTGTTTTCTGGTATTAGAAGATAATGGCTTGGAGATGCCTATCAAAGGGCACGTGAATGTCAGAGTGGAAGAATGCAGCTGAGATGAGGATAGAGAATGTCCCCCTCTCTGGTCTGAGAGTCCTCTGTACACCACAGCTCAGGAAAGGTCTTGCAGAAGAGACTGTTTCAGAGCCCCAGTCATGCTGCTTTAGAGTGGAGACAGATAAGGTCATTAGCACTGATTCTACTGGCCTGGTGAGACACATGGAGAGCAAGCTAGGGATATTTTCCAAACTACTGAGGAGAAAGTCTCATGAGATTGTACATTGTACGGCCAGCAAACTTGCATTCAAATCCCTGGATATTCAGTATTAGTCTGATAATTAATACATGTGAAAAATTGTAGTGTTAAAATGGTTGGTTCAAATAACTCTGGAAGGAACCTTAAGGCTCCTGTTTCAAGATTTAAACCAATTTCCAGAAGTGGAAGATTAGAAGGAGATCCTTAGGGGAACTGTCTTTCCCTCATCTATGCCTTGAACACTTCTTAGGGCTTCTTGTGAGCATGTGACAGTAGGTGCTGTTAGAGAAACAAAATGCCCAGAATAGATTTTGCAGTTGTTGATTGAATCAGATTGGATGCATTCAAAACTTGACATAGAACCAGGGATCATGCATTCCCTCTCAGTAGCCACTAACACTTTTTATGCCAACCTAAGCATTGCCAAGGAAAACCAAGGGCAGAATAGATGACCGGCTGGGACCTGAATGCCCTGGTTCAAGGTTGGTTTTGATGTGTATGACAGCATCTGCAGCAGTCACCAAGAGTCCTGCTGTGCTCTGTCTTAACAACTATGAGGGTTCACTGCACCTTTTTGCAGGACATCAGCCTTTCTTACAGTTTTGGAGACAACATATCTCTCCTGAGTTATCACCGTATGCGTTTTGGCCTATGGACTAGTTGCTTGCAGAGCAGCTGTACCTGAAGCCAGTGCAAAAACTTCACCAGTTTTTGTGCTGCTTAGTTTCTGGTTGGAGAATTGCTTTGTCCTGGATGCTTGCTGGCTGATGAACACTTCTCCTGTCCCACCAGTGATGGGACTGCATGTGAAAGCACTGAGGGGAAGCCCTACTTCATGTGGCTTTTGTGGTGTAGTAGCTGATGCTTGGGAAGGGGAGGCTGGGAAATGGGGCGTTTGTGGAGTGCATGTTCTGGCAGGACAGTCTATCCCCAACTACCATACGCTATTTTTCCCCCTCCACTTCTGTGGTAAGACCAGCAGCCACAGGCCTGGCTTTCAATGGGTAGGTTGTAGCAGCTGTAACCACTGCTGCAGCACGGCTTGCTGTTCTCTTCAGGCTGGGATCCAGCAGTCCTCCCACCACACACCTTGGGGACAGCTCAGCTTTTAAAAAAAGAGTCTTGGCTGCACCTGCCAGCACACTTTTCTTCTGCAGGCCGTTTCAAGAAGCTCAGTGACAACTTCAAACATGTTGTCTGCATCTTCCCCTCAGTAATTTCAGGTAAGATCCCAATGGTCTAGCTCTGTGTGGGTGTGCTGAACACCCCAGAGGGTTTCTGCAGAGGAATGGTACCCTGGCAGCTCTCCTCCCAGCCACAGAGCAATAGAGAGGAATATCGTAGTCCAAGCAGATAAAGGAGGCTGGGGGCACCAGGGCAGGGCCCCAAGTGTTGACGCTCCAAGATTTGTGACCTACCATGTGGCTTAGAGTCATAGGCTTGCCTTGAATGGTGCAGTGCATACACTGCCCTTCCCAGAAAACCTCAAAGCCTGGGCCTTGTTGAGTAGAACAGCTTCACAGCCTGGACAGGCACAAGGGAGGAGCAGGGGGGGGCTGGATAAAGGTGAAGGACCTGCTCATGGATTTCAAAAACCAAGCTGTAATTACTGTAAGCTGTAAGGGTGTGGATGTAGAACTGCTCACAAGTGTCTGGTGAACAAAGACCATAACAGGTTTCTCAAGTGACACAATCCCCCCGTACATGACTGATCTGCTACAAGACCTCCTTGGGATATGATAGTAATTTTGCAGCATCCACAGGGATGCTGACTGTTGGACTGCTAGGGTTAATTGGGATGCTATGTCTGATGGTGAGCAGAAGATACAGCTATGCCAACCTGTGTCCCTAACCCTCAGGCTAAAAGATGGTACAGTAGTGCCTGTCCCAGTAGTGTCAAACAAAGTCTGGTGGCAGCTGTCCCAGCAGCAGTCATCCTGGCACTGGTGTCACTGTCTAGGCAGCAGTACTGACTCAAACAGTACTGTCCAGCATGAACTGTCCTGGCATTTTATTGTCTAGGCACCAGTTTGGCTCAGTACAAGCTGGCCAACCCCCAGCACAGGCTCCTCTGCAGGAGGAGCAGGGAGGGCATACCTGCAAGAACACTGGGGAAAGAGCTGGTCCTGGTTTCTGGCCTCTCTCACCGAGTACCTGCTTTTGAGTGTAAGTAAAATGCTTCTTCCTCATCTGCCAAAGCAGCCCCCACACCCCACCCACTCATGGCCAAGTACCTGGCAGGGGAGAAGCCAGCTTCTTCCTATGATACCTCCTTCTTGCCAGAGCATCAAAGCCCCTTGAAAACTTCCCCTCTTTTCCTATTGAACATGCAATGTTCTGAGCATGGAAAGAGGACAGGACACAGCTGAGCAGGATGGGTCCAGCTTCAGTGACCAGCTGCTGGCTCTGGGCCAGAACCCCTCTGCAGCTGGCATTGTTGGGTTTCCTGGAGCCATTCTGGGGATGTGATCAGCCAGGAACTGCTGTCCTGTATTCAAAGCAGCCATGTAAGTTTGGACCCCCTTCCCAACATATTTTATTTCCCTATCAGAAATAAAGCATGCATCCATGTCAAATGTAATATATTTATAGCAAAAATAGGATTTTTTCTGTAGCTTCCGTACACAAGGTTTTCTTCCCCATACATTTACGCAGTAAACAGGTTGACTGAAGCAGCATGTGCTGGGCTGACTCAACAGCTGCCCTGGCTTCAGGCTCCCAATTAAGATGGGGTGGCCTCATTCCCTTTTCATGGCTGCTCTCTCGAGCCTGCACTGGATCCTTCATACCTCTCCATGTGGGGGCTGCAGCACAGGTAGGGAACAGCCCTGGGACAGGGGCAGCAGTGGTGCATGCTCCTGCTGACTGGGCAGAAGGGCAAGGCTGGTGCATGGACTGCCTCTCTTTGAATGGGGACAAGTCCAGGGAGTCCCCCAGCCTAGGTTCAAGGAAAAGCTTTCAATAGCCCACCTTTGCTGACAGCAGGCTCCTCCACCATGCTGCTAAATAGCAAGTGACTGAGCACAGGACCTCAGCCCTTTCATGGTGATGAGAAGATAAAATCCATGTTACCTCAGGAAGCTTCCCTCATTCCTTCTGCCCCCCTGCTGGTTGAAAGCAGAGGAAGGGCTTTGGGGCAAGCCCCCAAGGACTGCTAAAGTCCCCTGCAGAAACCTTCAAAGCCTAAAAACTATCAGAGACCTTTTAACCCTGCTGTAAGAGAAGGCAGAGCACTAGGGCACCCTGCCATCAAGAGCTTCACAGTTTGGAGTTCACCTGGGTCATCGCTTGTCTATCCCTGAAGGGTTTGACACACAGGAGGAGGCGTAGGCAATAAGTGCTTTCCCTTTCCATCCCAGGCTGGGAAATAAATGGCCCTTGCTCGGAGCTAGCATTCTACTCTACATTACTATGCAACTCAGGATATTGCAACACACCTATGAGCTGCCTGCACTGTTCCAAAGCGAGATGCATCACCCCAATGAGGCCAGGCTTTGAAGGGCTGCTTGTAAGCCGGGCAGCCACTGTGGCACAGGGAAGGAAGCCAGCTTTCCCCTGCCCTCCTTGTGTCAGCTGAGGCTCCCACAGCACCTGGGCAAAGACCTTCTATTTGCAGGGGAGCATGCCTCTAAACCAGCCACAGTCCTCTCCTGTGTCCCTCTCCCCCCATGTCTTTGGCAGTCCACCTTGGACATGTTCTAGTCTCCAGCATCACACCAACATCTCAGCAGCATGGACTTGCCTCACAGTTCGGTAATTGCACGTAACATGGCCACTCACCAGGCTCCACAAGGGGGGAAAAAAAAAGGAATAAGACAAGTAAAGTGAGTAACCCCTTGACGTCTGTCCTAGTGGCACACATGAGTCCAGGGAAAGAGGATGTCACAGCCCTGCCACAGTGCAGCTCCCCATTGTCTAGGAGATCATGTACTGGGTTATGGCCTGCAATGCATACAGCAGCTCTGCCTGCATCCGGGCTTCCAGGATAAGCAGGTTCACATGGACCTAAGGAGAGAAGCAAAGGAGGTTCAGGTAGCTGCAGTGTGCCACAGGCAGCATTGCAAGCAAGTACCCACCTGGGTTAGTCAGTCTTTTGCCATGGGACTAAATGCAACCAACTTTTCCAGCACAGGCTGCTGCCCTTTCCCCCTCCTCCCAGCCCTGGAGGCTGTGGCTGCCTCCCAGAGCTGCAGTGCTAGAGATTCCTGACACACTTAGCACCAGTGTGCAGGTCTGGCACAGGCACAGTCCCTGCCACCCACAGCAGCCACTCCTGCAAGTTACACCTGAATGGAGGGCTTGCCTGGTGACACTCACCCATGAGGTAAAGGGCTTGGAGATCCCTGCACCAACACAGTGTCCCCTATGCTGATCACACTGTGGGCAGCCACGCACCATGCTAAACCCAATTCCTTGCAAACTGCCACTTTCCATTGCCCCCTCCCATTCCCAGCCTCAGACTAGTTTGGTGGTTCAAAGGTTTCCTGTATGACCCCTGAAGTTGTCCAGCCTGCAGCCTCTGCCCACTCCCAGCTCCACTGCAGCCAGTCAGAGCCAGGAGCTGCTAGATGTCCCACCTTTTCACTGTGCTTGAACTGCTTCCAGAACCTGTCAAACATTTCTGGGTTTGTCTTCTCTGGGTAGCAGGTTACAGTTTTAATGTAAACTTTGAGCATTCGCTCCAGGAGGTGATTCACTTCTGCATAATTGTAGTCATCGTACCTACGGAGAGCACAGGGGCAAGTCACAGACAGCCCTGTGTCACTACAGAGCACCTCACCCGTGGTCTGCCTGTGGCACGGCACAGCCATGGGGCAAGGGGACACAAGGCAGCAGCCACCAGGCGCTGAAGCCCCATCCCCCAAGTGTCCTGCCCTGGCCAGAGAATCTGAACAGCTCTTCCTTGCCTGGCCCAGCATCCAGGCCAGCAATTCACTTCCCTCTCTTTTCCAAGCCCATCTGCAAGACAGCCTGAGTACTCTACCCTCCTCCCACCTGGGTCAGCTCAGCTTTCTCCCCCAGGCCACGCAGTTGAAGTTGGTTTCCCTACCTAATGCCAAACATGCAGTGGATGTAGTTCCAGATGCCCCGCTTGAAGACAGAGGGTTCGCAGCCCTGCCGCTTGGCCATGGCGCTGCTTTGCAGACCATCCACCATCCGAAACTTCTCATCCAGGAGATGCCCGATGTCAGAGTAGAGGCGGTTGACCAGCGAGAAGCCATGGTCTTCCCAGGAGTAATCCTGTTGAGCACAGCAAGAGGCTTTTGCAACTGCAAAAAGGAGCCTCGGGCATGTTCTCAGAAAAAAAGGGCTGGAGACCTCAGGATGCAGCATTATTAAATAGGTTTGTTCTGGGGGAAGCTCTGCCACAAACCACATCATCCCTCATGCAGCTTTTGAATGATTTTGACCCTTGTTTCTATAAGGGCAATGTGAAGAAATTGGCAGCCACTGGGTACAGGGCACCTCCCTCTCCTGACACCAAGTGGGCCAGCCAGGCCTCCTCTCAGAGTTGAGCTTCCCCACTCAGGCATTTTGCAAAAGCATCTGCACCAGATCTGGGCTGCACAGGCACCCCTATAACCATCTGCTCCCCACCAGAAGCAGACAGGAGATGAGAGAAGACGTGGCAGCCCAGGCTGCTGCCTGCAGAAAGAGCAGGAACCTCACCTGGGCTCTGAATACCTGCGTCTGATCCTCGTCACGCCGAGCAAAGTCCTGGTATCCAAAGTCAGGATCCTGCATGTAGCATGCTAGGTTGGTGGCACCAGTGACTTCCCCATTGGTATCTGCAAGAGGGGAGAGCCCCCCAGGTGGGTGAGAGCAATGTTCAGCTGTCCTGTTTCCAGCTACAGCAGGCATCAAAATCTGGGCCTTGCTGCACCATTTGGGGAAGCACTACTGCCTTCTTCCCCCTCCCCCTACCACCATCCCAGGAGGCCCTGTCTGAACTATACATAATGGAAAATATACGTATACATTGGGGAGCAACACATAAGACATGCAAGCCCCTATACTGCACACCCACCTCCACTCCCTGCCCCTTACCTTCCTCTCGGTCCTGCTGCAACAGCCTCATCTCCTCCCTGCCCTCAGTCTCCACGTGGATCTGCTGCATGTGCTCCCGGACGGAATCCAGCTCCATGCAGGAATCCAGAGACTGTGCAAACAGAGGCTCAGGGGTGAGGGCAGAGGTCCCAGACACACCCCCGTACCCCTGTGCTCCCACCCTCAGGGGCTCACCCGCTTGCGGTTGATGCGCAACAGCTCCTGGCTGCAGCAGGTGCCAGCAGTGGCTTCACAAAAGCACTGGTTCCCGGGTGACAAGGGCTTCAGCAAGCCTCGGGCCCTCATCCCCTCATCCTGCTCACAGCCACAGCCAAAGACAAAGCTGGCGAGCGCGTGGCAATGCGCCAGGAGGACGACAGCATGCACCAGCTCCGCCAGTGACCAACTCCACTCGCTAATTTTCAGTAGTTTCTGCAGGACATAGACAGAACAGAAATACAACACACACAGGTGGGCAGGGTGCTAGCACCCTCTGAGGGTGCTACTGTCCCGGTCCCTGGCTGGTAGCCCCCCCAAAATACCTCAATATGCTCCTTGGTGATAAGCCATGGCCGGTGTGCCAGGATCTTGTTGATCTCATTGAGGTTACGGAGTTTGGGGGGAATGAAGTCGAGGCCACGCAGCCACTGGGGATCACCCCCTGCCCGCAGGAACTGCAGCACGTGCAGGTTTACCAGGTACCGGCACTGGTGCCGGGCTGCTGCCTGCAAGAGCAGCACATTAGCATCCCTGCACCAGCAAGACAGGCATCATCCTGGACCCTCTACCTACCTCTTGCCCCACCTCCAGGACATCACGATTTTGGCCTCTGCAGAGAAGTCTGCAGCACAGGCTTTCTGATAGAGGAAGAGCAGGAAGTCTCAAGGGCCTAAGCAAAGCCTCCCCCATCCTCTCTGGCAACTCCCAGCAGAGCTCACCATGATCGCAATGTAGTGCCGGCAGTCAAAGGGCAGTGGGCCATCCATGTGCATCAGGTAGTGCTGCATCTTGAGGAAGCTGTCAAGGTACTGTGGGTGGTAGCCCATTTGCTGGGTCACTGCCTCCAGCCGCCCCCAGCTCGCCAGCACCTTCACGAAGAGGAACTGGGGGCGCTCAGGGTCACTACCAGACATCTTCACTACCTGCAGGGAACACGGTCTGCTTAGCTCTCCCTCAGAGCAGACCCTGCTACAGCTGCCCCACCCCAGGCAAACCCAGGCTCTAAGAGGGGTTGGGATCCCCTCTCCCATCTTGGTGCTCACAGAGGGACACCAACATGTCAGAAGCCACCACAGAGGGCTCAGGCTTGGGTCAGGAAGCTGGGCAGAATACTGCTCAGAGGAGTTACTACTAGTGGGAGGAAAGGCTGCAGGGAACACACAGTGGTCTCTGTCCAAGAGAAGGGCACTGCCTGGGGAGTGGAAGCACGGGGCAAACTGGGAGTGATGTTTCCTTGCAGCCTTAGAGGCAAATGCAAGACCAAAGCAGGAGAAACACAACAGATGAAAAGACCTCCCAGGATGGAGCAGCCCATCAACGTTACCACTGGGCCACTGCACCAGGAGCACTGAGCCCTCCTGCTCAGCACTGGGACAGAGGGGAGAGCTGTGGAGCCAGCTAAACTACTCCCATGCTCTTGTCCCAAGCAAGCTAAGGGGCAAGCAATGTCCTGGCATCCACCATGCAATTGGTAGCACACAGAGGGCCTCAGAGGTCTCCCCATGTGCTGCCCAAGAAGACAGCATGGGAGCAGGTCCCACAGCATACAGATGCATGGCACAGCGGGCACCAGATGCACCCACCAGTGAAAATAGATGTCCAGCTCAGCAAGGAGGGTCCATACATACCCAGCAGCACCCTCCACAGCCAAGCACAGCACTGAGCCACCCTGCCACAGTCCCTCCTGGGAGAGTGGTGGGAGCAGAGGGTGGGGATGTGTAAAACACACCCAGGCAGCTGCTGTGCCCCAACAGCCCCATTGTCACACCTCCCACTGAAGAGCAAGGCCCACACCTGCAGCTCACTCACATCAAGGCACAGCAGGCAGTAACTCTTGTCACACAAAATCACAGCTCCCACTCATACACAGAAGCCCAGAGAGCACCCTTGGTTGCAGAGGGTGAACCTCCCCTCCTGGACTTGAGCCACCATCGCCTGAGGGAGGAACTGTCCCTGTGGACAGCATGGTCA